>NC_090415.1:25484819-25837770 GCF_036365525.1 Heterodontus francisci | reverse complement strand
AGAGTGTCAGAGAGTGATAGTGAGTGTCTGAGAGTGTCAGAGAGTGATAGTGAGTGTCAGAGAGTTTCAGAGACTAATAGAGAGTGATGGTGAGTGTCAGAGAGTGTCAGAGAGTGATAGTGAGTGTCTGAGAGTGTCAGAGAGTGTCAGACAGTGATTGTGAGTGTCAGAGAGTGTCAGAGAATGTCAGAGAGTGATAGTGAGTGTCTGGGAGTGTCAGAGAGTGTCAGAGTGTGATAGTGAGTGTCAGAGAGTGTCAGAGAGTGATAGAGAGTGATAGTGAGAGTCTGAGAGTGTCAGAGAGTGTCAGAGAGTGATTGTGAGTGTCAGAGAGTGTCAGAGAATGTCAGAGAGTGATAGTGAGTGTCTGGGTGTGTCAGAGAGTGTCAGAGAGTGATAGTGAGTGTCAGAGAGTGTCAGAGAGTGATAGAGAGTGATAGTGAGAGTTTGAGATTGTCAGAGAGTGTCAGAGAGTGATAGTGAGTGTCTGAGAGTGTCAGAGAGTGTCAGAGAGTGATAGTGAGTATCTGAGAGTGTCAGAGAGTGTCAGAGAGTGAACGTGAGTGTCTGAGAGTGTCAGAGAGTGATAGTGATTGTCAGAGAGTTTCAGAGAGTGATAGAGAGTGATGGTGAGTGTCAGAGAGTGTCAGAGAGTGATAGTGAGTGTCTGAGGGTGTCAGAGAGTGATAGTGAGTGTCAGAGAGTGATAGTGAGTGTCTGAGAGTGTCAGAGAGTGTCAGAGAGTGATAGTGAGTGTCAGAGAGTGTCAGAGAGTGATAGAGAGTGATGGTGAGTGTCAGAGAGTGTCAGAGAGTGATACAGTGTGATAGTGAGTGTCTGAGAGTGTTAGGAGTGTCAAGAGTGTCAGAGAGTGAGAGTGAGTGTCTGAGAGTGTCAGAGAGTGATAGTGAGTGTCAGAGAGTGATAGTGAGTGTCAGAGAGTGATAGTGAGTGTCTGAGAGTGTCAGAGAGTGTCAGAGAGTGATAGAGAGTGTCAGAGAGTGTCAGAGAGTGAAAGAGAGTGATGGTGAGTGTCAGAGAGTGTCAGAGAGTGATACAGAGTGATAGTGAGTGTCTGAGAGTGTCAGGAGTGTCAGAGATTGTCAGAGAGTGAGAGTGAGTGTCTGAGAGTGTCAGAGAGTGATAGTGAGTGTCTGAGAGTGTCAGAGAGTGTCAGAGAGTGATAGTGAGTGTCTGAGAGTGTCAGAGAGTGTCAGAGAGTGATAGTGAGTATCTGAGCGTGTCAGAGAGTGTCAGAGAGTGATAGTGAGGGTCTGAGAGTGTCAGAGAGTGTCTGAGAGTGATAGTGACAGTCATAGAGTGTCAGAGAGTGATAGTGAGTGTCTGAGAGAGTCAGAGAGTGTCAGAGAGTGATAGTGAGTGTCTGAGTGTGTCAGAGAGTGATAGAGAGTGATCGTGAGAGTCTGCGATTGTCAGAGAGTATCAGAGAGTGATAGTGAGTGTCTGAGAGTGTCAGAGAGTGTCAGAGAGTGATAGTGAGCGTCTGAGAGTGTCAGAGAGTGAGAGTGAGTGTCTGAGAGTGTCAGAGAGTTGTAGTGCGTGTCTGAGAGTGTCAGAGAGTGTCAGAGAGTGACAGTGAGTGTCTGAGAGTGTCAGAGAGTGTCAGAGAGTGATAGTGAGTGTTTGAGAGTGTCAGAGAATGTCAGAGAGTGATAGTGAGTGTCTGAGAGTGTCAGAGAGTGTCAGAGAGTGATAGTGAGTGTCTGAGAGTGATAGTGACAGTCATAGAGTGTCAGAGAGTGATAGTGAGTTTCTGAGAGAGTCAGAGAGTGTCAGAGAGTGATAGTGAGTGTCTGAGTGTGTCAGAGAGTGATAGAGAGTGATCGTGAGAGTCTGAGATTGTCAGAGAGTATCAGAGAGTGATAGTGAGTGTCTGAGAGTGTCAGAGAGTGTCAGAGAGTGATAGTGAGTGTCTGAGAGTGTCAGAGAGTGAGAGTGAGTGTCTGAGAGTGTCAGAGAGTGATAGCGCGTGTCTGAGAGTGTCAGAGAGTGTCAGAGAGTGACAGTGAGTGTCAGAGAGTGATAGTGCGTGTCTGAGAGTGTCAGAGAGTGTCAGAGAGTGACAGTGAGTGTCTGAGAGTGTCAGAGAGTGTCAGAGAGTGATAGTGAGTGTTTGAGAGTGTCAGAGAATGTCAGAGAGTGATAGTGAGTGTCTGAGAGTGTCAGAGAGTGTCAGAGAGTGATAGTGAGTGTCTGAGAGTGTCAGAGAGTGTCAGAGATTGATAGTGAGAGTCAGAGAGTGATAGAGAGTGATAGTGAGTGTCTGAGTGTGTCAGAGAGTGTCAGAGAGTGATAGTGAGTGTCTGAGAGTGTCAGAGAGTTTCAGAGAGAGATAGTGAGTGTCTGAGAGTGTCAGAGAGTGTCAGAGAGTGATAGTGAGTGTTTGAGAGTGTCAGAGAATGTCAGAGAGTGATAGTGAGTGTCTGAGAGTGTCAGAGAGCGTCAGAGAGTGATTGTGAGTGTCAGAGAGTGTCAGAGAATATCAGAGAGTGATAGTGAGTGTCTGGGGGTGTCAGAGAGTGATAGAGAGTGATAGTGAGTGTCTGAGAGTGTCAGAGAGTGTCAGAGAGTGATATTGAGTGTCAGAGAGTGTCAGAGAATGTCAGAGAGTGATAGTGAGTGTCTGGGAGTGTCAGAGAGTGTTAGAGAGTGATAGTGAGTGTCTGAGTGTGTCAGAGAGTGTCAGAGAGTGTCAGAGAGTGATAGTGAGTGTCTGAGAGTGCCAGAGAGTGTCAGAGAGTGATTGTGAGTGTCAGAGAGTGTCAGAGAATGTCAGAGAGTGATAGTGATTGTCTGGGAGTGTCAGAGAGTGTCAGAGAGTGATAGTGAGTGTCTTTGAGTGTCAGAGAGCGTCAGAGAGTGATAGTGAGTGTCTGAGAGTGTCAGAGAGTGTCAGAGAGTGATAGTGAGTGTTTGAGAGTGTCAGAGAATGTCAGAGAGTGATAGTGAGTGTCTGAGAGCGCCAGAGAGTGTCAGAGAGTGATTGTGAGTGTCAGAGAGTGTCTGAGAGTGTCAGAGAGTGATAGTGATTGTCTGAGAGTGTCAGAGAGTGATAGTGAGTGTCTGAGAGTGTCAGAGAGTGTCAGAGAGTCATAGTGAGTGTCTGAGAGTGCCAGAGAGTGATAGTGAGTGTCTGAGAGTGTCAGAGTGTGATAGTGGGTGTCTGAGAGTGTCAGAGAGTGTCAGAGAGTGACAGTGAGAGTCTGAGAGTGTCAGAGAGTGTCAGAGAGTGATAGTGAGTGTTTGAGAGTGTCAGAGAATGTCAGAGAGTGATAGTGAGTGTCTGAGAGTGTCAGAGAGTGTCAGAGAGTGATTGTGAGTGTCAGAGAGTGTCAGAGAGTGTCAGAGAGTGTCTGAGAGTGTCAGAGAGTGATAGTGAGAGTCAGAGAGTGATAGTGAGTGTCAGAGAGTGGCAGAGAGTGTCAGAGAGTGATAGTGAGTGTCTGAGAGTGTCTGAGAGTGTCAGAGAGTGATAGTGAGTGTCAGAGAGTGTCAGAGAATGTCAGAGAGTGATAGTGAGTGTCTGGGAGTGTCAGAGAGTGTCAGAGAGTGATAGTGAGTGTCTGAGAGTGTCAGAGAGCGTCAGAGAGTGATAGTGAGAGTCTGAGAGTGTCAGAGAGTGTCAGAGAGTGATAGTGAGTGTTTGAGAGTGTCAGAGAATGTCAGAGAGTGATAGTGAGTGTCTGAGAGTGCCAGAGAGTGTCAGAGAGTGATTGTGAGTGTCAGAGAGTGTCTGAGAGTGTCAGAGCGTGATAGTGATTGTCTGAGAGTGTCAGAGAGTGATAGTGAGTGTCTGAGAGTGTCAGAGAGTGTCAGAGAGTCATAGTGAGTGTCTGAGAGTGCCAGAGAGTGATAGTGAGTGTCTGAGAGTGTCAGAGTGTGATAGTGGGTGTCTGAGAGTGTCAGAGAGTGTCAGAGAGTGACAGTGAGTGTCTGAGAGTGTCAGAGAGTGTCAGAGAGTGATAGTGAGTGTTTGAGTGTGTCAGAGAATGTCAGAGAGTGATAGTGAGTGTCTGAGAGTGTCAGAGAGTGTCAGAGAGTGATTGTGAGTGTCAGAGAGTTTCAGAGAGTGTCAGAGAGTGTCTGAGAGTGTCTGAGAGTGTCAGAGAGTGATAGTGAGTGTCAGAGAGTGATAGTGAGTGTCAGAGAGTGGCAGAGAGTGTCAGAGAGTGATAGTGAGTGTCTGAGAGTGTCTGAGAGTGTCAGAGAGTGATAGTGAGTGTCAGAGAGTGTCAGAGAGTGATAGTGAGTGTCTGAGAGAATCTGAGAGTGTCAGAGAGTGATAGTGAGTGTCAGAGTGTGTCAGAGAGTGATAGTGAGTGTCAGAGAGTGTCAGAGAGTGATAGTGAGTGTCTGAGAGAGTCTGAGAGTGTCAGAGAGTGATAGTGAGTGTCAGAGAGTGTCAGAGAGTGATAGAGAGTGATAGTGAGTGTCTGAGAGTGTCAGAGAGTGTCAGAGAGTGATAGTGAGTGTCTGAGAGTGTCAGAGAGTGATAGTGAGTTTCAGAGAGTGTCAGAGAGTGATAGTGAGTTTCAGAGAGTGATAGTGAGTGTCAGAGAGTGTCAGAGAGCGAATGTGAGTGTCTGAGAGTGTCAGAGAGTGATAGTGATTGTCAGAGAGTTTCAGAGAGTGATAGAGAGTGATGGTGAGTGTCAGAGAGTGTCAGAGAGTGATAGTGAGTGTCTGAGGGTGTCAGAGAGTGATAGTGAGTGTCAGAGAGTGATAGTGAGTGTCTGAGAGTGTCAGAGAGTGTCAGAGAGTGATAGTGAGTGTCAGAGAGTGTCAGAGAGTGTCAGAGAGTGATACAGTGTGATAGTGAGTGTCTGAGAGTGTCAGGAGTGTCTGAGAGTGTCAGAGAGTGAGAGTGAGTGTCTGAGAGTGTCAGAGAGTGATAGTGAGTGTCAGAGAGTGATAGTGAGTGTCAGAGAGTGATTGTGAGTGTCAGAGAGTGTCAGAGAATGTCAGAGAGTGATAGTGAGTGTCTGGGAGTCTCAGAGAGTGATAGAGAGTGATAGTGAGTGTCTGAGTGTGTCAGAGAGTGTCAGAGAGTGTCAGAGAGTGATAGTGAGTGTCTGAGAGTGCCAGAGAGTGTCAGAGAGTGATTGTACTGTCAGAGAGTGTCAGAGAATGTCAGCGAGTGACAGTGAGTGTCTGGGAGTGTCAGAGAGTGTCAGAGAGTGATTGTGAGTGTCTGAGAGTGTCAGAGAATGTCAGAGAGTGATAGTGAGTGTCTGAGAGTTTCAGAGAGTGTCAGAGAGTGATAGTGAGTATCTGAGAGTGTCAGAGAGTGATAGTGAGTGTCTGAGAGTGTCAGAGAGTGTCAGAGTGTGTCAGAGAGTGATAGAGAGTGATAGTGAGTGTCTGAGTGTGTCAGAGAGTGATAGAGAGTGATAGTGATTGTCTGAGAGTGTCAGAGAGTGTCAGAGAGTGATAGTGAGTGTCTGAGAGTGTCAGAGAGTGATAGTGAGTGTCTGAGAGCGTCAGAGAGTGATAGTGAGTGTCAGAGAGTTTCAGAGACTAATAGAGAGTGATGGTGAGTGTCAGAGAGTGTCAGAGAGTGATAGTGAGTGTCTGAGAGTGTCAGAGAGTGTCAGACAGTGATTGTGAGTGTCAGAGAGTGTCAGAGAATGTCAGAGAGTGATAGTGAGAGTCTGGGAGTGTCAGAGAGTGTCAGAGTGTGATAGTGAGTGTCAGAGAGTGTCAGAGAGTGATAGAGAGTGATAGTGAGAGTCTGAGAGTGTCAGAGAGTGTCAGAGAGTGATTGTGAGTGTCAGAGAGTGTCAGAGAATGTCAGAGAGTGATAGTGAGTGTCTGAGAGTGCCAGAGAGTGTCAGAGAGTGATTGTGAGTGTCAGAGAGTGTCTGAGAGTGTCAGAGCGTGATAGTGATTGTCTGAGAGTGTCAGAGAGTGATAGTGAGTGTCTGAGAGTGTCAGAGAGTGTCAGAGAGTCATAGTGAGTGTCTGAGAGTGCCAGAGAGTGATAGTGAGTGTCTGAGAGTGTCAGAGTGTGATAGTGGGTGTCTGAGAGTGTCAGAGAGTGTCAGAGAGTGACAGTGAGTGTCTGAGAGTGTCAGAGAGTGTCAGAGAGTGATAGTGAGTGTTTGAGAGTGTCAGAGAATGTCAGAGAGTGATAGTGAGTGTCTGAGAGTGTCAGAGAGTGTCAGAGAGTGATTGTGAGTGTCAGAGAGTTTCAGAGAGTGTCAGAGAGTGTCTGAGAGTGTCTGAGAGTGTCAGAGAGTGATAGTGAGTGTCAGAGAGTGATAGTGAGTGTCAGAGAGTGGCAGAGAGTGTCAGAGAGTGATAGTGAGTGTCTGAGAGTGTCTGAGAGTGTCAGCGAGTGATAGTGAGTGTCAGAGAGTGTCAGAGAGTGATAGTGAGTGTCTGAGAGAATCTGAGAGTGTCAGAGAGTGATAGTGAGTGTCAGAGTGTGTCAGAGAGTGATAGTGAGTGTCAGAGAGTGTCAGAGAGTGATAGTGAGTGTCTGAGAGAGTCTGAGAGTGTCAGAGAGTGATAGTGAGTGTCAGAGAGTGTCAGAGAGTGATAGAGAGTGATAGTGAGTGTCTGAGAGTGTCAGAGAGTGTCAGAGAGTGATAGTGAGTGTCTGAGAGTGTCAGAGAGTGATAGTGAGTTTCAGAGAGTGTCAGAGAGTGATAGTGAGTTTCAGAGAGTGATAGTGAGTGTCAGAGAGTGTCAGAGAGCGAATGTGAGTGTCTGAGAGTGTCAGAGAGTGATAGTGATTGTCAGAGAGTTTCAGAGAGTGATAGAGAGTGATGGTGAGTGTCAGAGAGTGTCAGAGAGTGATAGTGAGTGTCTGAGGGTGTCAGAGAGTGATAGTGAGTGTCAGAGAGTGATAGTGAGTGTCTGAGAGTGTCAGAGAGTGTCAGAGAGTGATAGTGAGTGTCAGAGAGTGTCAGAGAGTGATAGAGAGTGATGGTGAGTGTCAGAGAGTGTCAGAGAGTGATACAGTGTGATAGTGAGTGTCTGAGAGTGTCAGGAGTGTCTGAGAGTGTCAGAGAGTGAGAGTGAGTGTCTGAGAGTGTCAGAGAGTGATAGTGAGTGTCAGAGAGTGATAGTGAGTGTCAGAGAGTGATTGTGAGTGTCAGAGAGTGTCAGAGAATGTCAGAGAGTGATAGTGAGTGTCTGGGAGTCTCAGAGAGTGATAGAGAGTGATAGTGAGTGTCTGAGTGTGTCAGAGAGTGTCAGAGAGTGTCAGAGAGTGATAGTGAGTGTCTGAGAGTGCCAGAGAGTGTCAGAGAGTGATTGTACTGTCAGAGAGTGTCAGAGAATGTCAGCGAGTGACAGTGAGTGTCTGGGAGTGTCAGAGAGTGTCAGAGAGTGATTGTGAGTGTCTGAGAGTGTCAGAGAATGTCAGAGAGTGATAGTGAGTGTCTGAGAGTTTCAGAGAGTGTCAGAGAGTGATAGTGAGTATCTGAGAGTGTCAGAGAGTGATAGTGAGTGTCTGAGAGTGTCAGAGAGTGTCAGAGTGTGTCAGAGAGTGATAGAGAGTGATAGTGAGTGTCTGAGTGTGTCAGAGAGTGATAGAGAGTGATAGTGATTGTCTGAGAGTGTCAGAGAGTGTCAGAGAGTGATAGTGAGTGTCTGAGAGTGTCAGAGAGTGATAGTGAGTGTCTGAGAGTGTCAGAGAGTGATAGTGAGTGTCAGAGAGTTTCAGAGACTAATAGAGAGTGATGGTGAGTGTCAGAGAGTGTCAGAGAGTGATAGTGAGTGTCTGAGAGTGTCAGAGAGTGTCAGACAGTGATTGTGAGTGTCAGAGAGTGTCAGAGAATGTCAGAGAGTGATAGTGAGAGTCTGGGAGTGTCAGAGAGTGTCAGAGTGTGATAGTGAGTGTCAGAGAGTGTCAGAGAGTGATAGAGAGTGATAGTGAGAGTTTGAGATTGTCAGAGAGTGTCAGAGAGTGATAGTGAGTGTCTGAGAGTGTCAGAGAGTGTCAGAGAGTGATAGTGAGTATCTGAGAGTGTCAGAGAGTGTCAGAGACTGAACGTGAGTGTCTGAGAGTGTCAGAGAGTGATAGTGATTGTCAGAGAGTTTCAGAGAGTGATAGAGAGTGATGGTGAGTGTCAGAGAGTGTCAGAGAGTGATAGTGAGTGTCTGAGGGTGTCAGAGAGTGATAGTGAGTGTCAGAGAGTGATAGTGAGTGTCTGAGAGTGTCAGAGAGTGTCAGAGAGTGATAGTGAGTGTCAGAGAGTGTCAGAGAGTGATAGAGAGTGATGGTGAGTGTCAGAGAGTGTCAGAGAGTGATACAGTGTGATAGTGAGTGTCTGAGAGTGTCAGGAGTGTAAAGAGTGTCAGAGAGTGAGAGTGAGTGTCTGAGAGTGTCAGAGAGTGATAGTGAGTGTCAGAGAGTGATAGTGAGTGTCAGAGAGTGATAGTGAGTGTCTGAGAGTGTCAGAGAGTGTCAGAGAGTGATAGAGAGTGTCAGAGAGTGTCAGAGAGTGAAAGAGAGTGATGGTGAGTGTCAGAGAGTGTCAGAGAGTGATACAGAGTGATAGTGAGTGTCTGAGAGTGTCAGGAGTGTCAGAGAGTGTCAGAGAGTGAGAGTGAGTGTCTGAGAGTGTCAGAGAGTGATAGTGAGTGTCTGAGAGTGTCAGAGAGTGTCAGAGAGTGATAGTGAGTGTCTGAGAGTGTCAGAGAGTGTCAGAGAGTGATAGTGAGTATCTGAGCGTGTCAGAGAGTGTCAGAGAGTGATAGTGAGGGTCTGAGAGTGTCAGAGAGTGTCTGAGAGTGATAGTGAGTGTCTGAGAGAGTCAGAGAGTGTCAGAGAGTGATAGTGAGTGTCTGAGTGTGTCAGAGAGTGATAGAGAGTGATCGTGAGAGTCTGAGATTGTCAGAGAGTATCAGAGAGTGATAGTGAGTGTCTGAGAGTGTCAGAGAGTGTCAGAGAGTGATAGTGAGTGTCTGAGAGTGTCAGAGAGTGAGAGTGAGTGTCTGAGAGTGTCAGAGAGTTGTAGTGCGTGTCTGAGAGTGTCAGAGAGTGTCAGAGAGTGACAGTGAGTGTCTGAGAGTGTCAGAGAGTGTCAGAGAGTGATAGTGAGTGTTTGAGAGTGTCAGAGAATGTCAGAGAGTGATAGTGAGTGTCTGAGAGTGTCAGAGAGTGTCAGAGAGTGATAGTGAGTGTCTGAGAGTGATAGTGACAGTCATAGAGTGTCAGAGAGTGATAGTGAGTGTCTGAGAGAGTCAGAGAGTGTCAGAGAGTGATAGTGAGTGTCTGAGTGTGTCAGAGAGTGATAGAGAGTGATCGTGAGAGTCTGAGATTGTCAGAGAGTATCAGAGAGTGATAGTGAGTTTCTGAGAGTGTCAGAGAGTGATAGTGAGTTTCAGAGAGTGATAGTGAGTGTCAGAGAGTGTCAGAGAGTGATAGAGAGTGATAGTGAGTGTCTGAGTGTGTCTGAGAGTGTCAGAGAGTGATAGTGAGTGTCAGAGAGTGTCAGAGAATGTCAGAGAGTGATAGTGAGTGTCTGGGAGTGTCAGAGAGTGTCAGAGAGTGATAGTGAGTGTCTGAGAGTGTCAGAGAGCGTCAGAGAGTGATAGTGAGAGTCTGAGAGTGTCAGAGAGTGTCAGAGAGTGATAGTGAGTGTTTGAGAGTGTCAGAGAATGTCAGAGAGTGATAGTGAGTGTCTGAGAGTGCCAGAGAGTGTCAGAGAGTGATTGTGAGTGTCAGAGAGTGTCTGAGAGTGTCAGAGAGTGATAGTGATTGTCTGAGAGTGTCAGAGAGTGATAGTGAGTGTCTGAGAGTGTCAGAGAGTGTCAGAGAGTCATAGTGAGTGTCTGAGAGTGCCAGAGAGTGATAGTGAGTGTCTGAGAGTGTCAGAGTGTGATAGTGGGTGTCTGAGAGTGTCAGAGAGTGTCAGAGAGTGACAGTGAGTGTCTGAGAGTGTCAGAGAGTGTCAGAGAGTGATAGTGAGTGTTTGAGAGTGTCAGAGAATGTCAGAGAGTGATAGTGAGTGTCTGAGAGTGTCAGAGAGTGTCAGAGAGTGATTGTGAGTGTCAGAGAGTTTCAGAGAGTGTCAGAGAGTGTCTGAGAGTGTCTGAGAGTGTCAGAGAGTGATAGTGAGTGTCAGAGAGTGATAGTGAGTGTCAGAGAGTGGCAGAGAGTGTCAGAGAGTGATAGTGAGTGTCTGAGAGTGTCTGAGAGTGTCAGAGAGTGATAGTGAGTGTCAGAGAGTGTCAGAGAGTGATAGTGAGTGTCTGAGAGAATCTGAGAGTGTCAGAGATTGATAGTGAGTGTCAGAGAGTGTCAGAGAGTGATAGTGAGTGTCAGAGAGTGTCAGAGAGTGATAGTGAGTGTCTGAGAGAGTCTGAGAGTGTCAGAGAGTGATAGTGAGTGTCAGAGAGTGTCAGAGAGTGATAGAGAGTGATAGTGAGTGTCTGAGAGTGTCAGAGAGTGTCAGAGAGTGATAGTGAGTGTCTGAGAGTGTCAGAGAGTGATAGTGAGTTTCAGAGAGTGTCAGAGAGTGATAGTGAGTTTCAGAGAGTGATAGTGAGTGTCAGAGAGTGATAGAGAGTGATAGTGAGTGTCTGAGTGTGTCAGAGAGTGTCAGAGAGTGATAGTGAGTTTCTGAGAGTGTCAGAGAGTGATAGTGAGTTTCAGAGAGTGATAGTGAGTGTCAGAGAGTGTCAGAGAGTGATAGAGAGTGATAGTGAGTGTCTGAGTGTGTCAGAGAGTGTCAGAGAGTGATAGTGAGTGTCTGAGCGTGTCAGAGTGTGTCAGAGAGTGATAGTGAGTGTCTGAGCGTGTCAGAGCGTGTCAGAGAGTGATAGTGAGTGTTTGAGAGTGTCAGAGAAAGTCAGAGAGTGATAGTGAGAGTCTGAGAGTGCCAGAGAGTGTCAGAGAGTGATTGTGAGTGTCAGAGAGTGTCAGAGAATGTCAGAGAGTGATAGTGAGTGTCTGGGAGTGTCAGAGAGTGATAGAGAGTGATAGTGAGTGTCTGAGAGTGTCAGAGAGTGTCAGAGAGTGATTGTGAGTGTCAGAGAGTGTCAGAGAGTGTCAGAGAGTGTCAGAGAGTGATAGTGAGTGTCAGAGAGTGTCAGAGAGTGATAGAGAGTGATAGTGAGTGTCTGAGTGTGTCAGAGAGTGTCAGAGAGTGATAGTGAGTGTCAGAGAGTGTCAGAGAGTGATAGTGAGTGTATGAGTGTGTCAGAGAGTGTCAGAGAGTGATAGTGTGTGTCAGAGAGTGTCAGAGAGTGATAGAGAGTGATAGTGAGTGTCTGAGTGTGTCAGAGAGTGTTAGTGAGTGTCAGAGAGTGTCAGAGAGTGTCAGAGAGTGATAGTGAGAGTCTGAGAGTGCCAGAGAGTGTCAGAGAGTGATTGTGAGTGTCAGAGAGAGTCAGAGAATGTCAGAGAGTGATAGTGAGTGTCTGGGAGTGTCAGAGAGTGTCAGAGAGTGATAGTGAGTGTCTGAGAGTGTCAGAGAGCGTCAGAGAGTGATAGTGAGTCTCTGAGAGTGTCAGAGAGTGTCAGAGAGTGATAGTGAGTGTTTGAGAGTGTCAGAGAATGTCAGAGAGTGATAGTGAGTGTCTGAGAGTGCCAGAGAGTGTCCGAGAGTGATTTTGACTGTCAGAGAGTGTCTGAGAGTGTCAGAGAGTGATAGTGAGTGTCTGAGAGGGTCAGAGAGTCATAGTGAGTGTCTGAGAGTTTCAGAGAGTGTCAGAGAGTGTCTGAGAGTGTCTGAGAGTGTCAGAGAGTGATAGTGAGTGTCAGAGAGTGATAGTGAGTGTCAGAGAGTGGCAGAGAGTGTCAGAGAGTGATAGTGAGTGTCTGAGAGTGTCTGAGAGTGTCAGAGAGTGATAGTGAGTGTCAGAGAGTGTCAGAGAGTGATAGTGAGTGTCTGAGAGAATCTGAGAGTGTCAGAGAGTGATAGTGAGTGTCAGAGAGTGTCAGAGAGTGATAGTGAGTGTCAGAGAGTGTCAGAGAGTGATAGTGAGTGTCTGAGAGAGTCTGAGAGTGTCAGAGAGTGATAGTGAGTGTCAGAGAGTGTCAGAGAGTGATAGAGAGTGATAGTGAGTGTCTGAGAGTGTCAGAGAGTGTCAGAGAGTGATAGTGAGTGTCTGAGAGTGTCAGAGAGTGATAGTGAGTTTCAGAGAGTGTCAGAGAGTGATAGTGAGTTTCAGAGAGTGATAGTGAGTGTCAGAGAGTGTCAGAGAGTGATAGAGAGTGATAGTGAGTGTCTGAGTGTGTCAGAGAGTGTCAGAGAGTGATAGTGAGTTTCTGAGAGTGTCAGAGAGTGATAGTGAGTTTCAGAGAGTGATAGTGAGTGTCAGAGAGTGTCAGAGAGTGATAGAGAGTGATAGTGAGGGTCTGAGTGTGTCAGAGAGTGTCAGAGAGTGATAGTGAGTGTCTGAGCGTGTCAGAGAGTGTCAGAGAGTGATAGTGAGTGTCTGAGCGTGTCAGAGCGTGTCAGAGAGTGATAGTGAGTGTTTGAGAGTGTCAGAGAAAGTCAGAGAGTGATAGTGAGAGTCTGAGAGTGCCAGAGAGTGTCAGAGAGTGATTGTGAGTGTCAGAGAGTGTCAGAGAATGTCAGAGAGTGATAGTGAGTGTCTGGGAGTGTCAGAGAGTGATAGAGAGTGATAGTGAGTGTCTGAGAGTGTCAGAGAGTGTCAGAGAGTGATTGTGAGTGTCAGAGAGTGTCAGAGAGTGTCAGAGAGTGTCAGAGAGTGATAGTGAGTGTCAGAGAGTGTCAGAGAGTGATAGAGAGTGATAGTGAGTGTCTGAGTGTGTCAGAGAGTGTCAGAGAGTGATAGTGAGTGTCAGAGAGTGTCAGAGAGTGATAGTGAGTGTATGAGTGTGTCAGAGAGTGTCAGAGAGTGATAGTGTGTGTCAGAGAGTGTCAGAGAGTGATAGAGAGTGATAGTGAGTGTCTGAGTGTGTCAGAGAGTGTCAGAGAGTGTTAGTGAGTGTCAGAGAGTATCAGAGAGTGTCAGAGAGTGATAGTGAGTGTCTGAGAGTGCCAGAGAGTGTCAGAGAGTGATTGTGAGTGTCAGAGAGAGTCAGAGAATGTCAGAGAGTGATAGTGAGTGTCTGGGAGTGTCAGAGAGTGTCAGAGAGTGATAGTGAGTGTCTGAGAGTGTCAGAGAGCGTCAGAGAGTGATAGTGAGTGTCTGAGAGTGTCAGAGAGTGTCAGAGAGTGATAGTGAGTGTTTGAGAGTGTCAGAGAATGTCAGAGAGTGATAGTGAGTGTCTGAGAGTGCCAGAGAGTGTCCGAGAGTGATTGTGAGTGTCAGAGAGTGTCTGAGAGTGTCAGAGAGTGATAGTGAGTGTCTGAGAGGGTCAGAGAGTCATAGTGAGTGTCTGAGAGTGTCAGAGAGTGTCAGAGAGTGATAGTGAGTTTCAGAGAGTGATAGTGAGTGTCAGAGAATGTCAGAGAGTGATAGAGAGTGATAGTGAGTGTCTGAGTGCGTCAGAGAGTGTCAGAGAGGGATAGTGAGTGTCTGAGAGTGTCAGAGAGTGTCAGAGCGTGATAGTGAGTGTCTGAGAGTGTCAGAGCGTGTCAGAGAGTGATTGTGAGTGTTTGAGAGTGTCAGAGAAAGTCAGAGAGTGATAGTGAGTGTCTGAGAGTGCCAGAGAGTGTCAGAGAGTGATTGTGAGTGTCAGAGAGTGTCAGAGAATGTCAGAGAGTGATAGTGAGTGTCTGGGAGTGTCAGAGAGTGATATAGAGTGATAGTGAGTGTCTGAGAGTGTCAGAGAGTGTCAGAGAGTGATTGTGAGTGTCAGAGAGTGTCAGAAAGTGTCAGAGAGTGATAGTGAGTGTCAGAGAGTGTCAGAGAGTGATAGAGAGTGATAGTGAGTGTCTGAGTGTGTCAGAGAGTTTCAGGGAGTGATAGTGAGTGTCAGAGAGTGTCAGAGAGTGATAGAGAGTGATATTGAGTGTCTGAGTGTGTCAGAGAGTGTCAGAGAGTGATAGTGAGTGTCAGAGAGTGTCAGAGACTGATAGTGAGTGTCTGAGTGTGTCAGAGAGTGTCAGAGAGTGTTAGTGAGTGTCAGAGAGTGTCAGAGAGAGTCAGAGAGTGATAGTGAGTGTCTGAGAGTGCCAGAGAGTGTCAGAGAGTGATTGTGAGTGTCAGAGAGTGCCAGAGAATGTCAGAGAGTGATAGTGAGTGTCTGGGAGTGTCTGAGAGTGTCAGAGAGTGATAGTGAGTGCCTGAGAGTGTCAGAGAGCGTCAGAGATTGATAGTGCGTGTCTGAGAGTGTCAGAGAGTGTCAGAGAGTGATAGTGAGTGTTTGAGAGTGTCAGAGAATGTCAGAGAGTGATAGTGAGTGTCTGAGAGTGCCAGAGAGTGTCAGAGAGTGATTGTGAGGGTCAGAGAGTGTCTGAGAGTGTCAGAGAGTGATAGTGAGTGTCTGAGAGTGTCAGAGAGCGATAGTGAGTGTCTGAGAGTGTCAGAGAGTGTCAGAGAGTCATAGTGAGTGTCTGAGAGTGTCAGAGAGTGATAGTGAGTGTCAGAGAATGTCAGAGAGTGATAGTGAGTCTCTGGGAGTGTCAGAGAGTGTCAGAGAGTGATAGTGAGTGGCAGAGAGTGTCAGAGAGTGATAGAGAGTGATAGTGAGAGTCTGAGAGTGTCAGAGAGTATCAGAGAGTGATAGTGAGTGTCTGAGAGTGTCAGAGAGTGTCAGAGAGTGATAGTGAGTGTCTGAGAGTGTCAGAGAGTGAGAGTGAGTGTCAGAGAGTGTCAGAGAGTGATAGTGAGTGTCTGAGAGTGTCAGAGAGTGAGAGTGAGTGTCTGAGAGTTTCAGAGAGTGATAGTGAGTGTCTGAGAGAGTCTGAGAGTGTCAGAGAGTGATAGTGAGTGTCAGAGAGTGTCAGAGAGTGATAGAGAGTGATAGTGAGTGTCTGAGAGTGTCAGAGAGTGTCAGAGAGTGATAGTGAGTGTCTGAGAGTGTCAGAGAGTGATAGTGAGTTTCAGAGAGTGTCAGAGAGTGATAGTGAGTTTCAGAGAGTGATAGTGAGTGTCAGAGAGTGTCAGAGAGTGATAGAGAGTGATAGTGAGTGTCTGAGTGTGTCAGAGAGTGTCAGAGAGTGATAGTGAGTTTCTGAGAGTGTCAGAGAGTGATAGTGAGTTTCAGAGAGTGATAGTGAGTGTCAGAGAGTGTCAGAGAGTGATAGAGAGTGATAGTGAGTGTCTGAGTGTGTCAGAGAGTGTCAGAGAGTGATAGTGAGTGTCTGAGCGTGTCAGAGAGTGTCAGAGAGTGATAGTGAGTGTCTGAGCGTGTCAGAGCGTGTCAGAGAGTGATAGTGAGTGTTTGAGAGTGTCAGAGAAAGTCAGAGAGTGATAGTGAGAGTCTGAGAGTGCCAGAGAGTGTCAGAGAGTGATTGTGAGTGTCAGAGAGTGTCAGAGAATGTCAGAGAGTGATAGTGAGTGTCTGGGAGTGTCAGAGAGTGATAGAGAGTGATAGTGAGTGTCTGAGAGTGTCAGAGAGTGTCAGAGAGTGATTGTGAGTGTCAGAGAGTGTCAGAGAGTGTCAGAGAGTGTCAGAGAGTGATAGTGAGTGTCAGAGAGTGTCAGAGAGTGATAGAGAGTGATAGTGAGTGTCTGAGTGTGTCAGAGAGTGTCAGAGAGTGATAGTGAGTGTCAGAGAGTGTCAGAGAGTGATAGTGAGTGTATGAGTGTGTCAGAGAGTGTCAGAGAGTGATAGTGTGTGTCAGAGAGTGTCAGAGAGTGATAGAGAGTGATAGTGAGTGTCTGAGTGTGTCAGAGAGTGTCAGAGAGTGTTAGTGAGTGTCAGAGAGTATCAGAGAGTGTCAGAGAGTGATAGTGAGTGTCTGAGAGTGCCAGAGAGTGTCAGAGAGTGATTGTGAGTGTCAGAGAGAGTCAGAGAATGTCAGAGAGTGATAGTGAGTGTCTGGGAGTGTCAGAGAGTGTCAGAGAGTGATAGTGAGTGTCTGAGAGTGTCAGAGAGCGTCAGAGAGTGATAGTGAGTGTCTGAGAGTGTCAGAGAGTGTCAGAGAGTGATAGTGAGTGTTTGAGAGTGTCAGAGAATGTCAGAGAGTGATAGTGAGTGTCTGAGAGTGCCAGAGAGTGTCCGAGAGTGATTGTGAGTGTCAGAGAGTGTCTGAGAGTGTCAGAGAGTGATAGTGAGTGTCTGAGAGGGTCAGAGAGTCATAGTGAGTGTCAGAGAGTGTCAGAGAGTGTCAGAGAGTGATAGTGAGTTTCAGAGAGTGATAGTGAGTGTCAGAGAATGTCAGAGAGTGATAGAGAGTGATAGTGAGTGTCTGAGTGCGTCAGAGAGTGTCAGAGAGGGATAGTGAGTGTCTGAGAGTGTCAGAGAGTGTCAGAGCGTGATAGTGAGTGTCTGAGAGTGTCAGAGCGTGTCAGAGAGTGATTGTGAGTGTTTGAGAGTGTCAGAGAAAGTCAGAGAGTGATAGTGAGTGTCTGAGAGTGCCAGAGAGTGTCAGAGAGTGATTGTGAGTGTCAGAGAGTGTCAGAGAATGTCAGAGAGTGATAGTGAGTGTCTGGGAGTGTCAGAGAGTGATATAGAGTGATAGTGAGTGTCTGAGAGTGTCAGAGAGTGTCAGAGAGTGATTGTGAGTGTCAGAGAGTGTCAGAAAGTGTCAGAGAGTGATAGTGAGTGTCAGAGAGTGTCAGAGAGTGATAGAGAGTGATAGTGAGTGTCTGAGTGTGTCAGAGAGTGTCAGGGAGTGATAGTGAGTGTCAGAGAGTGTCAGAGAGTGATAGAGAGTGATATTGAGTGTCTGAGTGTGTCAGAGAGTGTCAGAGAGTGATAGTGAGTGTCAGAGAGTGTCAGAGACTGATAGTGAGTGTCTGAGTGTGTCAGAGAGTGTCAGAGAGTGTTAGTGAGTGTCAGAGAGTGTCAGAGAGAGTCAGAGAGTGATAGTGAGTGTCTGAGAGTGCCAGAGAGTGTCAGAGAGTGATTGTGAGTGTCAGAGAGTGCCAGAGAATGTCAGAGAGTGATAGTGAGTGTCTGGGAGTGTCTGAGAGTGTCAGAGAGTGATAGTGAGTGCCTGAGAGTGTCAGAGAGCGTCAGAGATTGATAGTGCGTGTCTGAGAGTGTCAGAGAGTGTCAGAGAGTGATAGTGAGTGTTTGAGAGTGTCAGAGAATGTCAGAGAGTGATAGTGAGTGTCTGAGAGTGCCAGAGAGTGTCAGAGAGTGATTGTGAGTGTCAGAGAGTGTCTGAGAGTGTCAGAGAGTGATAGTGAGTGTCTGAGAGTGTCAGAGAGCGATAGTGAGTGTCTGAGAGTGTCAGAGAGTGTCAGAGAGTCATAGTGAGTGTCTGAGAGTGTCAGAGAGTGATAGTGAGTGTCAGAGAATGTCAGAGAGTGATAGTGAGTCTCTGGGAGTGTCAGAGAGTGTCAGAGAGTGATAGTGAGTGGCAGAGAGTGTCAGAGAGTGATAGAGAGTGATAGTGAGAGTCTGAGAGTGTCAGAGAGTATCAGAGAGTGATAGTGAGTGTCTGAGAGTGTCAGAGAGTGTCAGAGAGTGATAGTGAGTGTCTGAGAGTGTCAGAGAGTGAGAGTGAGTGTCAGAGAGTGTCAGAGAGTGATAGTGAGTGTCTGAGAGTGTCAGAGAGTGAGAGTGAGTGTCTGAGAGTGTCAGAGAGTGATAGTGAGTGTCTGAGAGTGTCAGAGAGTGTCAGAGAGTGATAGTGAGTATCAGAGAGTGATAGAGAGTGATAGTGAGTGGCCGAGTTTGTCAAAGAGAGTCAGAGAGTGATAGTGAGTGTCTGAGAGTGTCAGAGAGTGATAGTGAGTGTCTGAGAGTGTCAGAGAGTGTCAGAGAGTGATTGTGAGTGTCAGAGAACGTCAGAGAGTGATAGTGAGTGTCTGGGAGTGTCAGAGAGTGATAGAGAGTGATAGTGAGTGTCTGAGAGTGTCAGAGAGTGTCAGAGAGTGATTGTGAGTGTCAGAGAACGTCAGAGAGTGATAGTGAGTGTCTGGGAGTGTCAGAGAGTGATAGAGAGTGATAGTGAGTGTCTGAGAGTGTCAGAGAGTGTCAGAGAGTGATAGTGAGTGTCTGAGAGTGTCAGAGAGTGTCAGAGAGTGACAGTGAGTGTCAGAGAGTGTCAGAGAGTGATAGAGAGTGATAGTGAGTGTCTGAGTGTGTCAGAGAGTGATAGAGTGATAGTGAGTGTCTGAGAGTGTCAGAGAGTGATAGTGAGTGTCAGAGAGTGTCAGAGAGTGTCAGAGAGTGATAGTGAGTGTCAGAGAGTGTCAGAGAGTCATAGTGAGTGTCTGAGAGTGTCAGAGAGTGATAGTGAGTGTCTGAGAGTGTCAGAGAGTGTCAGAGAGTGATTGTGAGTGTCAGAGAGTGTCAGAGAATGTCAGAGAGTGATAGTGAGTGTCTGGGAGTGTCAGAGAGTGTCAGAGAGTGATAGTGAGTGTCAGAGAGTGTCAGAGAGTGATAGAGAGTGATAGTGAGAGTCTGAGAGTGTCAGAGAGTGTCAGAGAGTGATTGTGAGTGTCAGAGAGTGTCAGAGAATGTCAGAGAGTGATAGTGAGTGTCTGGGAGTGTCAGAGAGTGATAGTGAGTGTCAGAGAGTGTCAGAGAGTGATAGAGAGTGATAGTGAGAGTATGAGAGTGTCAGAGAGTGATAGTGAGTGTCAGAGAGTGTCAGAGAGTGATAGAGAGTGATAGTGAGAGTATGAGAGTGTCAGAGAGTGTCAGAGAGTGATAGTGAGTGTCTGAGAGTGTCAGAGAGTGAGAGTGAGTGTCTGAGAGTGTCAGAGAGTGATAGTTCGAGTCTGAGAGTGTCAGAGAGTGTCAGAGAGTGACAGTGAGTGTCTGAGAGTGTCAGAGAGTGTCAGAGAGTGATAGTGAGTGTTTGAGAGTGTCAGAGAATGTCAGAGAGTGATAGTGAGTGTCTGAGAGTGTCAGAGAGTGATTGTGAGTGTCTGAGAGTGTCAGAGAGTGTCAGAGAGTGATAGTTCGAGTCTGAGAGTGTCAGAGAGTGTCAGAGAGTGACAGTGAGTGTCTGAGTGTGTCAGAGAGTGTCAGAGAGTAATAGTGAGTGTTTGAGAGTGTCAGAGAATGTCAGAGAGTGATAGTGAGTGTCTGAGAGTGTCAGAGAGTGTCAGAGAGTGATTGTGAGTGTCAGAGAATGTCAGAGAGTGATAGTGAGTGTCTGGGAGTGTCAGAGAGTGATAGAGAGTGATAGTGAGTGTCTGAGAGTGTCAGAGAGTGTCAGAGAGTGATAGTGAGTGTCTGAGAGTGTCAGAGAGTGTCAGAGAGTGATAGTGAGTGTCAGAGAGTGTCAGAGAGTGATAGAGAGTGATAGTGAGTGTCTGAGTGTGTCAGAGAGTGATAGAGTGATAGTGAGTGTCTGAGAGTGTCAGAGAGTGATAGTGAGTGTCAGAGAGTGTCAGAGAGTGTCAGAGAGTGTCAGAGAGTGATAGTGAGTGTCAGAGAGTGTCAGAGAGTCATAGTGAGTGTCTGAGAGTGTCAGAGAGTGATAGTGAGTGTCTGAGAGTGTCAGAGAGTGTCAGAGAGTGATTGTGAGTGTCAGAGAGTGTCAGAGAATTTCAGAGAGTGATAGTGAGTGTCTGGGAGTGTCAGAGAGTGTCAGAGAGTGATAGTGAGTGTCAGAGAGTGTCAGAGAGTGATAGAGAGTGATAGTGAGAGTCTGAGAGTGTCAGAGAGTGTCAGAGAGTGATTGTGAGTGTCAGAGAGTGTCAGAGAATGTCAGAGAGTGATAGTGAGTGTCTGGGAGTGTCAGAGAGTGATAGTGAGTGTCAGAGAGTGTCAGAGAGTGATAGAGAGTGATAGTGAGAGTATGAGAGTGTCAGAGAGTGATAGTGAGTGTCAGAGAGTGTCAGAGAGTGATAGAGAGTGATAGTGAGAGTATGAGAGTGTCAGAGAGTGTCAGAGAGTGATAGTGAGTGTCTGAGAGTGTCAGAGAGTGAGAGTGAGTGTCTGAGAGTGTCAGAGAGTGATAGTTCGTGTCTGAGAGTGTCAGAGAGTGTCAGAGAGTGACAGTGAGTGTCTGAGAGTGTCAGAGAGTGTCAGAGAGTGATAGTGAGTGTTTGAGAGTGTCAGAGAATGTCAGAGAGTGATAGTGAGTGTCTGAGAGTGTCAGAGAGTGATTGTGAGTGTCTGAGAGTGTCAGAGAGTGTCAGAGATTGATAGTGAGTGTCAGAGAGTGTCAGAGAGTGATAGAGAGTGATAGTGAGTGTCTGAGTGTGTCAGAGAGTGTCAGAGAGTGATAGTGAGTGTCTGAGAGTGTCAGAGAGTGTCAGAGAGTGATAGTGAGTGTTTGAGTGTCAGAGAATGTCAGAGAGTGATAGTGAGTGTCTGAGAGTGTCAGAGAGCGTCAGAGAGTGATTGTGAGTGTCTGAGAGTGTCAGAGAGTGTCAGAGAGTGATAGTGAGTGTCAGAGAGTGTCAGAGAGTGATAGAGAGTGATAGTGAATGTCTGAGTGTGTCAGAGAGTGATAGAGAGTGATAGTGAGTGTCTGAGTGTGTCAGAGAGTGTCAGAGAGTGATAGTGAGTGTCTGAGAGTGTCAGAGAGTGTTAGTGAGCGTCTGAGAGTGTCAGAGAGTGATAGAGTGTGTCTGAGAGTGTCTGAGAGTGTTAGCGAGTGTCAGCGATTGATAGAGAGTGTCTGAGAGTGTATGAGAGTGTCAGAGAGTGATAGAGAGTGTCTGAGAGTGTCAGAAAGTGTCTGAGAGTGTCAGAGAGTGTCAGAGAGTGATAGAGAGTGATAGAGTGTGTCAGAGAGTATCATTGAGTGATATAGAGTGTCAGAGAGTATCAGAGAGTGATACAGAGTTTCAGAGAGTGACAGAGAGTGATAGAGAGTGTCAGAGAGTTTCAGAGAGTGTCAGAGTGTGTCAGAGAGTGACAGAGAATGATAGAGAGTGTCACAGAGTGTCAGAGAGTGAGAGAGTGTCTGAGAGTGTCTGCAAGAGTCTTAGTGTGTCAGAGACTGTCAGAGTGTTTCAGAGAGTGACAGAGAGTGATAGAGATTGTCTGAGAGTGTCAGAGAGTGTTAGAGTGTGTCAGAGAGTGATGGAGAGTGATAGAGAGTGTCAGACAGCGTCAGTGAGTGATAGAGAGTGATAGAGAGTGTCTGAGACTGTCAGAGTGTGTCAGAGAGTGTCTGAGAGTGTCAGTGAGTGTCAGAGAGTGATAGTGAGTGTCAGAGAGTGTCAGAGAGTGATAGAGAGTGATGGTGAGTGTCAGAGAGTGATAGTGAGTGTCAGAGAGTGTCAGAGAGTGATAGTGAGTGTCAGAGAGTGATAGTGAGTGTCTGAGAGTGTCAGAGAGTGAGAGTGAGTGTCTGAGAGTGTCAGAGTGATAGTTCGTGTCTGAGAGTGTCAGAGAGTGTCAGAGAGTGACAGTGAGTGTCTGAGAGTGTCAGAGAGTGTCAGAGAGTGATAGTGAGTGTTTGAGAGTGTCAGAGAATGTCAGAGAGTGATAGTAAGTGTCTGAGAGTGTCAGAGTGTGATTGTGAGTGTCTGAGAGTGTCAGAGAGTGTCAGAGATTGATAGTGAGTGTCAGAGAGTGTCAGAGAGTGATAGAGAGTGATAGTGATGGTCTGAGTGTGTCAGAGAGTGTCAGAGAGTGATAGTGAGTGTCTGAGAGTGTCAGAGAGTGTCAGAGAGTGATAGTGAGTGTTTGAGTGTCAGAGAATGTCAGAGAGTGATAGTGAGTGTCTGAGAGTGTCAGAGAGCGTCAGAGAGTGATTGTGAGTGTCTGAGAGTGTCAGAGAGTGTCAGAGAGTGATAGTGAGTGTCAGAGAGTGTCAGAGAGTGATAGAGAGTGATAGTGAATGTCTGAGTGTGTCAGAGAGTGATAGAGAGTGATAGTGAGTGTCTGAGTGTGTCAGAGAGTGTCAGAGAGTGATAGTGAGTGTCTGAGAGTGTCAGAGAGTGTTAGTGAGCGTCTGAGAGTGTCAGAGAGTGATAGAGTGTGTCTGAGAGTGTCTGAGAGTGTTAGCGAGTGTCAGCGATTGATAGAGAGTGTCTGAGAGTGTATGAGAGTGTCAGAGAGTGATAGAGAGTGTCTGAGAGTGTCAGAAAGTGTCTGAGAGTGTCAGAGAGTGTCAGAGAGTGATAGAGAGTGATAGAGTGTGTCAGAGAGTGTCATTGAGTGATATAGAGTGTCAGAGAGTATCAGAGAGTGATACAGAGTTTCAGAGAGTGACAGAGAGTGATAGAGAGTGTCAGAGAGTTTCAGAGAGTGTCAGAGTGTGTCAGAGAGTGACAGAGAATGATAGAGAGTGTCACAGAGTGTCAGAGAGTGAGAGAGTGATAGAGAGTGTCTGAGAGAGTCTGAGAGTGTCAGAGAGAGTCAGAGAGTGATAGTGAGTATCTGAGCGTGTCAGAGAGTGTCAGAGAGTGATAGTGAGTGTCTGAGAGTGATAGAGAGTGTCTGAGAGAGTCTGAGAGTGTCTGAGAGTGTCAGTGAGTGTCAGAGAGTGATAGCGTGTGTCTGAGAGTGTCAGAGAGTGTCAAAGTGTGTCAGAGAGTGTCAGAGAGTGATAGAGAGTGATAGAGTGTGTCAGAGAGTGTCAGAGAGTGTCAGAGTATGTCACAGAGAGTCAGAGAGTGATAGAGTGTGTCTGAGAGTGTCTGAGAGTGTTAGTGAGTGACAGCGATTGATAGAGAGTGTCTGAGAGTGTATGAGAGTGTCAGAGATTGTCAGAGTGTGTCAGAAAGTCACAGAGAGTGATAGAGAGTGTCAGAGAGTGTCAGAGAGTGTCAGAGTGTGACAGAGTGTGTCAGAGAGTGTCAGAGAGTGTTAGAGAGTGTCAGAGAGTGATAGAGAGTGTCTGAGAGTGTCAGAAAGTGTCTGAGAGTGTCAGAGAGTGTCAGAGAGTGATAGAGAGTGATAGAGTGTGTCAGAGAGTGTCATTGAGTGATATAGAGTGTCAGAGAGTATCAGAGAGTGATACAGAGTTTCAGAGAGTGACAGAGAGTGATAGAGAGTGTCAGAGAGTTTCAGAGAGTGTCAGAGTGTGTCAGAGAGTGACAGAGAATGATAGAGAGTGTCACAGGGTGTCAGAGAGTGAGAGAGTGTCTGAGAGTGTCTGCAAGAGTCTTAGTGTGTCAGAAACTGTCAGAGTGTGTCAGAGAGTGACAGAGAGTGATAGAGATTGTCTGAGAGTGTCAGAGAGTGTTAGAGTGTGTCAGAGAGTGATGGAGAGTGATAGAGAGTGTCAGACAGCGTCAGTGAGTGATAGAGAGTGATAGAGAGTGTCTGAGACTGTCAGAGTGTGTCAGAGAGTGTCTGAGAGTGTCAGTGAGTGTCAGAGAGTGATGGAGAGTGTCTGAGAGTGTCAGAGAGTGTCAGAGATTGTCAGAGTGTGTCAGAGAGTGATAGAGAGTGTCAGAGATTGTCTGAGAGTATCTAAGAGTGTCAGAGAGTGTCAGAGATTGTCAGAGAGTGATTAGTTTGTTTGAGAGTGTCGGAGGGTGTCAGAGAGTGATAGAGAGTGTCTGAGAGAGTCTGAGAGAGTCTGAGAGTGTCTGAGAGAGTCAGTGAGTGTCAGAGAGTGATAGTGAGTGTCTGAGAGTGTCAGAGAGTGTCAGAGAGTGATAGTGAGTGTCTGAGTGTGTCAGAGAGTGATAGTGAGTGTTTGAGAGTGTCAGAGAATGTCAGAGAGTGATAGTGAGTGTCTGAGAGTGTCAGAGAGTGTCAGAGACTGATAGTGAGTGTCTGAGAGTGTCAGAGAGTGTCAGAGAGTGATAGTGAGTGTCTGAGAGTGTCAGAGAGTGTCAGAGAGTGTCAGAGTATGTCACAGAGAGTCAGAGAGTGATAGAGTGTGTCTGAGAGTGTCTGAGAGTGTTAGCGAGTGACAGCGATTGATAGAGAGTGTCTGAGAGTGTATGAGAGTGTCAGAGATTGTCAGAGTGTGTCAGAAAGTCACAGAGAGTGATAGAGAGTGTCAGAGAGTGTCAGAGAGTGTCAGAGTGTGACAGAGTGTGTCAGAGAGTGTCAGAGAGTGATAGAGAGTGTCAGAGAGTGATAGAGAGTGTCTGAGTGTGTCAGAAAGTGTCTGAGAGTGTCAGAGAGTGTCAGAGAGTGATAGAGAGTGATAGAGTGTGTCAGAGAGTGTCATTGAGTGATATAGAGTGTCAGAGAGTATCAGAGAGTGATACAGAGTTTCAGAGAGTGACAGAGAGTGATAGAGAGTGTCAGAGAGTTTCAGAGAGTGTCAGAGTGTGTCAGAGAGTGACAGAGAATGATAGAGAGTGTCACAGAGTGTCAGAGAGTGAGAGAGTGTCTGAGAGTGTCTGCAAGAGTCTTAGTGTGTCAGAGACTGTCAGAGTGTGTCAGAGAGTGACAGAGAGTGATAGAGATTGTCTGAGAGTGTCAGAGAGTGTTAGAGTGTGTCAGAGAGTGATGGAGAGTGATAGAGAGTGTCAGACAGCGTCAGTGAGTGATAGAGAGTGATAGAGAGTGTCTGAGACTGTCAGAGTGTGTCAGAGAGTGTCTGAGAGTGTCAGTGAGTGTCAGAGAGTGATGGAGAGTGTCTGAGAGTGTCAGAGAGTGTCAGAGATTGTCAGAGTGTGTCAGAGAGTGATAGAGAGTGTCAGAGATTGTCTGAGAGTATCTAAGAGTGTCAGAGAGTGTCAGAGATTGTCAGAGAGTGATTAGTTTGTTTGAGAGTGTCGGAGGGTGTCAGAGAGTGTCAGAGAGTGATAGAGAGTGTCTGAGAGAGTCTGAGAGTGTCTGAGAGAGTCAGTGAGTGTCAGAGAGTGATAGTGAGTGTCTGAGAGTGTCAGAGAGTGTCAGAGAGTGATAGTGAGTGTCTGAGTGTGTCAGAGAGTGATAGTGAGTGTTTGAGAGTGTCAGAGAATGTCAGAGAGTGACAGTGAGTGTCTGAGAGTGTCAGAGAGTGTCAGAGACTGATAGTGAGTGTCTGAGAGTGTCAGAGAGTGTCAGAGAGTGATAGTGAGTGTCTGAGAGTGTCAGAGAGTGATAGTGAGTGTCTGAGAGTGTCAGAGAGTGTCAGAGAGTGATAGTGAGTGTCTGAGAGTGTCAGAGAGTGATAGTGAGTGTCTGAGAGTGTCAGAGTGTGTCATGGAGTGATAGAGAGTGATAGTGAGTGTCTGAGAATGTCAGAGAGTGTCAGAGAGTGTCAGAGAGTGATAGTGGGTGTCTGAGAGTGTCAGAGAGTGTCAGAGAGTGATAGTGAGTGTCAGAGAGTGTCAGAGAGTGATAGAGAGTGATAGTGAGTGTCTGAGAGTGTCAGAGTGTGTCAGAGAGTGTCAGAGAGTGATACAGAGTGATAGAGAGTGTCAGAGAGTGTCAGAGAGTGATAGAGAGTGTCTGAGAGAGTCTGAGAGTGTCTGAGAGTGTCAGTGAGTGTCAGAGAGTGATAGTGAGTGTCTGAGAGTGTCAGAGAGTGTCAGAGAGTGATAGTGAGTGTCAGAGAGTGTCAGAGAGTGATAGTGAGTGTCTGAGAGTGTCAGAGAGTGATAGTGAGTTTTTGAGAGTGTCAGAGAATGTCAGAGAGTGATAGTGAGTGTCTGAGAGTGTCAGAGAGTGTCAGAGAGTGATAGTGAGTGTCAGAGAGTGTCATGGAGTGATAGAGAGGGATAGTGAGTGTCTGAGAGTGTCAGAGAGTGTCAGAGAGTGATAGTGAGTGTCTGAGAGTGTCAGAGAGTGTCAGAGAGTGATAGTGAGTGTCAGAGAGTGTCAGAGAGTGATAGAGAGTGATAGTGAGTGTCTGAGAGTGTCAGAGAGTGTCAGAGAGTGATAGTGAGTGTCTGAGAGTGTCAGAGAGTGTCAGAGAGTGATAGTGAGTGTCTGAGAGTGTCAGAGAGTGTCAGAGAGTGAGAGTGAGTGTCTGAGAGTGTCAGAGAGTGATAGTGAGTGTCTGAGAGTGTCAGAGAGTGTCAGAGAGTGATAGTGAGTGTCTGAGAGTGTCAGAGAGTGATAGTGAGTGTCTGAGAGTGTCAGCGTGTGTCAGAGAGTGATAGTGAGTGTCTGAGAGTGTCAGAGATTGTCAGAGAGTGATAGTGAGTGTCAGAGAGTGTCAGAGAGTGATAGAGAGTGATCGTGAGTATCTGAGAGTGTCAGAGAGTGTCAGAGAGTGATAGTGAGTGTCAGAGAGTGCCAGAGTGTGATAGAGAGTGATAGTGAGTGTCTGAGAGTGTCAGAGAGTGATAGTGAGTATCTGAGAGTGTCAGAGAGTGATAGTGAGTGTCTGAGAGTGTCAGAGTGTGTAAGAGAGTGATAGTGAGAGTCAGAGAGTGTCAGAGAGTGATATTGAGTGTCTGAAAGTGTCAGAGAGTGTCAGAGAGTGATAGTGAGAGTCAGAGAGTGTCAGAGAGTGATAGTGATTGTCTGAGAGTGTCAGAGAGTGATAGTGAGTGTCTGAGAGTGTCAGAGAGTGTCAGAGAGTGATAGTGAGTGTCTGAGAGTGTCAGAGAGTGTCAGAGAGTGATAGTGAGTGTCAGAGAGTGTCAGAGAGTGACAGAGAGTGATAGTGAGTTTCTGAGAGTGTCAGGAGTGTCAGAGAGTGATAGTGAGTGTCTGAGAGTGTCAGAGAGTGTCAGAGAGTGAGAGTGAGTGTCTGAGAGTGTCAGAGAGTGTCAGAGAGTGAGAGTGAGTGTCTGAGAGTGTCAGAGAGTGATAGTGAGTGTCTGAGAGTGTCAGAGAGTGTCAGAGAGTGATAGTGAGTGTCTGAGAGTGTCAGAGAGTGTCAGAGAGTGATAGTGAGTGTCAGAGAGTGTCAGAGAGTGATAGTGAGTGTCTGAGAGTGTCAGAGAGTGTCAGAGAGTGATAGTGAGTGTCTGAGAGTGTCAGCGAGTGTCAGAGAGTGATAGTGAGTGTCTGAGAGTGTCAGAGAGTGTCTGAGAGTGATAGTGAGAGTCATAGAGTGTCAGAGAGTGATAGTGAGAGTCAGAGAGTGTCAGAGAGTGATATTGAGTGTCTGAAAGTGTCAGAGAGTGTCAGAGAGTGATAGTGAGAGTCAGAGAGTGTCAGAGAGTGATAGTGATTGTCTGAGAGTGTCGAGAGTGATAGTGAGTGTCTGAGAGTGTCAGAGAGTGTCAGAGAGTGATAGTGAGTGTCTGAGAGTGTCAGAGAGTGTCAGAGAGTGATAGTGAGTGTCAGAGAGTGTCAGAGAGTGATAGAGAGTGATAGTGAGTGTCTGAGTGTGTCAGAGAGTGTCAGAGAGTGATAGTGAGTGTCTGAGAGTGTCAGAGAGTGATAGTGAGTGTCTGAGAGTGTCAGAGAGTGATAGTGAGTGTCAGAGAGTGTCAGAGAGTGTTAGAGAGTGATAGTGAGTGTCTGAGAGTGTCAGAGAGTGTCAGAGAGTGATTGTGAGTGTCTGAGAGTGTCACAGAGTGTCAGAGAGTAATAGTGAGTGTCTGAGAGTGTCAGAGAGTGTCAGAGAGTGATAGTGAGTGTCTGAGAGTGTCAGTCGGTGTGTCTGAGAGTGTCACAGAGTGTCAGAGAGTGATCGTGAGTGTCTGAGAGTGTCAGAGAGTGTTAGAGAGTGATAGAGAGTGTCTGAGAGTGACAGAGAGTGTCAGAGTATGTCACAGAGTGTCAGAGAGTGATAGAGAGTGTCTGAGAGTGTCAGAGAGTGATAGAGAGTGATGGTGAGTGTCAGAGAGTGTAGAGAGTGATAGTGAGTGTCAGAGAGTGATAGTGAGTGTCTGAGAGTGTCAGAGAGTGTCAGAGAGTGTCAGAGAGTGATTGTGAGTGTCAGAGAGTGTCAGAGACTGATAGAGAGTGATGGTGAGTGTCAGAGAGTGGCAGAGACTGATAGAGAGTGATAGTGAGTGTCTGAGAGTGTCAGGAGTGTCAGAGAGTGATAGTGAGTGTCTGAGAGTGTCAGAGAGTGTCAGAGAGTGAGAGTGAGTGTCTGAGAGTGTCAGAGAGTGTCAGAGAGTGAGAGTGAGTGTCTGAGAGTGTCAGAGAGTGATAGTGAGTGTCTGAGAGTGTCAGAGAGTGTCAGAGAGTGATAGTGAGTGTCTGAGAGTGTCAGCGAGTGTCAGAGAGTGATAGTGAGTGTCTGAGAGTGTCAGAGAGTGTCTGAGAGTGATAGTGAGAGTCATAGAGTGTCAGAGAGTGATAGTGAGAGTCAGAGAGTGTCAGAGAGTGATATTGAGTGTCTGAAAGTGTCAGAGAGTGTCAGAGAGTGATAGTGAGAGTCAGAGAGTGTCAGAGAGTGATAGTGATTGTCTGAGAGTGTCAGAGAGTGATAGTGAGTGTCTGAGAGTGTCAGAGAGTGTCAGAGAGTGACAGTGAGTGTCTGAGAGTGTCAGAGAGTGTCAGAGAGTGATAGTGAGTGTCTGAGAGTGTCAGCGAGTGTCAGAGAGTGATAGTGAGAGTCAGAGAGTGTCAGAGAGTGATAGTGATTGTCTGAGAGTGTCAGAGAGTTTCAGAGAGTATCAGAGAGTTATCGAGAGTGATAGTGAGTGTCTGAGAGTGTCAGAGAGTGTCAGAGAGTGATAGTGAGTGTCAGAGAGTGATAGTGAGAGTCTGAGAGTGTCAGAGAGTGTCAGAGAGTGATAGTGAGTTTCAGAGAGTGTCAGAGAGTGATAGAGAGTGATAGAGAGTGTCAGAGAGTGTCAGAGAGTGTCAGAGAGTGATAGAGAGTGTCTGAGAGTGTCAGAAAGTGTCTGAGAGTGTCAGAGAGTGTCAGAGAGTGATAGAGAGTGATAGAGTGTGTCAGAGAGTGTCATTGAGTGATATAGAGTGTCAGAGAGTATCAGAGAGTGATACAGAGTTTCAGTGAGTGACAGAGAGTGATAGAGAGTGTCAGAGAGTGTCAGAGTGTCAAAGAGTGTCAGAGAGTGATAGTGAGTGTCTGAGAGTGTCAGAGAGTGTCAGAGAGTGATAGTGAGTGTCTGAGAGTGTCAGCGAGTGTCAGAGAGTGATAGTGAGTGTCTGAGAGTGTCAGAGAGTGTCTGAGAGTGATAGTGAGAGTCATAGAGTGTCAGAGAGTGATAGTGAGAGTCAGAGAGTGTCAGAGAGTGATATTGAGTGTCTGAAAGTGTCAGAGAGTGTCAGAGAGTGATAGTGAGAGTCAGAGAGTGTCAGAGAGTGATAGTGATTGTCTGAGAGTGTCAGAGAGTGATAGTGAGTGTCTGAGAGTGTCAGAGAGTGTCAGAGAGTGATAGTGAGTGTCTGAGAGTGTCAGAGAGTGTCAGAGAGTGATAGTGAGTGTCAGAGAGTGTCAGAGAGTGACAGAGAGTGATAGTGAGTTTCTGAGAGTGTCAGGAGTGTCAGAGAGTGATAGTGAGTGTCTGAGAGTGTCAGAGAGTGTCAGAGAGTGAGAGTGAGTGTCTGAGAGTGTCAGAGAGTGTCAGAGAGTGAGAGTGAGTGTCTGAGAGTGTCAGAGAGTGATAGTGAGTGTCTGAGAGTGTCAGAGAGTGTCAGAGAGTGATAGTGAGTGTCTGAGAGTGTCAGCGAGTGTCAGAGAGTGATAGTGAGTGTCTGAGAGTGTCATAGAGTGTCTGAGAGTGATAGTGAGAGTCATAGAGTGTCAGAGAGTGATAGTGAGAGTCAGAGAGTGTCAGAGAGTGATATTGAGTGTCTGAAAGTGTCAGAGAGTGTCAGAGAGTGATAGTGAGAGTCAGAGAGTGTCAGAGAGTGATAGTGATTGTCTGAGAGTGTCAGAGAGTGATAGTGAGTGTCTGAGAGTGTCAGAGAGTGTCAGAGAGTGATAGTGAGTGTCTGAGAGTGTCAGAGAGTGTCAGAGAGTGATAGTGAGTGTCAGAGAGTGATAGAGAGTGATAGTGAGTGTCTGAGAGTGTCAGAGAGTCTCAGAGAGTGAGAGTGAGTGTCTGAGAGTGTCAGAGAGTGTCAGAGAGTGATAGTGAGTGTCTGAGAGTGTCAGAGAGTGATAGTGAGTGTCAGAGAGTGTCACAGAGTGTCAGAGAGTGATAGTGAGTGTCAGAGAGTGTCAGAGAGTGATAGTGAGTGTCTGAGAGTGTCAGAGAGTGTCAGAGAGTGATAGTGAGTGTCTGAGAGTGTCACAGAGTGTCAGAGAGTGTTAGAGAGTGATAGAGAGTGTCTGAGAGTGACAGAGAGTGTCAGAGAGTGATAGTGAGTGTCTGAGAGTGTCAGAGAGTGTCAGAGAGTGACAGTGAGTGTCTGAGAGTGTCAGAGAGTGTTAGAGAGTGATAGAGAGTGTCTGAGAGTGACAGAGAGTGTCAGAGTATGTCACAGAGTGTCAGAGAGTGATAGAGAGTGTCTGAGAGTGTCAGAGAGTGATAGAGAGTGATGGTGAGTGTCAGAGAGAGTCAGAGAGGATAGTGAGTGTCTGAGAGTGTCAGACAGTGTCAGAGAGTGTCAGAGAGAGATAGAGAGTTTCAGAGAGTGATAGTGAGTGTCTGAGAGTGATAGAGAGTGACAGAGAGTTATAGAGAGTGTCAGAGAGTGTCAGAGAGCGTCAGAGATTGATAGTGAGTGTCAGAGAGTGTCAGAGAGTGATAGTGAGTGTCTGAGAGTGTCAGAGAGTGATAGAGAGTGATTGAGAATGTCAGAGAGTGCCAGAGAGTGATAGAGAGTGATTGAGAGTGTCAGAGAGTGATAGAGAGTGATAGAGAGTGATAGAGAGTGATAGTGAGAGTCTGAGATTGTCTGAGAGTATCAGAGCGATTCAGAGAGTGATAGAGAGTTTCAGAGAGTCAGTGAGTGATAGAGAGTTTCAGAGACTGTCAGAGATTGTTAGAGAGTGATAGTGAGTGTGTGAGAGTGTGTGAGAGTGTCTGAGAGCGTCAGAGAGTGTCAGAGAGCGTCAGAGAGTGATAGAGAGTGATAGAGAGTGTCAGAGAGTGTCAGAGAGTGATGGAGAGTGTCAGAGAGCGATAGTGAGTGTCAGAGAGTGTCAGAGAGTGTCAGAGAGTGATAGTGAGTGTCTGTGAGTGTCTGAGAGTGTCAGAGAGTGATAGTGATTGTCTGAGAGTGTCAGAGTGTGTCAGAGTGTGTCAGAGAGTGACAGAGAGTGTCAGAGAGTGTCAGAGAGTGATAGAGAGTGTCAGTGAGTGTCAGAGAGTGATAGAGAGTGACAGAGAGTGATAGAGAGTGTCAGAGATTGTCAGAGAGTGACACTGAGTGTCTGAGAGTGACAGAGTGTGTCAGAGAGTGATAGTGATTGTCTGAGAGTGTCAGAGAGTGTCAGAGAGTGATAGAGAGTGTATGAGAGTGTCTGAGAGTGTCAGAGTGTGTCAGAGAATGTTTGAGAGTGTCAGAGAGTGTCAGAGAGTGTCAGAGAGTGTCAGAGATTGTCAGAGAGTAATAGTGTGCGCCAGAGAGTGTCAGAGAGTGATAGTGAGTGTCAGAGAGTGCCAGAGAGTGATAGAGAGTGATTGAGAGTGTCAGACAGTGATAGAGAGTGATAGAGAGTGTCAGGGAGTGATAGAGAGTGATAGAGAGTGATAGTGAGTGTCTGAGAGTGTCTGAGAGTATCAAAGCGATTCAGAGAGTGATAGAGAGTTTCAGAGAGTCAGTGAGCGATAGAGAGTTTCAGAGACTGTCAGAGAGTGTCAGAGAGTGATAGTGAGTGTATGAGAGTGTCTGAGAGCGTCAGAGAGTGTCAGAGAGTGTCAGAGAGTGATAGAGAGTGATAGAGAGTGATAGAGAGTGTCAGAGAGTGTCAGAGAGTGATAGAGAGTGTCAGAGAGTGTCAGAGTGTGCCAGAGAGAGTGAGAGAGTGTCAGAGAGCGATAGTGAGTGTCTGAGAGTGTCTGAGAGTGATAGAGAGTGTCAGTGAGTGATCGAGAATGTCAGAGAGTGATAGTGAGTGTCAGAGAGTGTCAGAGAGTGATAGAGAATGTCAGAGAGTGCCAGAGAGTGATAGAGAGTGATTGAGAGTGTCAGACAGTGATAGAGAGTGATAGAGAGTGTCAGAGAGTGATAGAGAGTGATAGTGAGTGTCTGAGAGTGTCTGAGAGTATCAGAGCGATTCAGAGAGTGATAGAGAGTTTCAGAGAGTCAGTGAGCGATAGAGAGTTTCAGAGACTGTCAGAGAGTGTCAGAGAGTGATAGTGAGTGTATGAGAGTGTCTGAGAGCGTCAGAGAGTGTCAGAGAGTGCCATAGAGTGATAGAGAGTGATAGAGAGTGATAGAGAGTGTCAGAGAGTCTCAGAGAGTGATAGAGAGTGATAGAGAGTGTCAGAGTGTGCCAGAGAGAGTGAGAGAGGGTCAGAGAGCGATAGTGAGTGTCTGAGAGTGTCTGAGAGTGATAGAGAGTGTCAGTGAGTGATCGAGAATGTCAGAGAGTGATAGTGAGTGTCAGAGAGTGTCAGAGAGTGATAGAGAGTGTCAGAGAGTGATAGAGAGTGTCAGAGTGTGATAGAGAGTGATAGAGAGTGTCAGAGAGTGATAGTGAGTATCTGACAGTGTCTGAGAGTGTCTGAGAGTGTCAGAGAGATTCAGAGAGTGTTTGAGATTGTCAGAGAGTGTCAGCGAGTGAAAGAGAGAGGCAGAGAATGGCAGAGAGTGACAGAGAGAGTCAGAGAGGGTAGTGAGTGTCTGAGAGTGTCAGACAGTGTCAGAGAGTGTCAGAGATAGATATAGAGTTTCAGAGAGTGATAGTGAGTGTCTGAGAGTGTCAGAGAGTGATAGAGAGTGACAGAGAGTGTTAGAGAGTGACAGAGAGTGTCAGAGAGTGATAGAGAGTGATAGAGAATTTCAGAGAGTGCCAGAGAGTGATAGAGAGTGATTGAGAGTGTCAGACAGTGATGGAGAGTGATAGAGAGTGTCAGAGAGTGGTAGAGAGTGATAGAGAGTGATAGTGAGTGTCTGAGTGTGTCTGAGTGTATCAGAGCGATTCAGAGAGTGATAGAGAGTTTCAGAGAGTCAGTGAGCGATAGAGAGTTTCAGAGACTGTCAGAGAGTGTCAGAGAGTGATAGTGAGTGTATGAGAGTGTCTGAGAGCGTCAGAGAGTGTCAGAGAGTGATAGAGAGTGATAGAGAGTGTCAGAGAGTGTCAGAGTGTGAGAGAGAGTGTCAGAGAGCGATAGTGAGTGTCAGAGAGTGTCAGAGAGTGTCAGAGTGTGATAGTGAGTGTCTGAGAGTTTCAGGGAGTGATAGTGAGTGTCAGAGAGTGTCAGAGAGTGATAGAGAGTGACAGAGAGTGTTAGAGAGTGTCAGAGAGTGTCAGAGAGTGATAGAGAGTGTCAGAGAGTGTCAGAGAGCGTCAGAGAGTGATAGTGAGTGTCAGAGAGTGTCAGTGAGTGATAGTGAGTGTCTGAGAGTGTCAGAGAGTGATAGAGAGTGATAGAGAAAGTCAGAGAGTGCCAGAGAGTGATAGAGAGTGATTGAGAGTGTCAGACAGTGCTAGAGAGTGATAGAGAGTGTCAGAGAGTGATAGAGAGCGATAGAGAGTGATAGTGAGTGTCTGAGAGTGTCCGAGAGTATCAGAGCGATTCAGAGAGTTATAGAGAGTTTCAGAGAGTCAGTGAGCGATAGAGAGTTTCAGAGACTGTCAGAGAGTGTCAGACAGTGATAGTGAGTGTATGAGAGTGTCTGAGAGCGTCAGAGAGTGGCAGAGAGTGTCAGAGAGTGATAGAGAGTGATAGAGAGTGATAGAGAGTGTCAGAGAGTGTCAGAGAGTGAGAGAGAGTGTCAGAGAGCGATAGTGAGTGTCAGAGACTGTCAGAGAGTGTCAGAGAGTGATAGTGAGTGTCTGTGGGTGTCTGAGAGTGTCAGAGAGTGATAGTGAATGTCTGAGACTGTCAGAGTGTGTCAGAGTGTGTCAGAGAGTGACAGAGAGTGTCAGAGAATGTCAGAGAGTGATAGAGAGTGTCAGTGATTGTCAGAGAGTGATAGAGAGTGACAGAGAGTGATAGAGAGTGTCAGAGATTGTCAGAGAGTGACAATGAGTGTCTGAGAGTGACAGAGTGTGTCAGGGAGTGATAGTGATTGTCTGAGAGTGTCAGAGAGTATCAGAGAGTGATAGAGAGTGATTGAGAGTGTCTGAGAGTGTCAGAGTGTGTCAGAGAGTGATTGAGAGTGTTAGAGAGAGTCAGAGAGTGTCAGAGATTGTCAGAGAGTAATAGTGTGCGTCAGAGAGTGTCAGAGAGTGATAGTGAGTGTCAGAGCGTGCCAGAGAGTGATAGAGAGTGATTGAGAGTGTCAGACAGTGATAGAGAGTGATAGAGAGTGTCAGAAAGTGATAGAGAGTGATAGAGAGTGATAGTGAGTGATAGAGAGTGATAGTGAGTGTCTGAGAGTGTCTGAGAGTATCAGAGCGATTCAGAGAGTGATAGAGAGTTTCAGAGAGTCAGTGAGCGATAGAGTTTCAGAGACTGTCAGAGAGTGTCAGAGAGTGATAGTGCGTGTATGAGATTGTCTGAGAGTGTCAGAGAGTGTCAGAGAGTGTCAGAGAGTGTCAGAGAGTGATAGAGAGTGATAGAGAGTGTCAGAGAGTGTCAGAGAGTGATAGAGAGTGTCAGAGAGTGTCAGAGTGTGCCAGAGAGAGTGAGAGAGTGTCAGAGAGCGATAGTGAGTGTCTGAGAGTGTCTGAGAGTGATAGAGACTGTCAGTGAGTGATCGAGAATGTCAGAGAGTGATAGTGACTGTCAGAGAGTGTCAGAGAGTGATAGAGAATGTCAGAGAGTGCCAGAGAGTGATAGAGAGTGATTGAGAGTGTCAGACAGTTATAGAGAGTGATAGAGAGTGTCAGAGAGTGATAGAGAGTGATAGAGAGTGATAGTGAGTGTCTGAGAGTGTCTGAGAGTATCAGAGCGATTCATAGAGTGATAGAGAGTTTCAGAGAGTCAGTGAGCGATAGAGAGTTTCAGAGACTGTCAGAGAGTGTCAGAGAGTGATAGTGAGTGTATGAGAGTGTCTGAGAGCGTCAGAGAGTGTCAGAGAGTGTCAGAGAGTGATAGAGAGTGATAGAGAGTGATAGAGAGTGTCAGAGAGTCTCAGAGAGTGATAGAGAGTGATAGAGAGTGTCAGAGTATGCCAGAGAGAGTGAGAGAGTGTCAGAGAGCGATAGTGAGTGTCTGAGAGTGTCTGAGAGTGATAGAGAGTGTCAGTGAGTGATCGAGAATGTCAGAGAGTGATTGTGAGTGTCAGAGAGTGTCAGAGAGTGATAGAGAGTGTCTGAGAGTGATAGAGAGTGTCAGAGTGTGATAGAGAGTGATAGAGAGTGTCAGAGAGTGATAGTGAGTATCTGACAGTGTCTGAGAGAGTCTGAGAGTGTCAGAGAGTTTCAGAGAGTGTTTGAGATTGTCAGAGAGTGTCAGAGAGTGTCAGCGAGTGAAAGAGAGAGGCAGAGAATGGCAGAGAGTGACAGAGAGAGTCAGAGAGGATAGTGAGTGTCTGAGAGTGTCAGACAGTGTCAGAGAGTGTCAGAGAGAGATAGAGAGTTTCAGAGAGTGATAGTGAGTGTCTGAGAGTGTCAGAGAGTGATAGAGAGTGACAGAGAGTGTTAGAGAGTGTCAGAGAGTGTCAGAGAGTGATTGAGAGTGTGAGAGTGTCAGAGAGCGTCAGAGAGTGATAGTGAGTGTCAGAGAGTGTCAGAGAGTGGGAGTGAGTGTCTGAGAGTGTCAGAGAGTGATAGAGAGTGATAGAGAATGTCAGAGAATGCCAGAGAGTGATAGAGAGTGATTGAGAGTGTCAGACAGTGATAGAGAGTGTCAGAGAGTGATAGAGAGTGATAGAGAGTGATAGTGAGTGTCTGAGAGTGTCTGAGAGTATCAGAGAGACTCAGAGAGTGATAGAGAGTTTCAGAGAGTCAGTGAGCGATAGAGAGTTTCAGAGACTGTCAGAGAGTGTCAGAGAGTGATAGTGAGTGTATGAGAGTGTCTGAGAGCGTCAGAGAGTGTCAGAGAGTGTCAGAGAGTGATAGAGAGTGATAGAGAGTGTCAGAGAGTGTCAGAGAGTGATAGAGAGTGTCAGAGAGTGTCAGAGTGTGCCAGAGAGAGTGAGAGAGTGTCAGAGAGCGATAGTGAGTGTCTGAGAGTGTCTGAGAGTGATAGAGAGTGTCAGTGAGTGATCGAGAATGTCAGAGAGTGATAGTGAGTGTCAGAGAGTGTCAGAGAGTGATAGAGAATGTCAGAGAGTGCCAGAGAGTGATAGAGAGTGATTGAGAGTGTCAGACAGTGATAGAGAGTGATAGAGAGTGTCAGAGAGTGATAGAGAGTGATAGAGAGTGATAGTGAGTGTCTGAGAGTGTCTGAGAGTATCAGAGCGATTCAGAGAGTGATAGAGAGTTTCAGAGAGTCAGTGAGCGATAGAGAGTTTCAGAGACTGTCAGAGAGTGTCAGAGAGTGATAGTGAGTGTATGAGAGTGTCTGAGAGCGTCAGATAGTTTCAGAGAGTGTCAGAGAGTGATAGAGAGTGATAGAGAGTGTCAGAGAGTGATAGAGAGTGTCAGAGAGTGTCAGAGTGTGCCAGAGAGAGTGAGAGAGTGTCAGAGAGCGATAGTGAGTGTCTGAGAGTGTCTGAGAGTGATAGAGAGTGTCGGTGAGTGATCGAGAATGTCAGAGAGTGATAGTGAGTGTCAGAGAGTGTCAGAGAGTGATAGAGAATGTCAGAGAGTGCCAGAGAGTGATAGAGAGTGATTGAGAGTGTCAGACAGTGATAGAGAGTGATAGAGAGTGTCAGAGAGTGATAGAGAGTGATAGAGAGTGATAGTGAGTGTCTGAGAGTGTCTGAGAGTATAAGAGCGATTCAGAGAGTGATAGAGAGTTTCGGAGAGTCAGTGAGCGATAGAGAGTTTCAGAGACTGTCAGAGAGTGTCAGAGAGTGATAGTGAGTGTATGAGAGTGTCTGAGAGCGTCAGAGAGTGTCAGAGAGTGTCATAGAGTGATAGAGAGTGATAGAGAGTGTCAGAGAGTGTCAGAGAGTGATAGAGAGTGTCAGAGAGTGTCAGAGTGTGCCAGAGAGAGTGAGAGAGTGTCAGAGAGCGATAGTGAGTGTCTGAGAGTGTCTGAGAGTGATAGAGAGTGTCAGTGAGTGATCGTGAATGTCAGAGAGTGATAGTGAGTGTCAGAGAGTGTCAGAGAGTGATAGAGAATGTCAGAGTGCCAGAGAGTGATAGAGAGTGATTGAGAGTGTCAGACAGTGATAGAGAGTGATAGAGAGTGTCAGAGAGTGATAGAGAGTGATAGAGAGTGATAGAGAGTGATAGTGAGTGTCTGAGAGTGTCTGAGAGTATCAGAGCGATTCAGAGAGTGATAGAGTGTTTCAGAGAGTCAGTGAGCGATAGAGAGTTTCAGAGACTGTCAGAGAGTGTCAGAGAGTGATAGTGAGTGTATGAGAGTGTCTGAGAGCGTCAGAGAGTGTCAGAGAGTGTCAGAGAGTGATAGAGAGTGATAGAGAGTGATAGAGAGTGTCAGAGAGTCTCAGAGAGTGATAGAGAGTGATAGAGAGTGTCAGAGTGTGCCAGAGAGAGTGAGAGAGTGTCAGAGAGCGATAGTGAGTGTCTGAGAGTGTCTGACAGTGATAGAGAGTGTCAGTGAGTGATCGAGAATGTCAGAGTGTGATAGTGAGTGTCAGAGAGTGTCAGAGAGTGATAGAGAGTGTCAGAGAGTGATAGAGAGTGTCAGAGTGTGATAGAGAGTGATAGAGAGTGTCAGAGAGTGATAGTGAGTATCTGACAGTGTCTGAGAGTGTCTGAGAGTGTCAGAGAGATTCAGAGAGTGTTTGAGATTGTCAGAGAGTGTCAGAGAGTGTCAGCGAGTGAAAGAGAGAGGCAGAGAATGGCAGAGACTGACAGAGAGAGTCAGAGAGGATAGTGAGTGTCTGAGAGTGTCAGACAGTGTCAGAGAGTGTCAGAGAGAGATAGAGAGTTTCAGAGAGTGATAGTGAGTGTCTGAGAGTGTCAGAGAGTGATAGAGAGTGACAGAGAGTGTTAGAGAGTGACAGAGAGTGTCAGAGAGTGATAGAGAGTGTCAGAGAGTGTCAGAGAGCTTCAGAGAGTGATAGTGAGTGTCAGAGAGAGTCAGAGAGTGATAGTGAGTGTCTGAGAGTGTCAGAGAGTGATAGAGAGTGATAGAGAATGCCAGAGAGTGCCAGAGAGTGATAGAGAGTGATTGAGAGTGTCAGAGAGTGATAGAGAGTGATAGAGAGTGATAGTGAGTGTCTGAGAGTGTCTGAGAGTATCAGAGCGATTCAGAGAGTGATAGAGAGTTTCAGAGAGTCAGTGAGCGATAGAGAGTTTCAGAGACTGTCAGAGATTGTCAGAGAGTGATAGTGAGTGTATGAGAGTGTCTGAGAGCGTCAGAGAGTTTCAGAGAGTGTCAGAGAGTGATAGAGAGTGATAGAGAGTGATAGAGAGTGTCAGAGAGTGTCAGAGAGTGATAGAGAGTGTCAGAGAGCGATAGTGAGTGTCAGAGAGTGTCAGAGAGTGTCAGAGAGTGATAGTGAGTGTCTATGAGTGTCTGAGAGTGTCAGAGAGTGATAGTGATTGTCTGAGAGTGTCAGAGTGTGTCAGAGAGTGACAGAGAGTGTCAGAGAGTGTCAGAGAGTGATAGCGAGTGTCAGTGAGTGTCAGAGAGTGATAGAGAGTGACAGAGAGTGATAGAGAGTTTCAGAGATTGTCAGAGAGTGACACTGAGTGTCTGAGAGTGACAGAGTGTGTCAGAGAGTGATAGTGATTGTCTGAGAGTGTCAGAGAGTGTCAGAGAGTGATAGAGAGTGATTGAGAGTGTCTGAGAGTGTCAGAGTGTGTCAGAGAGTGATTGAGAGTGTCAGAGAGTGATAGAGAGTGTCAGAGATTGTCAGAGAGTGTCAGAGATTGTCAGAGAGTAATAGTGTGCGCCAGAGAGTGTCAGAGAGTGATAGTGAGTGTCAGAGAGTGCCAGAGAGTGATAGAGAGTGATTGAGAGTGTCAGACAGTGATAGAGAGTGATAGAGAGTGTCAGAGAGTGATAGAGAGTGATAGAGAGTGATAGTGAGTGTCTGAGAGTGTCTGAGAGTATCAGAGCGATTCAGAGAGTGATAGAGAGTTTCAGAGAGTCAGTGAGCGATAGAGAGTTTCAGAGACTGTCAGAGAGTGTCAGAGAGTGATAGTGAGTGTATGAGAGTGTCTGAGAGCGTCAGAGAGTGTCAGAGAGTGTCAGAGAGTGATAGAGAGTGATAGAGAGTGTCAGAGAGTGTCAGAGAGTGATAGAGAGTGTCAGAGAGTGTCAGAGTGTGCCAGAGAGAGTGAGAGAGTGTCAGAGAGCGATAGTGAGTGTCTGAGAGTGTCTGAGAGTGATAGAGAGTGTCAGTGAGTGATCGAGAATGTCAGAGAGTGATAGTGAGTGTCAGAGAGTGTCAGAGAGTGATAGAGAATGTCAGAGAGTGCCAGAGAGTGATAGAGAGTGATTGAGAGTGTCAGACAGTGATAGAGAGTGATAGAGAGTGTCAAAGAGTGATAGAGAGTGATAGAGAGTGATAGTGAGTGTCTGAGAGTGTCTGAGAGTATCAGAGCGATTCAGAGAGTGATAGAGAGTTTCAGAGAGTCAGTGAGCGATAGAGAGTTTCAGAGACTGTCAGAGAGTGTCAGAGAGTGATAGTGAGTGTATGAGAGTGTCTGAGAGCGTCAGAGAGTGTCAGAGAGTGATAGAGAGTGATAGAGAGTGTCAGAGTGTGCCAGAGAGAGTGAGAGAGTGTCAGAGAGCGATAGTGAGTGTCTGAGAGTGTCTGAGAGTGATAGAGAGTGTCAGTGAGTGATCGAGAATGTCAGAGAGTGATAGTGAGTGTCAGAGAGTGTCAGAGAGTGATAGAGAGTGTCAGAGAGTGATATAGAGTGTCAGAGTGTGATAGAGAGTGATAGAGAGTGTCAGAGAGTGATAGTGAGTATCTGACAGTGTCTGAGAGTGTCTGAGAGTGTCAGAGAGATTCAGAGAGTGTTTGAGATTGTCAGAGAGTGTCAGAGAGTGTCAGCGAGTGAAAGAGAGAGGCAGAGAACAGCAGAGAGTGACAGAGAGAGTCAGAGAGGATAGTGAGTGTCTGAGAGTGTCAGACAGTGTCAGAGAGTGTCAGAGAGTGTCAGAGAGAGATAGAGAGTTTCAGAGAGTGATAGTGAGTGTCTGAGAGTGTCAGAGAGTGATAGAGAGTGACAGAGAGTGTTAGAGAATGACAGAGAGTGTTAGAGAGTGTCAGAGAGTGTCAGAGAGTGATAGAGAGTGTCAGAGAGTGTCAGAGAGCTTCAGAGAGTGATAGCGAGTGTCAGAGAGAGTCAGAGAGTGATAGTGAGTGTCTGAGAGTGTCAGAGAGTGATAGAGAGTGATAGAGAATGTCAGAGAGTGCCAGAGAGTGATTGAGAGTGATTGAGAGTGTCAGAGAGTGATAGAGAGTGATAGAGAGTGATAGTGAGTGTCTGAGAGTGTCTGAGAGTATCAGAGCAATTCAGAGAGTGATAGAGAGTTTCAGAGAGTCAGTGAGCGATAGAGAGTTTCAGAGACTGTCAGAGATTGTCAGAGAGTGATAGTGAGTGTATGAGAGTGTCTGAGAGCGTCAGATAGTTTCAGAGAGTGTCAGAGAGTGATAGAGAGTGATAGAGAGTGATAGAGAGTGTCAGAGAGTGTCAGAGAGTGATAGAGAGTGTCAGAGAGCGATAGTGAGTGTCAGAGAGTGTCAGAGAGTGTCAGAGAGTGATAGTGAGTGTCTGTGAGTGTCTGAGAGTGTCAGAGAGTGATGGTGATTGTCTGAGAGTGTCAGAGTGTGTCAGAGAGTGACAGAGAGTGTCAGAGAGTGTCAGAGAGTGATAGCGAGTGTCAGTGAGTGTCAGAGAGTGATAGAGAGTGACAGAGAGTGATAGAGAGTGTCAGAGATTGTCAGAGAGTGACACTGAGTGTCTGAGAGTGACAGAGTGTGTCAGAGAGTGATAGTGACTGTCTGAGAGTGTCAGAGAGTGTCAGAGAGTGATAGAGAGTGATTGAGAGTGTCTGAGAGTGTCAGAGTGTGTCAGAGAGTGATTGAGAGTGTCAGAGAGTGATAGAGAGTGTCAGAGATTGTCAGAGAGTGTCAGAGATTGTCAGAGAGTAATAGTGTGCGCCAGAGAGTGTCAGAGAGTGATAGTGAGTGTCAGAGAGTGCCAGAGAGTGATAGAGAGTGATTGAGAGTGTCAGACAGTGATAGAGAGTGATAGAGAGTGTCAGAGAGTGATAGAGAGTGATAGAGAGTGATAGTGAGTGTCTGAGAGTGTCTGAGAGTATCAGAGCGATTCAGAGAGTGATAGAGAGTTTCAGAGAGTCAGTGAGCGATAGAGAGTTTCAGAGACTGTCAGAGAGTGTCAGAGAGTGATAGTGAGTGTATGAGAGTGTCTGAGAGCGTCAGATAGTTTCAGAGAGTGTCAGAGAGTGATAGAGAGTGATAGAGAGTGTCAGAGAGTGATAGAGAGTGTCAGAGAGTGTCAGAGTGTGCCAGAGAGAGTGAGAGAGTGTCAGAGAGCGATAGTGAGTGTCTGAGAGTGTCTGAGAGTGATAGAGAGTGTCGGTGAGTGATCGAGAATGTCAGAGAGTGATAGTGAGTGTCAGAGAGTGTCAGAGAGTGATAGAGAATGTCAGAGAGTGCCAGAGAGTGATAGAGAGTGATTGAGAGTGTCAGACAGTGATAGAGAGTGATAGAGAGTGTCAGAGAGTGATAGAGAGTGATAGAGAGTGATAGTGAGTGTCTGAGAGTGTCTGAGAGTATCAGAGCGATTCAGAGAGTGATAGAGAGTTTCATAGAGTCAGTGAGCGATAGAGAGTTTCAGAGACTGCCAGAGAGTGTCAGAGAGTGATAGTGAGTGTATGAGAGTGTCTGAGAGCGTCAGAGAGTGTCAGAGAGTGTCATAGAGTGATAGAGAGTGATAGAGAGTGATAGAGAGTGTCAGAGAGTGATAGAGAGTGATAGAGAGTGATAGAGAGTGTCAGAGTGTGCCAGAGAGAGTGAGAGAGTGTCAGAGAGCGAAAGTGAGTGTCTGAGAGTGTCTGAGAGTGATAGAGAGTGTCAGTGAGTGATCGAGAATGTCAGAGAGTGATAGTGAGTGTCAGAGAGTGTCAGAGAGTGATAGAGAGTGTCAGAGAGTGATAGAGAGTGTCAGAGTGTGATAGAGAGTGATAGAGAGTGTCAGAGAGTGATAGTGAGTATCTGACAGTGTCTGAGAGTGTCTGAGAGTGTCAGAGAGATTCAGAGACTGTTTGAGATTGTCAGAGAGTGTCAGAGAGTGTCAGCGAGTGAAAGAGAGAGGCAGAGAACAGCAGAGAGTGACAGAGAGAGTCAGAGAGGATAGTGAGTGTCTGAGAGTGTCAGACAGTGTCAGAGAGTGTCAGAGAGAGATAGAGAGTTTCAGAGAGTGATAGTGAGTGTCTGAGAGTGTCAGAGAGTGATAGAGAGTGACAGAGAGTGTTAGAGAGTGTCAGAGAGTGTCAGGGAGTGATAGAGAGTGTCAGAGAGTGTCAGAGAGCGTCAGAGAGTGATAGTGAGTGTCAGAGAGTGTCAGAGAGTGTTAGTGAGTGTCTGAGAGTGTCAGAGAGTGATAGAGAGTGATAGAGAATGTCAGAGAGTGCCAGAGAGTGATAGAGAGTGATTGAGAGTGTCAGACAGTGAGAGAGAGTGATAGAGAGTGTCAGAGAGTGATAGAGAGTGATAGAGAGTGATAGTGAGTGTCTGAGAGTGTCTGAGAGTATCAGAGCTATTCAGAGAGTGATAGAGAGTTTCAGAGAGTCAGTGAGCGATAGAGAGTTTCAGAGACTGTCAGAGAGTGTCAGAGAGTGATAGTGAGTGTATGGGAGTGTCTGAGAGCGTCAGAGAGTGTCAGAGAGTGTCATAGAGTGATAGAGAGTGATAGAGAGTGATAGAGAGAGTCAGAGAGTGATAGAGAGTGATAGAGAGTGATAGAGAGTGTCAGAGTGTGCCAGAGAGAGTGAGAGAGTGTCAGAGAGCGATAGTGAGTGTCTGAGAGTGTCTGAGAGTGATAGAGAGTGTCAGTGAGTGATCGAGAATGTCAGAGAGTGATAGTGAGTGTCAGAGAGTGTCAGAGAGTGATAGAGAGTGTCAGAGAGTGATAGAGAGTGTCAGAGTGTGATAGAGAGTGATAGAGAGTGTCAGAGCGTGATAGTGAGTATCTGACAGTGTCTGAGAGTGTCTGAGAGTGTCAGAGAGATTCAGAGACTGTTTGAGATTGTCAGAGAGTGTCAGCGAGTGAAAGAGAGAGGCAGAGAACAGCAGAGAGTGACAGAGAGAGTCAGAGAGGATAGTGAGTGTCTGAGAGTGTCAGACAGTGTCAGAGAGTGTCAGAGAGAGATAGAGAGTTTCAGAGAGTGATAGTGAGTGTCTGAGAGTGTCAGAGAGTGATAGAGAGTGACAGAGAGTGTTAGAGAGTGTCAGAGAGTGTCAGAGAGTGATAGAGAGTGTCAGAGAGTGTCAGAGAGTGTCAGAGAGCGTCAGAGAGTGATAGTGAGTGTCAGAAAGTGTCAGAGAGTGATAGTGAGTGTCTGAGAGTGTCAGAGAGTGATAGAGAGTGATAGAGAGTGATAGAGAGTGTCAGAGTGTGCCAGAGAGAGTGAGAGAGTGTCAGAGAGCGAAAGTGAGTGTCTGAGAGTGTCTGAGAGTGATAGAGAGTGTCAGTGAGTGATCGAGAATGTCAGAGAGTGATAGTGAGTGTCTGAGAGCGTCAGAGAGTGTCAGAGAGTGTCATAGAGTGATAGAGAGTGATAGAGAGTGATAGAGAGTGTCAGAGAGTGATAGAGAGTGATAGAGAGTGATAGAGAGTGTCAGAGTGTGCCAGAGAGAGTGAGAGAGTGTCAGAGAGCGAAAGTGAGTGTCTGAGAGTGTCTGAGAGTGATAGAGAGTGTCAGTGAGTGATCGAGAATGTCAGAGAGTGATAGTGAGTGTCAGAGAGTGTCAGAGAGTGATAGAGAGTGTCAGAGAGTGATAGAGAGTGTCAGAGTGTGATAGAGAGTGATAGAGAGTGTCAGAGAGTGATAGTGAGTATCTGACAGTGTCTGAGAGTGTCTGAGAGTGTCAGAGAGATTCAGAGACTGTTTGAGATTGTCAGAGAGTGTCAGAGAGTGTCAGCGAGTGAAAGAGAGAGGCAGAGAACAGCAGAGAGTGACAGAGAGAGTCAGAGAGGATAGTGAGTGTCTGAGAGTGTCAGACAGTGTCAGAGAGTGTCAGAGAGAGATAGAGAGTTTCAGAGAGTGATAGTGAGTGTCTGAGAGTGTCAGAGAGTGATAGAGAGTGATAGAGAAAGTCAGAGAGTGCCAGAGAGTGATAGAGAGTGATTGAGAGTGTCAGACAGTGCTAGAGAGTGATAGAGAGTGTCAGAGAGTGATAGAGAGCGATAGAGAGTGATAGTGAGTGTCTGAGAGTGTCCGAGAGTATCAGAGCGATTCAGAGAGTTATAGAGAGTTTCAGAGAGTCAGTGAGCGATAGAGAGTTTCAGAGACTGTCAGAGAGTGTCAGACAGTGATAGTGAGTGTATGAGAGTGTCTGAGAGCGTCAGAGAGTGGCAGAGAGTGTCAGAGAGTGATAGAGAGTGATAGAGAGTGATAGAGAGTGTCAGAGAGTGTCAGAGAGTGAGAGAGAGTGTCAGAGAGCGATAGTGAGTGTCAGAGAGTGTCAGAGAGTGTCAGAGAGTGATAGTGAGTGTCTGTGGGTGTCTGAGAGTGTCAGAGAGTGATAGTGAATGTCTGAGACTGTCAGAGTGTGTCAGAGTGTGTCAGAGAGTGACAGAGAGTGTCAGAGAATGTCAGAGAGTGATAGAGAGTGTCAGTGATTGTCAGAGAGTGATAGAGAGTGACAGAGAGTGATAGAGAGTGTCAGAGATTGTCAGAGAGTGACAATGAGTGTCTGAGAGTGACAGAGTGTGTCAGGGAGTGATAGTGATTGTCTGAGAGTGTCAGAGAGTATCAGAGAGTGATAGAGAGTGATTGAGAGTGTCTGAGAGTGTCAGAGTGTGTCAGAGAGTGATTGAGAGTGTCAGAGAGTGTTAGAGAGAGTCAGAGAGTGTCAGAGATTGTCAGAGAGTAATAGTGTGCGTCAGAGAGTGTCAGAGAGTGATAGTGAGTGTCAGAGCGTGCCAGAGAGTGATAGAGAGTGATTGAGAGTGTCAGACAGTGATAGAGAGTGATAGAGAGTGTCAGAAAGTGATAGAGAGTGATAGAGAGTGATAGTGAGTGATAGAGAGTGATAGTGAGTGTCTGAGAGTGTCTGAGAGTATCAGAGCGATTCAGAGAGTGATAGAGAGTTTCAGAGAGTCAGTGAGCGATAGAGTTTCAGAGACTGTCAGAGAGTGTCAGAGAGTGATAGTGCGTGTATGAGATTGTCTGAGAGTGTCAGAGAGTGTCAGAGAGTGTCAGAGAGTGTCAGAGAGTGATAGAGAGTGATAGAGAGTGTCAGAGAGTGTCAGAGAGTGATAGAGAGTGTCAGAGAGTGTCAGAGTGTGCCAGAGAGAGTGAGAGAGTGTCAGAGAGCGATAGTGAGTGTCTGAGAGTGTCTGAGAGTGATAGAGACTGTCAGTGAGTGATCGAGAATGTCAGAGAGTGATAGTGACTGTCAGAGAGTGTCAGAGAGTGATAGAGAATGTCAGAGAGTGCCAGAGAGTGATAGAGAGTGATTGAGAGTGTCAGACAGTTATAGAGAGTGATAGAGAGTGTCAGAGAGTGATAGAGAGTGATAGAGAGTGATAGTGAGTGTCTGAGAGTGTCTGAGAGTATCAGAGCGATTCATAGAGTGATAGAGAGTTTCAGAGAGTCAGTGAGCGATAGAGAGTTTCAGAGACTGTCAGAGAGTGTCAGAGAGTGATAGTGAGTGTATGAGAGTGTCTGAGAGCGTCAGAGAGTGTCAGAGAGTGTCAGAGAGTGATAGAGAGTGATAGAGAGTGATAGAGAGTGTCAGAGAGTCTCAGAGAGTGATAGAGAGTGATAGAGAGTGTCAGAGTATGCCAGAGAGAGTGAGAGAGTGTCAGAGAGCGATAGTGAGTGTCTGAGAGTGTCTGAGAGTGATAGAGAGTGTCAGTGAGTGATCGAGAATGTCAGAGAGTGATTGTGAGTGTCAGAGAGTGTCAGAGAGTGATAGAGAGTGTCTGAGAGTGATAGAGAGTGTCAGAGTGTGATAGAGAGTGATAGAGAGTGTCAGAGAGTGATAGTGAGTATCTGACAGTGTCTGAGAGAGTCTGAGAGTGTCAGAGAGTTTCAGAGAGTGTTTGAGATTGTCAGAGAGTGTCAGAGAGTGTCAGCGAGTGAAAGAGAGAGGCAGAGAATGGCAGAGAGTGACAGAGAGAGTCAGAGAGGATAGTGAGTGTCTGAGAGTGTCAGACAGTGTCAGAGAGTGTCAGAGAGAGATAGAGAGTTTCAGAGAGTGATAGTGAGTGTCTGAGAGTGTCAGAGAGTGATAGAGAGTGACAGAGAGTGTTAGAGAGTGTCAGAGAGTGTCAGAGAGTGATTGAGAGTGTGAGAGTGTCAGAGAGCGTCAGAGAGTGATAGTGAGTGTCAGAGAGTGTCAGAGAGTGGGAGTGAGTGTCTGAGAGTGTCAGAGAGTGATAGAGAGTGATAGAGAATGTCAGAGAATGCCAGAGAGTGATAGAGAGTGATTGAGAGTGTCAGACAGTGATAGAGAGTGTCAGAGAGTGATAGAGAGTGATAGAGAGTGATAGTGAGTGTCTGAGAGTGTCTGAGAGTATCAGAGAGACTCAGAGAGTGATAGAGAGTTTCAGAGAGTCAGTGAGCGATAGAGAGTTTCAGAGACTGTCAGAGAGTGTCAGAGAGTGATAGTGAGTGTATGAGAGTGTCTGAGAGCGTCAGAGAGTGTCAGAGAGTGTCAGAGAGTGATAGAGAGTGATAGAGAGTGTCAGAGAGTGTCAGAGAGTGATAGAGAGTGTCAGAGAGTGTCAGAGTGTGCCAGAGAGAGTGAGAGAGTGTCAGAGAGCGATAGTGAGTGTCTGAGAGTGTCTGAGAGTGATAGAGAGTGTCAGTGAGTGATCGAGAATGTCAGAGAGTGATAGTGAGTGTCAGAGAGTGTCAGAGAGTGATAGAGAATGTCAGAGAGTGCCAGAGAGTGATAGAGAGTGATTGAGAGTGTCAGACAGTGATAGAGAGTGATAGAGAGTGTCAGAGAGTGATAGAGAGTGATAGAGAGTGATAGTGAGTGTCTGAGAGTGTCTGAGAGTATCAGAGCGATTCAGAGAGTGATAGAGAGTTTCAGAGAGTCAGTGAGCGATAGAGAGTTTCAGAGACTGTCAGAGAGTGTCAGAGAGTGATAGTGAGTGTATGAGAGTGTCTGAGAGCGTCAGAGAGTGTCAGAGAGTGTCAGAGAGTGATAGAGCGTGATAGAGAGTGATAGAGAGTGTCAGAGAGTCTCAGAGAGTGATAGAGAGTGATAGAGACTGTCAGAGTGTGCCAGAGAGAGTGAGAGAGTGTCAGAGAGCGATAGTGAGTGTCTGAGAGTGTCTGAGAGTGATAGAGAGTGTCAGTGAGTGATCGAGAATGTCAGAGAGTGATAGTGAGTGTCAGAGAGTGTCAGAGAGTGATAGAGAATGTCAGAGTGCCAGAGAGTGATAGAGAGTGATTGAGAGTGTCAGACAGTGATAGAGAGTGATAGAGAGTGTCAGAGAGTGATAGAGAGTGATAGAGAGTGATAGTGAGTGTCTGAGAGTGTCTGAGAGTATAAGAGCGATTCAGAGAGTGATAGAGAGTTTCGGAGAGTCAGTGAGCGATAGAGAGTTTCAGAGACTGTCAGAGAGTGTCAGAGAGTGATAGTGAGTGTATGAGAGTGTCTGAGAGCGTCAGAGAGTGTCAGAGAGTGTCATAGAGTGATAGAGAATGTCAGAGTGCCAGAGAGTGATAGAGAGTGATTGAGAGTGTCAGACAGTGATAGAGAGTGATAGAGAGTGTCAGAGAGTGATAGAGAGTGATAGAGAGTGATAGTGAGTGTCTGAGAGTGTCTGAGAGTATAAGAGCGATTCAGAGAGTGATAGAGAGTTTCGGAGAGTCAGTGAGCGATAGAGAGTTTCAGAGACTGTCAGAGAGTGTCAGAGAGTGATAGTGAGTGTATGAGAGTGTCTGAGAGCGTCAGAGAGTGTCAGAGAGTGTCATAGAGTGATAGAGAGTGATAGAGAGTGTCAGAGAGTGTCAGAGAGTGATAGAGAGTGTCAGAGAGTGTCAGAGTGTGCCAGAGAGAGTGAGAGAGTGTCAGAGAGCGATAGTGAGTGTCTGAGAGTGTCTGAGAGTGATAGAGAGTGTCAGTGAGTGATCGTGAATGTCAGAGAGTGATAGTGAGTGTCAGAGAGTGTCAGAGAGTGATAGAGAATGTCAGAGTGCCAGAGAGTGATAGAGAGTGATTGAGAGTGTCAGACAGTGATAGAGAGTGATAGAGAGTGTCAGAGAGTGATAGAGAGTGATAGAGAGTGATAGAGAGTGATAGTGAGTGTCTGAGAGTGTCTGAGAGTATCAGAGCGATTCAGAGAGTGATAGAGTGTTTCAGAGAGTCAGTGAGCGATAGAGAGTTTCAGAGACTGTCAGAGAGTGTCAGAGAGTGATAGTGAGTGTATGAGAGTGTCTGAGAGCGTCAGAGAGTGTCAGAGAGTGTCAGAGAGTGATAGAGAGTGATAGAGAGTGATAGAGAGTGTCAGAGAGTCTCAGAGAGTGATAGAGAGTGATAGAGAGTGTCAGAGTGTGCCAGAGAGAGTGAGAGAGTGTCAGAGAGCGATAGTGAGTGTCTGAGAGTGTCTGACAGTGATAGAGAGTGTCAGTGAGTGATCGAGAATGTCAGAGTGTGATAGTGAGTGTCAGAGAGTGTCAGAGAGTGATAGAGAGTGTCAGAGAGTGATAGAGAGTGTCAGAGTGTGATAGAGAGTGATAGAGAGTGTCAGAGAGTGATAGTGAGTATCTGACAGTGTCTGAGAGTGTCTGAGAGTGTCAGAGAGATTCAGAGAGTGTTTGAGATTGTCAGAGAGTGTCAGAGAGTGTCAGCGAGTGAAAGAGAGAGGCAGAGAATGGCAGAGACTGACAGAGAGAGTCAGAGAGGATAGTGAGTGTCTGAGAGTGTCAGACAGTGTCAGAGAGTGTCAGAGAGAGATAGAGAGTTTCAGAGAGTGATAGTGAGTGTCTGAGAGTGTCAGAGAGTGATAGAGAGTGACAGAGAGTGTTAGAGAGTGACAGAGAGTGTCAGAGAGTGATAGAGAGTGTCAGAGAGTGTCAGAGAGCTTCAGAGAGTGATAGTGAGTGTCAGAGAGAGTCAGAGAGTGATAGTGAGTGTCTGAGAGTGTCAGAGAGTGATAGAGAGTGATAGAGAATGCCAGAGAGTGCCAGAGAGTGATAGAGAGTGATTGAGAGTGTCAGAGAGTGATAGAGAGTGATAGAGAGTGATAGTGAGTGTCTGAGAGTGTCTGAGAGTATCAGAGCGATTCAGAGAGTGATAGAGAGTTTCAGAGAGTCAGTGAGCGATAGAGAGTTTCAGAGACTGTCAGAGATTGTCAGAGAGTGATAGTGAGTGTATGAGAGTGTCTGAGAGCGTCAGAGAGTTTCAGAGAGTGTCAGAGAGTGATAGAGAGTGATAGAGAGTGATAGAGAGTGTCAGAGAGTGTCAGAGAGTGATAGAGAGTGTCAGAGAGCGATAGTGAGTGTCAGAGAGTGTCAGAGAGTGATAGTGAGTGTCTATGAGTGTCTGAGAGTGTCAGAGAGTGATAGTGATTGTCTGAGAGTGTCAGAGTGTGTCAGAGAGTGACAGAGAGTGTCAGAGAGTGTCAGAGAGTGATAGCGAGTGTCAGTGAGTGTCAGAGAGTGATAGAGAGTGACAGAGAGTGATAGAGAGTGTCAGAGATTGTCAGAGAGTGACACTGAGTGTCTGAGAGTGACAGAGTGTGTCAGAGAGTGATAGTGATTGTCTGAGAGTGTCAGAGAGTGTCAGAGAGTGATAGAGAGTGATTGAGAGTGTCTGAGAGTGTCAGAGTGTGTCAGAGAGTGATTGAGAGTGTCAGAGAGTGATAGAGAGTGTCAGAGATTGTCAGAGAGTGTCAGAGATTGTCAGAGAGTAATAGTGTGCGCCAGAGAGTGTCAGAGAGTGATAGTGAGTGTCAGAGAGTGCCAGAGAGTGATAGAGAGTGATTGAGAGTGTCAGACAGTGATAGAGAGTGATAGAGAGTGTCAGAGAGTGATAGAGAGTGATAGAGAGTGATAGTGAGTGTCTGAGAGTGTCTGAGAGTATCAGAGCGATTCAGAGAGTGATAGAGAGTTTCAGAGAGTCAGTGAGCGATAGAGAGTTTCAGAGACTGTCAGAGAGTGTCAGAGAGTGATAGTGAGTGTATGAGAGTGTCTGAGAGCGTCAGAGAGTGTCAGAGAGTGTCAGAGAGTGATAGAGAGTGATAGAGAGTGTCAGAGAGTGTCAGAGAGTGATAGAGAGTGTCAGAGAGTGTCAGAGTGTGCCAGAGAGAGTGAGAGAGTGTCAGAGAGCGATAGTGAGTGTCTGAGAGTGTCTGAGAGTGATAGAGAGTGTCAGTGAGTGATCGAGAATGTCAGAGAGTGATAGTGAGTGTCAGAGAGTGTCAGAGAGTGATAGAGAATGTCAGAGAGTGCCAGAGAGTGATAGAGAGTGATTGAGAGTGTCAGACAGTGATAGAGAGTGATAGAGAGTGTCAAAGAGTGATAGAGAGTGATAGAGAGTGATAGTGAGTGTCTGAGAGTGTCTGAGAGTATCAGAGCGATTCAGAGAGTGATAGAGAGTTTCAGAGAGTCAGTGAGCGATAGAGAGTTTCAGAGACTGTCAGAGAGTGTCAGAGAGTGATAGTGAGTGTATGAGAGTGTCTGAGAGCGTCAGAGAGTGTCAGAGAGTGATAGAGAGTGATAGAGAGTGTCAGAGTGTGCCAGAGAGAGTGAGAGAGTGTCAGAGAGCGATAGTGAGTGTCTGAGAGTGTCTGAGAGTGATAGAGAGTGTCAGTGAGTGATCGAGAATGTCAGAGAGTGATAGTGAGTGTCAGAGAGTGTCAGAGAGTGATAGAGAGTGTCAGAGAGTGATATAGAGTGTCAGAGTGTGATAGAGAGTGATAGAGAGTGTCAGAGAGTGATAGTGAGTATCTGACAGTGTCTGAGAGTGTCTGAGAGTGTCAGAGAGATTCAGAGAGTGTTTGAGATTGTCAGAGAGTGTCAGAGAGTGTCAGCGAGTGAAAGAGAGAGGCAGAGAACAGCAGAGAGTGACAGAGAGAGTCAGAGAGGATAGTGAGTGTCTGAGAGTGTCAGACAGTGTCAGAGAGTGTCAGAGAGTGTCAGAGAGAGATAGAGAGTTTCAGAGAGTGATAGTGAGTGTCTGAGAGTGTCAGAGAGTGATAGAGAGTGACAGAGAGTGTTAGAGAATGACAGAGAGTGTTAGAGAGTGTCAGAGAGTGTCAGAGAGTGATAGAGAGTGTCAGAGAGTGTCAGAGAGCTTCAGAGAGTGATAGCGAGTGTCAGAGAGAGTCAGAGAGTGATAGTGAGTGTCTGAGAGTGTCAGAGAGTGATAGAGAGTGATAGAGAATGTCAGAGAGTGCCAGAGAGTGATTGAGAGTGATTGAGAGTGTCAGAGAGTGATAGAGAGTGATAGAGAGTGATAGTGAGTGTCTGAGAGTGTCTGAGAGTATCAGAGCAATTCAGAGAGTGATAGAGAGTTTCAGAGAGTCAGTGAGCGATAGAGAGTTTCAGAGACTGTCAGAGATTGTCAGAGAGTGATAGTGAGTGTATGAGAGTGTCTGAGAGCGTCAGATAGTTTCAGAGAGTGTCAGAGAGTGATAGAGAGTGATAGAGAGTGATAGAGAGTGTCAGAGAGTGTCAGAGAGTGATAGAGAGTGTCAGAGAGCGATAGTGAGTGTCAGAGAGTGTCAGAGAGTGTCAGAGAGTGATAGTGAGTGTCTGTGAGTGTCTGAGAGTGTCAGAGAGTGATGGTGATTGTCTGAGAGTGTCAGAGTGTGTCAGAGAGTGACAGAGAGTGTCAGAGAGTGTCAGAGAGTGATAGCGAGTGTCAGTGAGTGTCAGAGAGTGATAGAGAGTGACAGAGAGTGATAGAGAGTGTCAGAGATTGTCAGAGAGTGACACTGAGTGTCTGAGAGTGACAGAGTGTGTCAGAGAGTGATAGTGACTGTCTGAGAGTGTCAGAGAGTGTCAGAGAGTGATAGAGAGTGATTGAGAGTGTCTGAGAGTGTCAGAGTGTGTCAGAGAGTGATTGAGAGTGTCAGAGAGTGATAGAGAGTGTCAGAGATTGTCAGAGAGTGTCAGAGATTGTCAGAGAGTAATAGTGTGCGCCAGAGAGTGTCAGAGAGTGATAGTGAGTGTCAGAGAGTGCCAGAGAGTGATAGAGAGTGATTGAGAGTGTCAGACAGTGATAGAGAGTGATAGAGAGTGTCAGAGAGTGATAGAGAGTGATAGAGAGTGATAGTGAGTGTCTGAGAGTGTCTGAGAGTATCAGAGCGATTCAGAGAGTGATAGAGAGTTTCAGAGAGTCAGTGAGCGATAGAGAGTTTCAGAGACTGTCAGAGAGTGTCAGAGAGTGATAGTGAGTGTATGAGAGTGTCTGAGAGCGTCAGATAGTTTCAGAGAGTGTCAGAGAGTGATAGAGAGTGATAGAGAGTGTCAGAGAGTGATAGAGAGTGTCAGAGAGTGTCAGAGTGTGCCAGAGAGAGTGAGAGAGTGTCAGAGAGCGATAGTGAGTGTCTGAGAGTGTCTGAGAGTGATAGAGAGTGTCGGTGAGTGATCGAGAATGTCAGAGAGTGATAGTGAGTGTCAGAGAGTGTCAGAGAGTGATAGAGAATGTCAGAGAGTGCCAGAGAGTGATAGAGAGTGATTGAGAGTGTCAGACAGTGATAGAGAGTGATAGAGAGTGTCAGAGAGTGATAGAGAGTGATAGAGAGTGATAGTGAGTGTCTGAGAGTGTCTGAGAGTATCAGAGCGATTCAGAGAGTGATAGAGAGTTTCATAGAGTCAGTGAGCGATAGAGAGTTTCAGAGACTGCCAGAGAGTGTCAGAGAGTGATAGTGAGTGTATGAGAGTGTCTGAGAGCGTCAGAGAGTGTCAGAGAGTGTCATAGAGTGATAGAGAGTGATAGAGAGTGATAGAGAGTGTCAGAGAGTGATAGAGAGTGATAGAGAGTGATAGAGAGTGTCAGAGTGTGCCAGAGAGAGTGAGAGAGTGTCAGAGAGCGAAAGTGAGTGTCTGAGAGTGTCTGAGAGTGATAGAGAGTGTCAGTGAGTGATCGAGAATGTCAGAGAGTGATAGTGAGTGTCAGAGAGTGTCAGAGAGTGATAGAGAGTGTCAGAGAGTGATAGAGAGTGTCAGAGTGTGATAGAGAGTGATAGAGAGTGTCAGAGAGTGATAGTGAGTATCTGACAGTGTCTGAGAGTGTCTGAGAGTGTCAGAGAGATTCAGAGACTGTTTGAGATTGTCAGAGAGTGTCAGAGAGTGTCAGCGAGTGAAAGAGAGAGGCAGAGAACAGCAGAGAGTGACAGAGAGAGTCAGAGAGGATAGTGAGTGTCTGAGAGTGTCAGACAGTGTCAGAGAGTGTCAGAGAGAGATAGAGAGTTTCAGAGAGTGATAGTGAGTGTCTGAGAGTGTCAGAGAGTGATAGAGAGTGACAGAGAGTGTTAGAGAGTGTCAGAGAGTGTCAGGGAGTGATAGAGAGTGTCAGAGAGTGTCAGAGAGCGTCAGAGAGTGATAGTGAGTGTCAGAGAGTGTCAGAGAGTGTTAGTGAGTGTCTGAGAGTGTCAGAGAGTGATAGAGAGTGATAGAGAATGTCAGAGAGTGCCAGAGAGTGATAGAGAGTGATTGAGAGTGTCAGACAGTGAGAGAGAGTGATAGAGAGTGTCAGAGAGTGATAGAGAGTGATAGAGAGTGATAGTGAGTGTCTGAGAGTGTCTGAGAGTATCAGAGCTATTCAGAGAGTGATAGAGAGTTTCAGAGAGTCAGTGAGCGATAGAGAGTTTCAGAGACTGTCAGAGAGTGTCAGAGAGTGATAGTGAGTGTATGGGAGTGTCTGAGAGCGTCAGAGAGTGTCAGAGAGTGTCATAGAGTGATAGAGAGTGATAGAGAGTGATAGAGAGAGTCAGAGAGTGATAGAGAGTGATAGAGAGTGATAGAGAGTGTCAGAGTGTGCCAGAGAGAGTGAGAGAGTGTCAGAGAGCGATAGTGAGTGTCTGAGAGTGTCTGAGAGTGATAGAGAGTGTCAGTGAGTGATCGAGAATGTCAGAGAGTGATAGTGAGTGTCAGAGAGTGTCAGAGAGTGATAGAGAGTGTCAGAGAGTGATAGAGAGTGTCAGAGTGTGATAGAGAGTGATAGAGAGTGTCAGAGCGTGATAGTGAGTATCTGACAGTGTCTGAGAGTGTCTGAGAGTGTCAGAGAGATTCAGAGACTGTTTGAGATTGTCAGAGAGTGTCAGCGAGTGAAAGAGAGAGGCAGAGAACAGCAGAGAGTGACAGAGAGAGTCAGAGAGGATAGTGAGTGTCTGAGAGTGTCAGACAGTGTCAGAGAGTGTCAGAGAGAGATAGAGAGTTTCAGAGAGTGATAGTGAGTGTCTGAGAGTGTCAGAGAGTGATAGAGAGTGACAGAGAGTGTTAGAGAGTGTCAGAGAGTGTCAGAGAGTGATAGAGAGTGTCAGAGAGTGTCAGAGAGTGTCAGAGAGCGTCAGAGAGTGATAGTGAGTGTCAGAAAGTGTCAGAGAGTGATAGTGAGTGTCTGAGAGTGTCAGAGAGTGATAGAGAGTGATAGAGAGTGATAGAGAGTGTCAGAGTGTGCCAGAGAGAGTGAGAGAGTGTCAGAGAGCGAAAGTGAGTGTCTGAGAGTGTCTGAGAGTGATAGAGAGTGTCAGTGAGTGATCGAGAATGTCAGAGAGTGATAGTGAGTGTCTGAGAGCGTCAGAGAGTGTCAGAGAGTGTCATAGAGTGATAGAGAGTGATAGAGAGTGATAGAGAGTGTCAGAGAGTGATAGAGAGTGATAGAGAGTGATAGAGAGTGTCAGAGTGTGCCAGAGAGAGTGAGAGAGTGTCAGAGAGCGAAAGTGAGTGTCTGAGAGTGTCTGAGAGTGATAGAGAGTGTCAGTGAGTGATCGAGAATGTCAGAGAGTGATAGTGAGTGTCAGAGAGTGTCAGAGAGTGATAGAGAGTGTCAGAGAGTGATAGAGAGTGTCAGAGTGTGATAGAGAGTGATAGAGAGTGTCAGAGAGTGATAGTGAGTATCTGACAGTGTCTGAGAGTGTCTGAGAGTGTCAGAGAGATTCAGAGACTGTTTGAGATTGTCAGAGAGTGTCAGAGAGTGTCAGCGAGTGAAAGAGAGAGGCAGAGAACAGCAGAGAGTGACAGAGAGAGTCAGAGAGGATAGTGAGTGTCTGAGAGTGTCAGACAGTGTCAGAGAGTGTCAGAGAGAGATAGAGAGTTTCAGAGAGTGATAGTGAGTGTCTGAGAGTGTCAGAGAGTGATAGAGAGTGACAGAGAGTGTTAGAGAGTGTCAGAGAGTGTCAGGGAGTGATAGAGAGTGTCAGAGAGTGTCAGAGAGCGTCAGAGAGTGATAGTGAGTGTCAGAGAGTGTCAGAGAGTGTTAGTGAGTGTCTGAGAGTGTCAGAGAGTGATAGAGAGTGATAGAGAATGTCAGAGAGTGCCAGAGAGTGATAGAGAGTGATTGAGAGTGTCAGACAGTGATAGAGTGTGATAGAGAGTGTCAGAGAGTGATAGAGAGTGATAGAGAGTGATAGTGAGTGTCTGAGAGTGTCTGAGAGTATCAGAGCTATTCAGAGAGTGATAGAGAGTTTCAGAGAGTCAGTGAGCGATAGAGAGTTTCAGAGACTGTCAGAGAGTGTCAGAGAGTGATAGTGAGTGTATGAGAGTGTCTGAGAGCGTCAGAGAGTGTCAGAGAGTGTCATAGAGTGATAGAGAGTGATAGAGAGTGATAGAGAGAGTCAGAGAGTGATAGAGAGTGATAGAGAGTGATAGAGAGTGTCAGAGTGTGCCAGAGAGAGTGAGAGAGTGTCAGAGAGTGATAGTGAGTGTCTGAGAGTGTCTGAGAGTGATAGAGAGTGTCAGTGAGTGATCGAGAATGTCAGAGAGTGATAGTGAGTGTCAGAGAGTGTCAGAGAGTGATAGAGAGTGTCAGAGAGTGATAGAGAGTGTCAGAGTGTGATAGAGAGTGATAGAGAGTGTCAGAGCGTGATAGTGAGTATCTGACAGTGTCTGAGAGTGTCTGAGAGTGTCAGAGAGATTCAGAGACTGTTTGAGATTGTCAGAGAGTGTCAGCGAGTGAAAGAGAGAGGCAGAGAACAGCAGAGAGTGACAGAGAGAGTCAGAGAGGATAGTGAGTGTCTGAGAGTGTCAGACAGTGTCAGAGAGTGTCAGAGAGAGATAGAGAGTTTCAGAGAGTGATAGTGAGTGTCTGAGAGTGTCAGAGAGTGATAGAGAGTGACAGAGAGTGTTAGAGAGTGTCAGAGAGTGTCAGAGAGTGATAGAGAGTGTCAGAGAGTGTCAGAGAGTGTCAGAGAGCGTCAGAGAGTGATAGTGAGTGTCAGAGAGTGTCAGAGAGTGATAGTGAGTGTCTGAGAGTGTCAGAGAGTGATAGAGAGTGATAGAGAATGTCAGAGAGTGCCAGAGAGTGATAGAGAGTGATTGAGAGTGTCAGACAGTGATATAGAGTGATAGAGAGTGTCAGAGAGTGATAGAGAGTGATAGAGAGTGATAGTGAGTGTCTGAGAGTGTCTGAGAGTATCAGAGCGATTCAGAGAGTGATAGAGAGTTTCAGAGAGTCAGTGAGCGATAGAGAGTTTCAGAGACTATCAGAGAGTGTCAGAGAGTGATAGTGAGTGTATGAGAGTGTCTGAGAGCGTCAGAGAGTGATAGAGAGTGTCAGAGAGCGATAGTGAGTGTCAAAGAGTGTCAGAGAGTGTCAGAGAGTGATAGTGAGTGTCTGTGAGTGTCTGAGAGTCTCAGAGAGTGATAGTGATTGTCTGTGAGTGTCAGAGTGTGTCAGAGTGTGTCAGAGAGTGACAGAGAGTGTCAGAGAGTGTCAGAGAGTGATAGAGAGTGTCAGTGAGTGTCAGAGAGTGATAGAGAGTGACAGAGAGTGATAGAGAGTGTCAGAGAGTGTCAGAGATTGTCAGAGAGTGACACTGAGTGTCTGAGAGTGACAGAGTGTGTCAGAGAGTGATAGTGATTGTCTGAGAGTGTCAGAGAGTGTCAGAGAGTGATAGAGAGTGATTGAGAGTGTCTGAGTTTGTCTGAGAATATCAGAGCGATTCAGAGAGTGATAGAGAGTTTCAGAGAGTCAGTGAGCGATAGAGAGTTTCAGAGACTGTCAGAGAGTGTCAGAGAGTGATAGTGAGTGTATGAGAGTGTCTGAGAGCGTCAGAGAGTGTCAGAGAGTGATAGAGAGTGATAGAGAGTGATAGTGAGTGTCTGAGAGTGTCTGAGAGTATCAGAGCGATTCAGAGAGTGATAGAGAGTTTCAGAGAGTCAGTGAGCGATAGAGAGTTTCAGAGACTGTCAGAGAGTGTCAGAGAGTGATAGTGAGTGTATGAGAGTGTCTGAGAGCGTCAGAGAGTGATAGAGAGTGATAGAGAGTGTCAGAGTGTGCCAGAGAGAGTGAGAGAGTGTCAGAGAGCGATAGTGAGTGTCTGAGAGTGTCTGAGAGTGATAGTGAGTGTCAGAGAGATTCAGAGAGTGTTTGAGATTGTCAGAGAGTGTCAGAGAGCGTTAGCGAGTGAAAGAGAATGTCAGAGAGTGTCAGAGAGAGATAGAGTTTGTCAGAGAGTGATACTGAGTGTCTGAGAGCGTCAGAGAGTGATAGAGTGTGATAGAGAGTGATAGAGAGTGATAGAGAGTGATAGAGAGTGTCAGAGAGTGTCAGAGAGTGATAGAGAGTGTCAGAGAGAGTCAGAGAGTCATAGAGAGTGTCAGAGAGTGTCTGAGAGGTTACAGAGTGTCAGAGAGTGATAGTGAGTGTCAGAGAGTGTCAGAGAGTGATAGAGAGTGATAGAGAGTGTCAGAGAGTGTAAGAGAGTGTCAGAGAATGATAGAGAGTTATAGAGAGTGTCAGAGAGTGTCAGAGAGTGTCAGAGAGTGATAGAGAGTGTCAGAGAGTGATAGTGAGTGTCAGAGAGTGTCAGAGAGTGATAGAGAGTGTCAGTGTGTGTCAGAGAGTGATAGAGAATGTCAGAGCGTGTTAGTGAGTGTCTGAGAGTGTCTGAGAGTGTCTGAGATTGTCAGAGAGTGTCAGAGAGTGTCAGCGAGTGATACAGAGTGTCGGAGAGTGTCAGAGAGTGGCAGAGAGTGGCAGAGAGTAATAGAGAGAGTCAGAGAATGGTAGTGAGTGTCTGAGAGTGTCAGAAAGCGTCAGAGACAGTCAGAGAGTGATAGAGAGTGTCAGAGAGTGATAGAGAGTGTCAGAGAGTGATAGTGAGTGTCTGAGAGTATCAGGGAATGATAGTGAGTGTCAGAGAGAATCAGAGAGTGATAGTGAGTGTCTGAGAGTGTCTGAGAGTGTAATAGAGTGTCAGAGAATGTTAGAGAGTGTCAGAGAGTGATAGAGAGTTTTAGAGAGTGTCAGAGAGTGATAGTGAGTGTCTGAGAGTGTCTGAGAGTGTCAGAGCGAGTCAGAGAGTGTCAGAGAGTTTCAGAGAGTGTCTGAGAGTGATAGTGAGTGATAGAGAGTGTCAGAGAGCGTCAGAGAATGATAGTGAGTGTCTGAGAGATTTCTGAGAGTGTCAGAGAGTGTCAGAGTGTGATAGAGAGTGATAGATAGTGTCAGAGTGTGTCAGAGAGCGTCAGAGAGTGATAGTGAGTGTCAGAGAGTGTCAGAGAGTGATAGTGAGTGTCTGAGAGTGTCTGAGAGTGTCAGAGAGTGTCAGAGAGTGTCAGAGAGTGATAGTGATTGTCTGAGAGTGTCAGTGTGTGTCAGAGTGTGTCAGAGAGTGTCAGAGAGTGATAGTGAGTGTCAGAGAGTGTCAGAGAGTGATAGTGAGTGTATGAGAGTGTCAGAGAGTGTCAGAGAGTGATAGAGAGTGTCAGAGAGTGATCGAGAGTGTCAGAGAGTGTCAGATAGTCTCAGAGAGTGATAGAGAGTGATAGAGAGTGTCAGAGTGTGCCAGAGTGTGTGAGAGAGTGTCAGAGAGCGATAGTGAGTGTCTGAGAGTGATATAGATTGTCAGTGAGTGATCGAGAATGTCAGAGAGTTATAGTGAGTGTCAGAGAGTGTCAGAGAGTGTCAGAGAGTGATAGAGAGTGTCCGAGAGTGATAGAGAGTGTCAGAGAGTGATAGTGAGTGTCTCAGAGTATCAGAGAGTGATAGTGAGAGTCAGAGAGAATCAGAGAGTGATAGTGAGTGTCTGAGAGTGTAAGAGAGTGTCAGAGAGTGATAGGGAGAGTCAGACAGTGGCAGAGAGAGATAGAGAGAGTCAGAGAGTGACAATGAGTGGCTGAGAGTGTCAGACAGTGTCAGAGAGTGTCAGAGAGAGATAGAGTGTGTCAGAGAGTGATAGTGAGTATCTGACAGTGTCTGAGAGTGTCTGAAAGTGTCAGAGAGATTCAGAGAGTGTTTGAGATTGTCAGAGAGTGTCAGAGAGTGTCAGCGAGTGAAAGAGAGTGTCTGACAGTGGCAGAGAGAGATAGAGAGAGTCAGAGAGTGACAGTGAGTGACTGAGAGTGTCAGACAGTGTCAGCGAGTGTCAGAGAGAGATAGAGTGTGTCAGAGAGTGATAGTGAGTGTCTGAGAGTGTCTGAGAGTGTCAGAGCGAGTCAGAGAGTGATAGAGAGTTTCAGAGAGTCAGTCAGTGATAGAGAGTGTCAGAGAGTGTCAGAGAGTGTCAGAGAGTGTCTGAGAGTGATAGTGAGTGAGAGAGAGTGTCAGAGAGCGTCAGAGAATGATAGTGAGTGTCTGAGAGATTTCTGAGAGTGTCAGAGAGTGTCAGAGTGTGATAGAGAGTGATAGATAGTGTCAGAGTGTGTCAGAGAGCGTCAGAGAGTGATAGTGAGTGTCAGAGAGTGTCAGAGAGTGATAGTGAGTGTCTGAGAGTGTCTGAGAGTGTCAGAGAGTGTCAGAGAGTGTCAGAGAGTGATAGTGATTGTCTGAGAGTGTCAGTGTGTGTCAGAGTGTGTCAGAGAATGTCAGAGAGTGTCAGAGAGTGATAGTGAGTGTCAGAGAGTGTCAGAGAGTGATAGTGAGTGTATGAGAGTGTCAGAGAGTGTCAGAGAGTGATAGAGAGTGTCAGAGAGTGATCGAGAGTGTCAGAGAGTGTCAGAGCGTCTCAGAGAGTGATAGTGAGTGATAGAGAGTGTCAGAGTGTGCCAGAGTGTGTGAGAGAGTGTCAGAGAGCGATAGTGAGTGTCTGAGAGTGTCTGAGAGTGATAGAGATTGTCAGTGAGTGATCGAGAATGTCAGAGAGTTATAGTGAGTGTCAGAGAGTGTCAGAGAGTGTCAGAGAGTGATAGAGATTGTCCTAGAGTGATAGAGAGTGTCAGAGAGTGATAGTGAGTGTCTCAGAGTATCAGAGAGTGATAGTGAGAGTGAGAGAGAATCAGAGAGTGATAGTGAGTGTCTGAGAGTGTAAGAGAGTGTCAGAGAGTGAGAGGGAGAGTCAGACCGTGGCAGAGAGTGATAGAGATAGTCAGAGAGTGACAGTGAGTGACTGAGAGTGTCAGACAGTGTCAGAGAGTGTCAGAGAGAGATAGAGTGTGTCAGAGAGTGATAGTGAGTATCTGACAGTGTCTGAGAGTGTCTGAGAGTGTCAGAGAGATTCAGAGAGTGTTTGAGATTGTCAGAGAGTGTCAGAGAGTGTCAGCGAGTGAAAGAGAGTGTCAGACAGTGGCAGAGAGAGATAGAGAAAGTCAGAGAGTGACAGTGAGTGACTGAGAGTGTCAGACAGTGTCAGCGAGTGTCAGAGAGAGATAGAGTGTGTCAGAGAGTGATAGTGAGTGTCTGAGAGTGTCAGAGAGTGATAGAGTGTTATAGAGAGTGATAGAGAGTGATAGAGAGTGTCAGAGAGTGTCAGAGAGTGATAGAGAGTGTCAGAGAGAGTCAGAGAGTCATAGAGAGTGTCAGAGAGTGTCTGAGAGGTCAGAGAGTGTCAGAGAGTGTCAGAGAGAGTCAGAGAGTGTCAGAGTGTGATAGTGAGTGTCAGACAGTGTCAGAGAGTGAGAGAGAGTGATAGAGAGTGTCAGAGAGTGCAAGAGAGTTTCAGAGAATGATAGAGAGTGATAGAGAGTGTCAAAGAGTGTCAGAGAGTGTCAGAGAGTGATAGAGAGTGTCAGAGAGTGTCAGAGAGTGATAGTGAGTGTCAGAGAGTGTCAGAGAGTGATAGAGAGTGTCAGAGCGTGAAAGTGAATGTCTGAGAGTGTCTGAGAGTCTCAGAGAGTGATAGTGATTGTCTGTGTGTGTCAGAGTGTGTCAGAGTGTGTCAGAGAGTGACAGAGAGTGTCAGAGAGTGTCAGAGAGTTATAGAGAGTGTCAGTGAGTGTCAGAGAGTGATAGAGAGTGACAGAGAGTGATAGAGAGTGTCAGAGAGTGTCAGAGATTGTCAGAGAGTGACACTGAGTGTCTGAGAGTGACAGAGTGTGTCAGAGAGTGATAGTGATTGTCTGAGAGTGTCAGAGAGTGTCAGAGAGTGGCAGAGAGTGATAGAGAGAGTCAGAGAATGGTAGTGAGTGTCTGATAGTGTCAGAGAGTGTCAGAGAGTGATAGAGAGTGTCAGAGAGTGATAGAGTGTGTCAGAGAGTGATAGAGAGTGATTGAGAGTGTCTGAGAGTGTCTGAGAATATCAGAGCGATTCAGAGAGTGATAGAGAGTTTCAGAGAGTCAGTGAGTGATAGAGAGTTTCAGAGACTGTCAGAGAGTGTCAGAGAGTGATAGTGATAGTATGAGAGTGTCTGAGAGCGTCAGAGAGTGTCAGAGAGTGATAGAGAGTGATAGAGAGTGATAGTGAGTGTCTGAGAGTGTCTGAGAGTATCAGAGCGATTCAGAGAGTGATAGAGAGTTTCAGAGAGTCAGTGAGCGTTAGAGAGTTTCAGAGATTGTCAGAGAGTGTCAGAGAGTGATAGTGAGTGTATGAGAGTGTCTGAGAGCGTCAGAGAGTGTCAGAGAGTGTCAGAGAGTGATAGAGAGTGATAGAGAGTGTCAGAGTGTGCCAGAGAGAGTGAGAGAGTGTCAGAGAGCGATAGTGAGTGTCTGAGAGTGTCTGAGTGTGATAGAGAGTGTCAGTGAGTGATCGAGAATGTCAGAGAGTGATAGTGAGTGTCAGAGAGTGTCAGAGAGTGATAGAGAGTGTCAGAGAGTGATAGAGAGTGTCAGAGTGTGATAGAGAGTGATAGAGAGTGTCAGAGAGTGATAGTGAGTATCTGACAGTGTCTGAGAGTGTCTGAGAGTGTCAGTGAGTGTCAGAGAGTGATAGAGAGTGACAGAGAGTGATAGAGAGTGTCAGAGAGTGTCAGAGATTGTCAGAGAGTGACACTGAGTGTCTGAGAGTGACAGAGTGTGTCAGAGAGTGATAGTGATTGTCTGAGAGTGTCAGAGAGTGATAGAGAGTGATTGAGAGTGTCTGAGAGTGTCAGAGTGTGTCAGAGAGTGATTGAGAGTGTCAGAGAGTGATAGAGAGTGTCAGAGAGTGTCAGAGAGTGTCAGAGATTGTCAGAGAGTAATAGTGTGCGTCAGAGAGTGTCAGAGAGTGATAGTGAGTGTCAGAGAGTGTCAGAGAGTGATAGTGAGTGTCAGGGAGTGATAGTGATTGTCTGAGAGTGTCAGAGAGTGTCAGAGAGTGTCAGAGAGTGATCGTGAGTGTCAGAGAGTGTCAGAGAGTGTCAGAGAGTGATAGTGAGTGTCAGAGAGTGATAGTGAGTGTCTGAGAGTGTCAGACAGTGTCAGAGAGTGATAGAGAATGTCAGAGAGTGTCAGAGTGTGCCAGAGAGTGTGAGAGAGTGTCAGAGAGCGATAGTGAGTGTCTGAGAGTGTCTGAGAGTAATAGAGAGTGTCAGTGATTGAACGAGGATGTCAGAGAGTGATAGTGAGTGTCAGAGAGTGTCAGAGAGTGTCTGAGAGTCATAGAGAGTGTCAGACAGTGTCAGAGAGTGATAGTGAGTGTCTGAAAGTATCAGAGAGTGATAGTGAGTGTCAGAGAGAATCAGAGAGTGATAGTGAGTGATAGAGAGTGTCAGAGTGTGCCAGAGAGTGTCAGAGAGTGTCAGAGAGCTATAGTGAGTGTCTGAGAGTGATAGAGAGTGTCAGTGAGTGATCGAGAATGTTAGAGGGTGTCAGAGAGTGTCAGAGAGTGATAGTGAGTGTCTGAGAGTATCAGAGAGTGATAGTGAGTGTCAGAGAGAATCAGAGAGTGATAGTGAGTGTCTGAGAGTGTAAGAGAGTGTCAGAGAGTGAAAGAGAGTGTCAGAGAGTGATAGAGAGTGATAAAGAGTGTCAGAGAGTGATAGTGAGTATCTGACAGTGGCTGAGAGTGTCTGAGAGTGTCAGAGAGATTCAGAGAGTGTTTGAGATTGTCAGAGAGTGTCAGCGAGAGAAAGACAGTGTCAGAGAGTGTCAGACAGAGATAGAGTGTGCCAGAGAGTGATAGTGAGTGTCTGAGCGTGTCAGAGAGTGATAGAGAGTGATAGAGAGTGATAGAGAGTGTCAGATAGTGATAGAGAGTGTCAAAGAGAGTCAGAGAGTCATAGATAGTGTCAGAGAGTGTCAGAGAGTGTCAGAGAGTGATAGTGAGTGTCAGAGAGTCTCCGAGAGTGATAGAGAGTGACAGAGAGTGTCAGAGAGTGTAAGAGAGTGTCAGAGAATGAAAGAGAGTGATAGAGAGTTTCAGAGAGTGTCAGAGAGTGATAGAGAGTGTCAGAGAGTGTCAGAGAGTGATAGTGAGTGTCAGAGAGTGTCAGAGAGTGATACAGAGTGTCAGTGTGTGTCAGAGAGTGATAGAGAGTGTCAGAGCGTGTTAGTGAGTGTCTGAGAGTGTCTGAGAGTGTATGAGATTGTCAGAGAGTGTCAGAGAGTGTCAGCGAGTGATAGAGAGTGTCAGAGAGAGTCAGAGAGTGTCAGAGAGTGGCAGAGAGTGATAGAGAGAGTCAGAGAATGGTAGTGAGTGTTTGATAGTGTCAGAGAGTGTCAGAGAGTGATAGAGAGTGTCAGAGAGTGATAGAGTGTGTCAGAGAGTGATAGTGAGTGTCTGAGAGTATCAGGGAGTGATAGTGAGTGTCAGAGAGAATCAGAGAGTGATAGTGAGTGTCTGAGAGTGTCTGAGAGTGTAAGAGAGTGTCAGAGAGTGTTAGAGAGTGTCAGAGAGTGATAGTGAGTGTCTGAGAGTGTCAGAGCGAGTCAGAGATTGATAGAGAGTTTCAGAGAGTCAGTGAGTGATCGAGAGTGTCAGAGAGTGTCAGAGAGTGTCTGAGTGTGATAGAGAGTGATAGAGAGTGTCAGAGAGCGTCAGAGAATGATAGTGTGTGTCTGAGAGTTATCTGAGAGTGTCAGAGAGTGTCAGCGTGTGATAGAGAGTGATAGATAGTGTCAGAGAGTGTCAGAGAGCGTCAGAGAGTGATAGTGAGTGTCAGAGAGTGATAGTGAGTGTCTGAGAGTGTCAGAGAGTGATAGAGATTGATTGAGAGTGTCAGGCAGTGATAGAGAGTGTCAGAGAGTGATAGAGAGTGAGAGAGAGTGTCAGAGAGTGTCAGAGAGTGATAGTGAGTGTCTGAGAGCGTCAGAGCGAGTCAGAGAGTGATAGAGAGTTTCAGAGATTCAGTGAGTGATAGAGAGTGTCAGAGAGTGTCAGAGAGTGATAGTGAGTGTATGAGAGTGTCTGAGAGTGTCAGAGAGTGTCAGAGAGTGATCGAGAGTGATAGAGAGTGTCAGAGAGTGTCAGAGAGTGATAGAGAGTGTCAGAGAGCGATAGTGAGTGTCAGAGTGTGTCAGTGAGTGTCAGAGATTGTCAGAGAGTGATAGTGAGTGTCTGTGAGTGTCTGAGAGTGTCAGAGAGTGTCAGAGAGTGATAGTGATTGTCTGAGCGTGTCAGTGTGTGTCAGAGTGTGTCAGAGAGTGTCAGAGAGTGTCAGAGAGTGATAGTGAGTGTCAGAGAGTGTCAGAGAGTGATAGTGAGTGTCTGAGAGTGTCAGAGAATGTCAGAGAGTGACAGGGAGTGTCAGAGACTGATCGAGAGTGTCAGAGAGTGTCAGAGAGTGTCAGAGAGTCTCAGAGAGTGATAGAGAGTGATAGAGAGTGTCAGAGTGTGCCAGAGAGTGTGAGAGAGTGTGAGAGAGGGATAGTGAGTGTCTGAGAGTGTCTGAGAGTGATAGAGAGTGTCAGTGAGTGATCGAGAATGTCAGAGAGTTATAGTGAGTGTCAGAGAGTGTCAGAGAGTGTCAGAGATTGATAGAGAGTGTCAGAGAGTGATAGAGAGTGTCAGAGAGTGATAGTGAGTGTCTCAGGGTATCAGAGAGTGATAGTGAGTGTCAGAGAGAATCAGAGAGTGATAGTGAGTGTCTGTGTGTGTAAGAGAGTGTCAGAGAGAGAAAGAGAGTGTCAGAGAGTGATAGAGAGTGATAGAGAGTGTCAGAGAGTGATCGAGAATGTCAGAGAGTGACATTGAGTGTCAGAGAGTGTCAGAGAATGTTAGAGGGTGTCAGAGAGTGTCAGAGAGTGATAGTGAGTGTCTGAGAGTATCAGAGAGTGTCAGTGAGTGATCGAGAATGTCAGAGAGTGACATTGAGTGTCAGAGAGTGTCAGAGAATGTTAGAGGGTGTCAGAGAGTGTCAGAGAGTGATAGTGAGTGTCTGAGAGTATCAGAGAGTGATAGTGAGTGTCAGAGAGAATCAGAGAGTGATAGTGAGTGTCTGAGAGTGTAAGAGAGTGTCAGAGAGTGAAAGAGAGTGTCAGAGAGTGATAGAGAGTGATAAAGAGTGTCAGAGAGTGATAGTGAGTATCTGACAGTGGCTGAGAGTGTCTGAGAGTGTCAGAGAGATTCAGAGAGTGTTTGAGATTGTCAGAGAGTTTCAGAGAGTGTCAGCGAGAGAAAGACAGTGTCAGAGAGTGTCAGACAGAGATAGAGTGTGCCAGAGAGTGATAGTGAGTGTCTGAGCGTGTCAGAGAGTGATAGAGAGTGATAGAGAGTGATAGAGAGTGTCAGATAGGGATAGAGAGTGTCAGAGAGAGTCAGAGAGTCATAGAGAGTGTCAGAGAGTGTCAGAGAGTGTCAGAGAGTGATAGTGAGTGTCAGAGAGTCTCCGAGAGTGATAGAGAGTGACAGAGAGTGTCAGAGAGTGTAAGAGAGTGTCAGAGAATGAAAGAGAGTGATAGAGAGTTTCAGAGAGTGTCAGAGAGTGATAGAGAGTGTCAGAGAGTGTCAGAGAGTGATAGTGAGTGTCAGAGAGTGTCAGAGAGTGATACAGAGTGTCAGTGTGTGTCAGAGAGTGATAGAGAGTGTCAGAGCGTGTTAGTGAGTGTCTGAGAGTGTCTGAGAGTGTATGAGATTGTCAGAGAGTGTCAGAGAGTGTCAGCGAGTGATAGAGAGTGTCAGAGAGAGTCAGAGAGTGTCAGAGAGTGGCAGAGAGTGATAGAGAGAGTCAGAGAATGGTAGTGAGTGTCTGATAGTGTCAGAGAGTGTCAGAGAGTGATAGAGAGTGTCAGAGAGTGATAGAGTGTGTCAGAGAGTGATAGTGAGTGTCTGAGAGTATCAGGGAGTGATAGTGAGTGTCAGAGAGAATCAGAGAGTGATAGTGAGTGTCTGAGAGTGTCTGAGAGTGTAAGAGAGTGTCAGAGAGTGTTAGAGAGTGTCAGAGAGTGATAGTGAGTGTCTGAGAGTGTCAGAGCGAGTCAGAGATTGATAGAGAGTTTCAGAGAGTCAGTGAGTGATCGAGAGTGTCAGAGAGTGTCAGAGAGTGTCTGAGTGTGATAGAGAGTGATAGAGAGTGTCAGAGAGCGTCAGAGAATGATAGTGTGTGTCTGAGAGTTATTTGAGAGTGTCAGAGAGTGTCAGCGTGTGATAGAGAGTGATAGATAGTGTCAGAGAGTGTCAGAGAGCGTCAGAGAGTGATAGTGAGTGTCAGAGAGTGATAGTGAGTGTCTGAGAGTGTCAGAGAGTGATAGAGAGTGATTGAGAGTGTCAGGCAGTGATAGAGAGTGTCAGAGAGTGATAGAGAGTGAGAGAGAGTGTCAGAGAGTGTCAGAGAGTGATAGTGAGTGTCTGAGAGCGTCAGAGCGAGTCAGAGAGTGATAGAGAGATTCAGAGATTCAGTGAGTGATAGAGAGTGTCAGAGAGTGTCAGAGAGTGTCAGAGAGTGATAGTGAGTGTATGAGAGTGTCTGAGAGTGTCAGAGAGTGTCAGAGAGTGATCGAGAGTGATAGAGAGTGTCAGAGAGTGTCAGAGAGTGATAGAGAGTGTCAGAGAGCGATAGTGAGTGTCAGAGTGTGTCAGTGAGTGTCAGAGATTGTCAGAGAGTGACAGTGAGTGTCTGTGAGTGTCTGAGAGTGTCAGAGAGTGTCAGAGAGTGATAGTGATTGTCTGAGCGTGTCAGTGTGTGTCAGAGTGTGTCAGAGAGTGTCAGAGAGTGTCAGAGAGAGATAGTGAGTGTCAGAGAGTGTCAGAGAGTGATAGTGAGTGTCTGAGAGTGTCAGAGAATGTCAGAGAGTGACAGAGAGTGTCAGAGACTGATCGAGAGTGTCAGAGAGTGTCAGAGAGTCTCAGAGAGTGATAGAGAGTGATAGAGAGTGTCAGAGTGTGCCAGAGAGTGTGAGAGAGTGTCAGAGAGGGATAGTGAGTGTCTGAGAGTGTCTGAGAGTGATAGAGAGTGTCAGTGAGTGATCGAGAATGTCAGAGAGTTATAGTGAGTGTCAGAGAGTGTCAGAGAGTGTCAGAGATTGATAGAGAGTGTCAGAGAGTGATAGAGAGTGTCAGAGAGTGATAGTGAGTGTCTCAGGGTATCAGAGAGTGATAGTGAGTGTCAGAGAGAATCAGAGAGTGATAGTGAGTGTCTGTGCGTGTAAGAGAGTGTCAGAGAGAGAAAGAGAGTGTCAGAGAGTGATAGAGAGTGATAGAGAGTGTCAGAGAGTGATAGTGAGTATCTGACAGTGTCTGAGAGTCTCTGAGAGTGTCAGAGAGATTCAGAGAGTGTTTCAGATTGTCAGAGAGTGTCAGAGAGCGTTAGCGAGTGAAAGAGAATGTCAGACAGTGGCAGAGAGAGATAGAGAGAGTCAGAGAGTGACAGTGAGTGACTGAGAGTGTCAGACAGTGTCAGAGAGTGTCAGAGAGAGATAGAGTGTGTCAGAGAGTGATAGTGAGTGTCTGAGAGCGTCAGAGAGTGATAGAGAGTGATAGAGAGTGATAGAGAGTGATAGAGAGTGTCAGAGAGTGTCAGAGAGTGATAGAGAGTGTCTGAGAGAGTCAGAGAGTCATAGAGAGTGTCAGAGAGTGTCTGAGAGGTTACAGAGTGTCAGAGAGTGTCAGAGAGTGATAGAGAGTGATAGAGAGTGTCAGAGAGTGTCAGAGAGTGTCAGAGAGTGTAAGAGAGTGTCAGAGAATGATAGAGAGTGATAGAGAGTGTCAGAGAGTGTCAGAGAGTGTCAGAGAGTGATAGAGAGTGTCAGAGAGTGATAGTGAGTGTCAGAGAGTGTCAGAGAGTGATACAGAGTGTCAGTGTGTGTCAGAGATTGATAGAGAATGTCAGAGCGTGTTAGTGAGTGTCTGAGAGTGTCTGATAGTGTCTGAGAGTGTCTGAGATTGTCAGAGAGTGTCAGAGAGTGTCAGCGAGTGATAGAGAGTGTCGGAGAGTGTCAGAGAGTGTCAGAGAGTGGCAGAGAGTGATAGAGAGAGTCAGAGAATGGTAGTGAGTGTCTGAGAGTGTCAGAAAGCGTCAGAGACAGTCAGAGAGTGATTGAGAGTGTCAGAGAGTGATAGAGAGTGTCAGAGAGTGATAGTGAGTGTCTGAGAGTATCAGGGAATGATAGTGAGTGTCAGAGAGAATCAGAGAGTGGTAGTGAGTGTTTAAGAGTGTTTGAGAGTGTAATAGAGTGTCAGAGAATGTTAGAGAGTGTCAGAGAGTGATAGAGAGTGATAGAGAGTGTCAGAGAGTGTCAGAGAGTGATAGTGAGTGTCTGAGAGTGTCTGAGAGTGTCAGAGCGAGTCAGAGAGTGATAGAGAGTTTCAGAGAGTCTGTCAGTGATAGAGAGTGTCAGAGAGTGTCAGAGAGTGTCAGAGAGTGTCAGAGAGTGTCTGAGAGTGATAGTGAGTGATAGAGAGTGTCAGAGAGCGTCAGAGAATGATAGTGAGTGTCTGAGAGATTTCTGAGAGTGTCAGAGAGTGTCAGAGTGTGATAGAGAGTGATAGATAGTGTCAGAGTGTGTCAGAGAGCGTCAGAGAGTGATAGTGAGTGTCAGAGAGTGTCTGAGAGTGTCAGAGAGTGTCAGAGAGTGTCAGAGAGTGATAGTGATTGTCTGAGAGTGTCAGTGTGTGTCAGAGTTTGTCAGAGAGTGTCAGAGAGTGTCAGAGAGTGATAGTGAGTGTCAGAGAGTGTCAGAGAGTGATAGTGAGTGTATGAGAGTGTCAGAGAGTGTCAGAGAGTGATAGAGAGTGTCAGAGAGTGATCGAGAGTGTCAGAGAGTGTCAGAGAGTCTCAGAGAGTGATAGAGAGTGATAGAGAGTGTCAGAGTGTGCCAGAGTGTGTGAGAGAGTGTCAGAGAGCGATAGTGAGTGTCTGAGAGTGTCTGAGAGTGATAGAGATTGTCAGTGAGTGATCGAGAATGTCAGAGAGTTATAGTGAGTGTCAGAGAGTGTCAGAGAGTGTCAGAAAGTGATAGAGAGTGTCCGAGAGTGATAGAGAGTGTCAGAGAGTGATAGCGAGTGTCTCAGAGTATCAGAGAGTGATAGTGAGAGTCAGAGAGAATCAGAGAGTGATAGTGAGTGTCTGAGAGTGTAAGAGAGTGTCAGAGAGTGATAGGGAGAGTCAGACCGTGGCAGAGAGAGATAGAGAGAGTCAGAGAGTGACAGTGAGTGACTGAGAGTGTCAGACAGTGTCAGAGAGTGTCAGAGAGAGATAGAGTGTGTCAGAGAGTGATAGTGAGTATCTGACAGTGTCTGAGAGTGTCTGAGAGTGTCAGAGAGATTCAGAGAGTGTTTGAGATTGTCAGAGAGTGTCAGCGAGTGAAAGAGAGTGTCAGACAGTGGCAGAGAGAGATAGAGAGTGTTTGAGATTGTCAGAGAGTGACAGTGAGTGACTGAGAGTGTCAGACAGTGTCAGCGAGTGTCAGAGAGAGATAGAGAGTTATAGAGAGTGATAGAGAGTGATAGAGAGTGTCAGAGAGTGTAAGAGAGTGATAGAGAGTGTCAGAGAGAGTCAGAGACTCATAGAGAGTGTCAGAGAGTGTCTGAGAGGTCAGAGAGTGTCAGAGAGTGTCAGAGAGTGTCAGAGAGTGTCAGAGAGTGTCAGAGTGTGATAGTGAGTGTCAGACAGTGTCAGAGAGTGAGAGAGAGTGATAGAGAGTGTCAGAGAGTGCAATAGAGTTTCAGAGAATGATAGAGAGTGATAGAGAGTGTCAAAGAGTGTCAGAGAGTGTCAGAGAGTGATAGAGAGTGTCAGAGAGTGTCAGAGAGTGATAGTGAGTGTCAGAGAGTGTCAGAGAGTGATAGAGAGTGTCAGAGCGTGAAAGTGAGTGATAGAGAGTGTCTGAGAGTGTCTGAGATTGTCAGAGTGTGTCAGAGAGTGTCAGCGAGTGATAGAGAGTGTCAGAGAGTGTCAGAGAGTGGCAGAGAGTGATAGAGAGAGTCAGAGAATGATAGTGAGTGTCTGAGAGTGCCTGAGAGTGTCAGAGAGTGTCAGAGAGTGTCAGAGAGTGACAGAGAGTGTCAGAGAGTGATAGTGAGTGTCTGAGATTATCAGGGAGTGATAGTGAGTGTCAGAGAGAATCAGAGAATGATAGTGAATGTCTGAGAGTGTCTGAGAGTGTAAGAGAGTGTCAGAGAGTGATAGAGAGTGTCAGAGAGTGATAGAGAGTGATAGAGAGTGTCAGAGAGTTTCAGAGAGTGATAGTGAGTGTCTGAGAGTGTCTGAGAGTGTCTGAGAGTGTCAGAGCAAGTCAGAGAGTGATCGAGAGTTTCAGAGAGTCAGTGAGTGATAGAGAGTGTCTGATTGTGTCAGAGAGTGTCAGAGAGTGATAGAGAGTGTCAGAGAGTGATAGAGAGTGTCAGAGAGTGATAGTGAGTGTCTGAGAGTATCAGGGAATGATAGTGAGTGTCAGAGAGAATCAGAGAGTGATAGTGAGTGTCTGAGAGTGTCTGAGAGTGTAATAGAGTGTCAGAGAATGTTAGAGAGTGTCAGAGAGTGATAGAGAGTGATAGAGAGTGTCAGAGAGAGTCAGAGAGTGATAGTGAGTGTCTGAGAGTTTCTGAGAGTGTCAGAGCGAGTCAGAGAGTGATAGAGAGTTTCAGAGAGTCAGTCAGTGACAGAGAGTGTCAGAGAGTGTCAGAGAGTGTCAGAGAGTGTCTGAGGGTGATAGTGAGTGATAGAGAGTGTCAGAGAGCGTCAGAGAATGATAGTGAGTGTCTGAGAGATTTCTGAGAGTGTCAGAGAGTGTCAGAGTGTGATAGAGAGTGATAGATAGTGTCAGAGTGTGTCAGAGAGCATCAGAGAGTGATAGTGAGTGTCAGAGAGTGTCAGAGAGTGATAGTGAGTGTCTGAGAGTGTCAGAGATTGTCAGAGAGTGATAGTGATTGTCTGAGAGTGTCAGTGTGTGTCAGAATGTGTCAGAGAGTGTCAGAGAGTGTCAGAGAGTGATAGTGAGTGTCAGAGAGTGTCAGAGAGTGATAGTGAGTGTATGAGAGTGTCAGAGATTGTCAGAGAGTGATAGAGAGTGTCAGAGAGTGATCGAGAGTGTCAGAGAGTGTCAGAGAGTCTCAGAGAGTGATAGAGAGTGATAGAGAGTGTCAGAGTGTGCCAGAGTGTGTGATAGAGTGTCAGAGAGCGATAGTGAGTGTCTGAGAGTGTCTGAGAGTGATAGAGATTGTCAGTGAGTGATCGAGAATGTCAGAGAGTTATAGTGAGTGTCAGAGAGTGTCAGAGAGTGATAGAGAGTGTCCGAGAGTGATAGAGAGTGTCAGAGAGTGATAGTGAGTGTCTCAGAGTATCAGAGAGTGATAGTGAGAGTCAGAGAGAATCAGAGAGTGATAGAGAGTGCCAGAGAGTGATAGTGAGTATCTGACAGTGTCTGAGAGTGTCTGAGAGTGTCAGAGAGATTCAGAGAGTGTTTCAGATTGTCAGAGAGTGTCAGAGAGCGTTAGCGAGTGAAAGAGAATGTCAGACAGTGGCAGAGAGAGATAGAGAGAGTCAGAGAGTGACAGTGAGTGACTGAGAGTGTCAGACAGTGTCAGAGAGTGTCAGAGAGAGATAGAGTGTGTCAGAGAGTGACAGTGAGTGTCTGAGAGCGTCAGAGAGTGATAGAGAGTGATAGAGAGTGATAGAGAGTGTCAGAGAGTGTCAGAGAGTGATAGAGAGTGTCAGAGAGAGTCAGAGAGTCATAGAGAGTGTCAGAGAGTGTCTGAGAGGTTACAGAGTGTCAGAGAGTGATAGTGAGTGTCAGAGAGTGTCAGAGAGTGATAGAGAGTGATAGAGAGTGTCAGAGAGTGTAAGAGAGTGTCAGAGAATGATAGAGAGTGATAGAGAGTGTCAGAGAGTGTCAGAGAGTGTCAGAGAGTGATAGAGAGTGTCAGAGAGTGATAGTGAGTGTCAGAGAGTGTCAGAGAGTGATAGAGAGTGTCAGTGTGTGTCAGAGAGTGATAGAGAATGTCAGAGCGTGTTAGTGAGTGTCTGAGAGAGTCTGAGAGTGTCTGAGAGTGTCTGAGATTGTCTGAGAGTGTCAGAGAGATTCAGAGAGTGTCAGCGAGTGATAGAGAGTGTCGGAGAGTGTCAGAGAGTGTCAGAGAGTGGCAGAGAGTGATAGAGAGAGTCAGAGAATGGTAGTGAGTGTCTGAGAGTGTCAGAAAGCGTCAGAGACAGTCAGAGAGTGATAGAGAGTGTCAGAGAGTGATAGAGAGTGTCAGAGAGTGATAGTGAGTGTCTGAGAGTATCAGGGAATGATAGTGAGTGTCAGAGAGAATCAGAGAGTGGTAGTGAGTGTCTGAGAGTGTCTGAGAGTGTAATAGAGTGTCAGAGAATGTTAGAGAGTGTCAGAGAGTGATAGAGAGTGATAGAGAGTGTCAGAGAGTGTCAGAGAGTGATAGTGAGTGTCTGAGAGTGTCTGAGAGTGTCAGAGCGAGTCAGAGAGTGATAGAGAGTTTCAGAGAGTCAGTCAGTGATAGAGGGTGATAGAGAGTGTCAGAGAGCGTCAGAGAATGATAGTGAGTGTCTGAGAGATTTCTGAGAGTGTTAGAGAGTGTCAGAGTGTGATAGAGAGTGATAGATAGTGTCAGAGTGTGTCAGAGAGCGTCAGAGAGTGATAGTGAGTGTCAGAGAGTGTCTGAGAGTGTCAGAGAGTGTCAGAGAGTGTCAGAGAGTGATAGTGAGTGTCAGAGAGTGTCAGAGAGTGATAGTGAGTGTATGAGAGTGTCAGAGAGTGTCAGAGAGTGATAGAGAGTGTCAGAGAGTGATCGAGAGTGTCAGAGAGTGTCAGAGAGTGTGAGAGAGTGTCAGAGAGCGATAGTGAGTGTCTGAGAGTGTCTGAGAGTGATAGAGATTGTCAGTGAGTGATCGAGAATGTCAGAGAGTTATAGTGAGTGTCAGAGAGTGTCAGAGAGTGTCAGAAAGTGATAGAGAGTGTCCGAGAGTGATAGAGAGTGTCAGAGAGTGATAGTGAGTGTCTCAGAGTATCAGAGAGTGATAGTGAGAGTCAGAGAGAATCAGAGAGTGATAGTGAGTGTCTGAGAGTGTAAGAGAGTGTCAGAGAGTGATTGGGAGAGTCAGACCGTGGCAGAGAGAGATAGAGAGAGTCAGAGAGTGACAGTGAGTGACTGAGAGTGTCAGACAGTGTCAGAGAGTGTCAGAGAGAGATAGAGTGTGTCAGAGAGTGATAGTGAGTATCTGACAGTGTCTGAGAGTGTCTGAGAGTGTCAGAGAGATTCAGAGAGTGTTTGAGATTGTCAGAGAGTGTCAGAGAGTGTCAGCGAGTGAAAGAGAGTGTCAGACAGTGGCAGAGAGAGATAGAGAGAGTCAGAGAGTGACAGTGAGTGACTGAGAGTGTCAGACAGTGTCAGCGAGTGTCAGAGAGAGATAGAGTGTGTCAGAGAGTGCTAGTGAGTGTCTGAGAGTGTCTGAGAGTGTCAGAGCGAGTCAGAGAGTGATAGTGAGTGTCTGAGAGTATCAGGGAATGATAGTGAGTGTCAGAGAGAATCAGAGAGTGATAGTGAGTGTCTGAGAGTGTCTGAGAGTGTAATAGAGTGTCAGAGAATGTTAGAGAGTGTCAGAGAGTGATAGAGAGTTTTAGAGAGTGTCAGAGAGTGTCAGAGAGTGATAGTGAGTGTCTGAGAGTGTCTGAGAGTGTCAGAGCGAGTCAGAGAGTGATAGAGAGTTTCAGAGAGTCAGTCAGTGATAGAGAGTGTCAGATAGTGTCAGAGAGTGTCAGAGAGTGTCAGAGAGTGTCTGAGAGTGATAGTGAGTGATAGAGAGTGTCAGAGAGCGTCAGAGAATGATAGTGAGTGTCTGAGAGATTTCTGAGAGTGTCAGAGAGTGTCAGAGTGTGATAGAGAGTGATAGATAGTGTCAGAGTGTGTCAGAGAGCGTCAGAGAGTGATAGTGAGTGTCAGAGAGTGTCAGAGAGTGATAGTGAGTGTCTGAGAGTGTCTGAGAGTGTCAGAGAGTGTCAGAGAGTGATAGTGATTGTCTGAGAGTGTCAGTGTGTGTCAGAGTGTGTCAGAGAGTGTCAGAGAGTGTCAGAGAGTGATAGTGAGTGTCAGAGAGTGTCAGAGAGTGATAGTGAGTGTATGAGAGTGTCAGAGAGTGTCAGAGAGTGATAGAGAGTGTCAGAGAGTGATCGAGAGTGTCAGAGAGTGTCAGAGAGTCTCAGAGAGTGATAGAGAGTGATAGAGAGTGTCAGAGTGTGCCAGAGTGTGTGAGAGAGTGTCAGAGAGCGATAGTGAGTGTCTGAGAGTGTCTGAGAGTGATAGAGATTGTCAGTGAGTGATCGAGAATGTCAGAGAGATATAGTGAGTGTCAGAGAGTGTCAGAGAGTGTCAGAGAGTGATAGAGAGTGTCCGAGAGTGATAGAGAGTGTCAGAGAGTGATAGTGAGTGTCTCAGAGTATCAGAGAGTGATAGTGAGAGTCAGAGAGAATCAGAGAGTGATAGTGAGTGTCTGAGAGTGTAAGAGAGTGTCAGAGAGTGATAGGGAGAGTCAGACCGTGGCAGAGAGTGATAGAGAGAGTCAGTGAGTGACAGTGAGTGACTGAGAGTGTCAGACAGTGTCAGAGAGTGTCAGAGAGAGATAGAGTGTGTCAGAGAGTGATAGTGAGTATCTGACAGTGTCTGAGAGTGTCTGAGAGTGTCAGAGAGATTCAGAGAGTGTTTGAGATTGTCAGAGAGTGTCAGAGAGTGTCAGCGAGTGAAAGAGAGTGTCAGACAGTGGCAGAGAGAGATAGAGAGAGTCAGAGAGTGACAGTGAGTGACTGAGAGTGTCAGACAGTGTCAGCGAGTGTCAGAGAGAGATAGAGTGTGTCAGAGAGTGATAGTGAGTGTCTGAGAGTGTCAGAGAGTGATAGAGAGTTATAGAGAGTGATAGAGAGTGATAGAGAGTGTCAGAGAGTGTAAGAGAGTGATAGAGAGTGTCAGTGAGAGTCAGAGACTCATAGAGAGTGTCAGAGAGTGTCTGAGAGGTCAGAGAGTGTCAGAGAGTGTCAGAGAGTGTCAGAGAGTGTCAGAGTGTGATAGTGAGTGTCAGACAGTGTCGGAGAGTGAGAGAGAGTGATAGAGAGTGTCAGAGCGTGAAAGTGAGTGATAGAGAGTGTCTGAGAGTGTCTGAGATTGTCAGAGTGTGTCAGAGAGTGTCAGCGAGTGTCTGAGAGTGTCAGAGATTGTCAGAGAGTGGCAGAGAGTGATAGAGAGTGACATAGTGTGTCAGAGAGTGATAGTGAGTGTCTGAGATTATCAGGGAGTGATAGTGAGTGTCAGAGAGAATCAGAGAATGATAGTGAGTGTCTGAGAGTGTAAGAGAGTGTCAGAGAGTGATAGAGAGTGTCAGAGAGTGATAGAGAGTGATAGAGAGTGTCAGAGAGTGTCAGAGAGTGATAGTGAGTGTCTGAGAGTGTCTGAGAGTGTCAGAGCAAGTCAGAGAGTGATCGAGAGTTTCAGAGAGTCAGTGAGTGATAGAGAGTGTCTGATTGTGTCAGAGAGTGTCAGAGAGTGATAGAGAGTGTCAGAGAGTGATATAGAGTGTCAGAGAGTGATAGTGAGTGTCTGAGAGTATCAGGGAATGATAGTGAGTGTCAGAGAGAATCAGAGAGTGATAGTGAGTGTCTGAGAGTGTCTGAGAGTGTAATAGAGTGTCAGAGAATGTTAGAGAGTGTCAGAGAGTGATAGAGAGTGATAGAGAGTGTCAGAGAGTGTCAGAGAGTGATAATGAGTGTCTGAGAGTGTCTGAGAGTGTCAGAGCGAGTCAGAGAGTGATAGAGAGTTTCAGAGAGTCAGTCAGTGATAGAGAGTGTCAGAGAGTGTCAGAGAGTGTCAGAGAGTGTCAGAGAGTGTCTGAGAGTGATAGTGAGTGATAGAGAGTGTCAGAGAGCGTCAGAGAATGATAGTGAGTGTCTGAGAGATTTCTGAGAGTGTCAGAGAGTGTCAGAGTGTGATAGAGAGTGATAGATAGTGTCAGAGTGTGTCAGAGAGCGTCAGAGAGTGATAGTGAGTGTCAGAGAGTGTCAGAGAGTGATAGTGAGTGTCTGAGAGTGTCAGAGAGTGTCAGAGAGTGTCAGAGAGTGATAGTGATTGTCTGAGAGTGTCAGTGTGTGTCAGAGTGTGTCAGAGAGTGTCAGAGAGTGATAGTGAGTGTCAGAGAGTGTCAGAGAGTGATAGTGTGTGTATGAGAGTGTCAGAGAGTGTCAGAGAGTGATAGAGAGTGTCAGAGAGTGATCGAGAGTGTCAGAGAGTGTCAGAGAGTCTCAGACAGTGATAGAGAGTGATAGAGAGTGTCAGAGTGTGCCAGAGTGTGTGAGAGAGTGTCAGAGAGCGATAGTGAGTGTCTGAGAGTGTCTGAGAGTGATAGAGATTGTCAGTGAGTGATCGAGAATGTCAGAGAGTTATAGTGAGTGTCAGAGAGTGTCAGAGAGTGTCAGAGAGTGATAGAGATTGTCCGAGAGTGATAGAGAGTGTCAGAGAGTGATAGTGAGTGTCTCAGAGTATCAGAGAGTGATAGTGAGAGTCAGAGAGAATCAGAGAGTGATAGTGAGTGTCTGAGAGTGTAAGAGAGTGTCAGAGAGTGATAGGGAGAGTCAGACCGTGGCAGAGAGAGATAGAGAGAGTCAGAGAGTGACAGTGAGTGACTGAGAGTGTCAGACAGTGTCAGAGAGTGTCAGAGAGAGATAGAGTGTGTCAGAGAGTGATAGTGAGTATCTGACAGTGTCTGAGAGTGTCTGAGAGTGTCAGAGAGATTCAGAGAGTGTTTGAGATTGTCAGAGAGTGTCAGAGAGTGTCAGCGAGTGAAAGAGAGTGAAAGAGAGTGTCAGACACTGGCAGATAGAGATAGAGATAGTCAGAGAGTGACAGTGAGTGACTGAGAGTGTCAGACAGTGTCAGCGAGTGTCAGAGAGAGATAGAGTGTGTCAGAGAGTGATAGTGAGTGTCTGAGAGTGTCAGAGAGTGATAGAGAGTTATATAGAGTGATAGAGAGTGATAGAGAGTGTCAGAGAGTGATAGAGAGTGTCAGAGAGAGTCAGAGAGTCATAGAGAGTGTCAGAGAGTGTCTGAGAGGTCAGAGAGTGTCAGAGAGTGTCAGAGAGTGTCAGAGAGTGTCAGAGTGTGATAGTGAGTGTCAGACAGTGTCAGAGAGTGAGAGAGAGTGATAGAGAGTGTCAGAGAGTGCAAGAGAGTTTCAGAGAATGATAGAGAGTGATAGAGAGTGTCAAAGAGTGTCAGAGAGTGTCAGAGAGTGATAGAGAGTGTCAGAGAGTGTCAGAGAGTGATAGTGAGTGTCAGAGAGTGTCAGAGAGTGATAGAGATTGTCAGAGCGTGAAAGTGAGTGTCTGAGAGTGTCTGAGAGTGTCTGAGATTGTCAGAGTGTGTCAGAGAGTGTCAGCGAGTGATAGAGAGTGTCAGAGAGTGTCAGAGAGTGGCAGAGAGTGATAGAGAGAGTCAGAGAATGATAGTGAGTGTCTGAGAGTGCCTGAGAGTGTCAGAGAGTGTCAGAGAGTGTCAGAGAGTGACAGAGAGTGTCAGAGAGTGATAGTGAGTGTCTGAGATTATCAGGGAGTGATAGTGAGTGTCAGAGAGAATCAGAGAATGATAGTGAGTGTCTGAGAGTGTCTGAGAGTGTAAGAGAGTGTCAGAGAGTGATAGAGAGTGTCAGAGAGTGATAGAGAGTGATAGAGAGTGTCAGAGAGTGTCAGAGAGTGATAGTGAGTGTCTGAGAGTGTCTGAGAGTGTCAGAGCAAGTCAGAGAGTGATCGAGAGTTTCAGAGAGTCAGTGAGTGATAGAGAGTGTCTGATTGTGTCAGAGAGTGTCAGAGAGTGATAGAGAGTGATAGAGAGTGTCAGAGAGCGTCAGAGAATGATAGTGAGGGTCTGAAAGTTATCTGAGAGTGTCAGAGAGTGTCAGAGTGTGATAGAGAGTGATAGTGAGAGTCAGAGAGTGTCAGAGAGTGATAGAGAATGTCAGAGAGTGATAGAGAGTGATAGAGAGTGTCAGAGAGCGTCAGAGAATGATAGTGAGGGTCTGAGAGTTATCTGAGAGTGTCAGAGAGTGTCAGAGCGTGATAGAGAGTGATAGTGAGTGTCAGAGAGTGTCAGAGAGTGATAGAGAATGTCAGAGAGTGCCAGAGAGTGAAAGAGAGTGATTGAGAGTGTCAGACAGTGATAGAGAGTGTCAGAGAGCGATAGAGAGTGATAGAGAGTGTCAGAGAGTGTCAGCGAGTGATAGTGAGTGTCTGAGAGTGTCAGAGCGAGTCAGAGAGTGATAGAGAGTTTCAGAGAGTCAGTGAGTGATAGAGAGTGTCAGAGAGTGTCAGAAAGTGTCAGAGAGTGATAGTGAGTGTATGAGAGTGTCTGAGAGTGTCAGAGAGTGATAGAGAGTGTCAGAGAGTGTCAAAGAGTGATCGAGAGTGTCAGAGAGTGATAGTGAGTGTCAGAGTGTGTCAGAGAGTGTCAGAGAGTGTCAGAGAGTGATAGTGAGTGTCTGTGAGTGTCTGAGAGTGTCAGAGAGTTTCAGAGAGTAATAGTGATTGTCTGAGAGTGTCAGAGTGTGTCAGAGTGTGTCAGAGAGTGTCAGACAGTGTCAGAGAGTGTCAGAGAGTGATAGAGTGTGTCAGTGAGTGATAGAGAGTGTCAGTGAGTGTCAGAGAGTGACAGAGAGTGATAGAGAGTGTCAGAGATTGTCAGGGAGTGTCAGAGATTGTCAGAGAGTGACACTGAGTGTCTGAGAGTGTCAGAGTGTGTCAGAGAGTGATTGAGAGTGTCAGAGAGTGATAGAGAGTGTCAGAGAGTGTCAGAGATTGTCAGAGAGTGATAGTGTGTGTTACAGAGAGTGTCAGAGAGTGATAGTGAGAGTCAGAGATTGTCAGAGAGTGATAGTGAGTGTCTGAGAGTGTCAGAGTGTGTCAGAGAGTGATAGTGAGTGTCTGAGAGTGTCAGAGATTGTCAGAGAGCGATAATGAGTGTCTGAGAGTGATAGAGAGTGTCAGTGAGTGATCGAGAATGTCAGAGAGTGATAGTGAGCGTCAGAGAGTGTCAGAGAGTGGCACTGAGTGTCTGAAAGTGTCAGAGTGTGTCAGAGAGTGACAGAGAGTGATAGAGAGTGTCAGAGAGTGTCAGAGAGTGTAAGAGAGTGTCAGAGAGTGACACTGATGACTGAGAGTGTCAGAGTGTGTCAGAGAGTGATTGAGAGTGTCAGAGAGTGATAGAGATTGTCAGACAGTGATAGTGAGAGTCAGAGATTGTCAGAGATTGATAGTGAGTGTCTGGGAGTGTCAGAGTGTGTCAGAGAGTGATAGTGAGTGTCTGAGAGTGTCAGAGATTGTCAGAGAGCGATAATGAGTGTCTGAGAGTGATAATAGTGTCAGTGAGTGATCGAGAATGTCAGAGAGTGATAGTGAGTGTCAGAGAGTGTCAGAGAGTGTCAGAGAGTGGCACTGAGTGTCTGAAAGTGTCAGAGTGTGTCAGAGAGTGACAGAGAGTGATAGAGTGTCAGAGAGTGTCAGAGAGTGTAAGAGAGTGTCAGAGAGTGACACTGAGTGTCTGAGAGTGTCAGAGTGTGTCAGAGAGTGATTGAGAGTGTCAGAGAGTGATAGAGAGTGTCAGAGAGTGTCAGAGAGTGTCAGAGATTGTCAGAGAGTGATAGTGTGCGTCAGAGAGTGTCAGAGTGTGATCGTGAGTGTCAGAGAGTGTCAGAGAATGATAGTGAGTGTCTGAGAGTGTCAGAGTGTGTCAGAGAGTAATAGTGAATGTCTGAGAGCGCCAGAGAGTGTCAGAGAGTGATAGAGAGTGATAGAGAGTGTCAGAGAGTGATAGAGAGCGGTAGAGTATGTCAGAGAGTGTCAGAGAGTGTCAGAGAGTGATCGTGATTGTCTGAGAGTGTCAGAGTGTGTCAGAGAGTGATAGAGAGTGATTGAGAGTGTCAGAGAGTGTCAGAGAGTGATAGAGAGTGGCAGAGAGTGGCACTGAGTGTCTGAGAGTGTCAGAGAGTGATAGTGTGCGTCAGAGAGTGTCAGAGAGTGATGGTGAGTGTCAGAGAGTGATAGTGAGTGTCTGAGAGTGTCAGAGTGTGTCAGAGAGTGATAGTGAATGTCTGAGAGTGTCAGAGAGAGTCATAGAGTGATCGAGAGTGATAGAGAGTGTCAGAGAGTGTCAGAGAGTGATAGAGAGTGATAGAGAGTGATAGAGAGTGTCTGAGAGCGTCAGAGAGTGATAGTGAGTGCATGAGAGTTATCTGAGAGTGTCAGAGAGTGTCAGAGAGCTTCAGAGAGTGATAGTGAGTGTCAGAGAGTGATAGTGAGTGTCTGAGAGAGTCAGAGAGTGATAGAGAGTGATAGAGAATGTCAGAAAGTGCCAGAGAGTGATAGAGAGTGATTGAGAGTGTCAGAGAGTGATAGTGAGTGATAGATAGTGATAGAGAGTGTCAGAGAGTGTCAGAGAGTGTCAGAGAGTGATAGTGAGTGTATGAGAGTGTCTGAGAGTGTCAGAGAGTGTCAGAGAGTGTCAGCGAGAGTTAGAGAGTGATAGAGAGTGATAGAGAGTGTCAGAGAGTGTCAGAGAGCGATAGTGAGTGTCGGAGAGTTTCAGAGAGTGTCAGATAGTGTCAGAGAGTGATAGTGAGTGTCTGTGAGTGTCTGAGAATTTCAGAGAGTGTCAGAGAGTGATAGTGATTGTCTGAGAGTGTCAGAGTGTGTCAGAGTGTGTCAGAGAGTGTCAGACAGTGTCAGAGAGTGATAGAGAGTGTCAGTGAATTTCAGAGAGTGTCAGAGAGTGTCAGAGAGTGATAGAGAGAGATAGAGAATGTCAGAGAGTGCCAGAGAGTGAGAGAGAGTGATTGAGAGTGTCAGAGAGTGATAGAGAGTGATAGAGAGTGATAGAGAGTGTCAGAGAGTGTCAGAGAGTGTCAGAGAGTGATAGTGAGTGTCTGAGAGTGTCTGAGAGTGTCAGAGTGAGTCAGAGTGTGATAGAGAGTTTCAGAGAGTCAGTGAGTGATAGAGAGTGTCGGAGAGTGTCAGAGAGTGTCAGAGAGTGATAGTGAGTGATAGAGAGTGTCAGAGAGTGATAGAGAGTGATAGAGAGAGTCAGAGAGTGTCAGAGAGTGATAGTGAGTGCCTGAGAGTGTCTGAGAGTGTCAGAGCGAGTCAGGGAGTGATAGAGAGTTTCGGAGAGTCTTTGAGTGATCAAGAGTGTCAGAGAGTGTCAGAGAGTGTCAGAGAGTGATAGTGAGCGTATGAGAGTCTCTGAGAGTGTCAGAGAGTGTCAGAGAGTGAAAGAGAGTGATGGAGCGTGATAGAGAGTGATAGAGAGTGTCAGAGAGCGACAGTGAGTGTCAGAGAGTGTCAGAGAGTGTCAGAGAGTGATAGTGAGTGTCTGTGATTGTCTGAGAGTTTCAGAGAGTGTCAGAGAGTTTTAGAGAGTGTCAGAGAGTGATAGAGAGTGATAGAGAGTGTCAGAGAGTGTCAGAGAGTGATAGTGAGTGTCTGAGAGTGTCTGAGAGTGTCAGAGCAAGTCAGAGAGTGATCGAGAGTTTCAGAGAGTCAGTGAGTGATAGAGAGTGTCTGATTGTGTCAGAGAGTGTCAGAGAGTGATAGAGAGTGTCAGAGAGTGATATAGAGTGTCAGAGAGTGATAGTGAGTGACTGAGAGTATCAGGGAATGATAGTGAGTGTCAGAGAGAATCAGAGAGTGATAGTGAGTGTCTGAGAGTGTCTGAGAGTGTAATAGAGTGTCAGAGAATGTTAGAGAGTGTCAGAGAGTGATAGAGAGTGATAGAGAGTGTCAGAGAGTGTCAGAGAGTGATAATGAGTGTCTGAGAGTGTCAGAGCGAGTCAGAGAGTGATAGAGAGTTTCAGAGAGTCAGTCAGTGATAGAGAGTGTCAGAGAGTGTCAGAGAGTGTCAGAGAGTGTCAGAGAGTGTCTGAGAGTGATAGTGAGTGATAGAGAGTGTCAGAGAGAGTCAGAGAATGATAGTGAGTGTCTGAGAGATTTCTGAGAGTGTCAGAGAGTGTCAGAGTGTGATAGAGAGTGATAGATAGTGTCAGAGTGTGTCAGAGAGCGTCAGAGAGTGATAGTGAGTGTCAGAGAGTGTCAGAGAGTGATAGTGAGTGTCTGAGAGTGTCAGAGAGTGTCAGAGAGTGTCAGAGAGTGATAGTGATTGTCTGAGAGTGTCAGTGTGTGTCAGAGTGTGTCAGAGAGTGTCAGAGAGTGTCAGAGAGTGATAGTGAGTGTCAGAGAGTGTCAGAGAGTGATAGTGAGTGTATGAGAGTGTCAGAGAGTGTCAGAGAGTGATAGAGAGTGTCAGAGAGTGATCGAGAGTGTCAGAGAGTGTCAGAGAGTCTCAGAGAGTGATAGAGAGTGATAGAGAGTGTCAGAGTGTGCCAGAGTGTGTGAGAGAGTGTCAGAGAGCGATAGTGATTGTCTGAGAGTGTCTGAGAGTGATAGAGATTGTCAGTGATTGATCGAGAATGTCAGAGAGTTATAGTGAGTGTCAGAGAGTGTCAGAGAGTGTCAGAGAGTGATAGAGAGTGTCCGAGAGTGATAGAGAGTGTCAGAGAGTGATAGTGAGTGTCTCAGAGTATCAGAGAGTGATAGTGAGAGTCAGAGAGAATCAGAGAGTGATAGTGAGTGTCTGAGAGTGTAAGAGAGTGTCAGAGAGTGATAGGGAGAGTCAGACCGTGGCAGAGAGTGATAGAGAGAGTCAGAGAGTGACAGTGAGTGACTGAGAGTGTCAGACAGTGTCAGAGAGTGTCAGAGAGAGATAGAGTGTGTCAGAGAGTGATAGTGAGTATCTGACAGTGTCTGAGAGTGTCTGAGAGTGTCAGAGAGATTCAGAGAGTGTTTGAGATTGTCAGAGAGTGTCAGAGAGTGTCAGCGAGTGAAAGAGAGTGTCAGACACTGGCAGAGAGAGATAGAGATAGTCAGAGAGTGACAGTGAGTGACTGAGAGTGTCAGACAGTGTCAGCGAGTGTCAGAGAGAGATAGAGTGTGTCAGAGAGTGATAGTGAGTGTCTGAGAGTGTCAGAGAGTGATAGAGAGTTATATAGAGTGATAGAGAGTGATAGAGAGTGTCAGAGAGTGATAGAGAGTGTCAGAGAGAGTCAGAGAGTCATAGAGAGTGTCAGAGAGTGTCTGAGAGGTCAGAGAGTGTCAGAGAGTGTCAGAGAGTGTCAGAGAGTGTCAGAGTGTGATAGTGAGTGTCAGACAGTGTCAGAGAGTGAGAGAGAGTGATAGAGAGTGTCAGAGTGTGCAAGAGAGTTTCAGAGAATGATAGAGAGTGATAGAGAGTGTCAAAGAGTGTCAGAGAGTGTCAGAGAGTGATAGAGAGTGTCAGAGAGTGTCAGAGAGTGATAGTGAGTGTCAGAGAGTGTCAGAGAGTGATAGAGATTGTCAGAGCGTGAAAGTGAGTGTCTGAGTGTGTCTGAGAGTGTCTGAGATTGTCAGAGTGTGTCAGAGAGTGTCAGCGAGTGATAGAGAGTGTCAGAGAGTGTCAGAGAGTGGCAGAGAGTGATAGAGAGAGTCAGAGAATGATAGTGAATGTCTGAGAGTGCCTGAGAGAGTCAGAGAGTGTCAGAGAGTGTCAGGGAGTGACAGAGAGTGTCAGAGAGTGATAGTGAGTGTCTGAGATTATCAGGGAGTGATAGTGAGTGTCAGAGAGAATCAGAGAATAATAGTGAGTGTCTGAGAGTGTCTGAGAGTGTAAGAGAGTGTCAGAGAGTGATAGAGAGTGTCAGAGAGTGATAGAGAGTGATAGAGAGTGTCACAGAGTGTCAGAGAGTGATAGTGAGTGTCTGAGAGTGTCTGAGAGTGTCAGAGCAAGTCAGAGAGTGATCGAGAGTTTCAGAGAGTCAGTGAGTGATAGAGAGTGTCTGATTGTGTCAGAGAGTGTCAGAGAGTGATAGAGAGTGATAGAGAGTGTCAGAGAGCGTCAGAGAATGATAGTGAGGGTCTGAAAGTTATCTGAGAGTGTCAGAGAGTGTCAGAGTGTGATAGAGAGTGATAGTGAGAGTCAGAGAGTGTCAGAGAGTGATAGAGAATGTCAGAGAGTGATAGAGAGTGATAGAGAGTGTCAGAGAGCGTCAGAGAATGATAGTGAGGGTCTGAGAGTTATCTGAGAGTGTCAGAGAGTGTCAGAGTGTGATAGAGAGTGATAGTGAGTGTCAGAGAGTGTCAGAGAGTGATAGAGAATGTCAGAGAGTGATAGAGAGTGATAGAGAGTGTCAGAGAGTGTCAGAGAGTGATAGTGAGTGTCTGAGAGTGTCAGAGCGAGTCAGAGAGTGATAGAGAGTTTCAGAGAGTCAGTGAGTGATAGAGAGTGTCAGAGAGTGTCAGAAAGTGTCAGAGAGTGATAGTGAGTGTATGAGAGTGTCTGAGAGTGTCAGAGAGTGATAGAGAGTGATAGAGAGTGTCAGAGAGTGTCAAAGAGTGATCGAGAGTGTCAGAGAGTGATAGTGAGTGTCAGAGTGTGTCAGAGAGTGTCAGAGAGTGTCAGAGAGTGATAGTGAGTGTCTGTGAGTGTCTGAGAGTGTCAGAGAGTTTCAGAGAGTAATAGTGATTGTCTGAGAGTGTCAGAGTGTGTCAGAGTGTGTCAGAGAGTGTCAGACAGTGTCAGAGAGTGTCAGAGAGTGATAGAGAGTGTCAGTGAGTGATAGAGAGTGTCAGTGAGTGTCAGAGAGTGACAGAGAGTGATAGAGAGTGTCAGAGATTGTCAGGGAGTGTCAGAGATTGTCAGAGAGTGACACTGAGTGTCTGAGAGTGTCAGAGTGTGTCAGAGAGTGATTGAGAGTGTCAGAGAGTGATAGAGAGTGTCAGAGAGTGTCAGAGATTGTCAGAGGTTGATAGTGTGTGTTACAGAGAGTGTCAGAGAGTGATAGTGAGAGTCAGAGATTGTCAGAGAGTGATAGTGAGTGTCTGAGAGTGTCAGAGTGTGTCAGAGAGTGATAGTGAGTGTCTGAGAGTGTCAGAGATTGTCAGAGAGGGATAATGAGTGTCTGAGAGTGATAGAGAGTGTCAGTGAGTGATCGAGAATGTCAGAGAGTGATAGTGAGCGTCAGAGAGTGTCAGAGAGTGGCACTGAGTGTCTGAAAGTGTCAGAGTGTGTCAGAGAGAGACAGAGAGTGATAGAGAGTGTCAGAGAGTGTCAGAGAGTGTAAGAGAGTGTCAGAGAGTGACACTGATGTCTGAGAGTGTCAGAGTGTGTCAGAGAGTGATTGAGAGTGTCAGAGAGTGATAGAGAGTGTCAGAGAGTGTCAGAGAGTGTCAGAGATTGTCAGAGAGTGATAGTGAGAGTCAGAGATTGTCAGAGATTGATAGTGAGTGTCTGAGAGTGTCAGAGTGTGTCAGAGAGTGATAGTGAGTGTCTGAGAGTGTCAGAGATTGTCAGAGAGCGATAATGAGTGTCTGAGAGTGATAGAGAGTGTCAGTGAGTGATCGAGAATGTCAGAGAGTGATAGTGAGTGTCAGAGAGAGTCAGAGAGTGTCAGAGAGTGTCAGAGAGTGGCACTGAGTGTCTGAAAGTGTCAGAGTGTGTCAGAGAGTGACAGAGAGTGATAGAGAGTGTCAGAGAGTGTCAGAGAGTGTAAGAGAGTGTCAGAGAGTGACACTGAGTGTCTGAGAGTGTCAGAGTGTGTCATAGAGTGATTGAGAGTGTCAGAGAGTGATAGAGAGTGTCAGAGAGTGTCAGAGAGTGTCAGAGATTGTCAGAGAGTGATAGTGTGCGTCAGAGAGTGTCAGAGTGTGATCGTGAGTGTCAGAGAGTGTCAGAGAATGATAGTGAGTGTCTGAGATTGTCAGAGTGTGTCAGAGAGTAATAGTGAATGTCTGAGTGCGTCAGAGAGTGTCAGAGAGTGATAGAGAGTGATAGAGAGTGTCAGAGAGTGATAGAGAGCAGTAGAGTATGTCAGAGAGTGTCAGAGAGTGTCAGAGAGTGATCGTGATTGTCTGAGAGTGTCAGAGTGTGTCAGAGAGTGATAGAGAGTGATTGAGAGTGTCAGAGAGTGTCAGAGAGTGATAGAGAGTGGCAGAGAGTGGCACTGAGTGTCTGAGAGTGTCAGAGAGTGATAGTGTGCGTCAGAGAGTGTCAGAGAGTGATGGTGAGTGTCAGAGAGTGATAGTGAGTGTCTGAGAGTGTCAGGGTGTGTCAGAGAGTGATAGTGAATGTCTGAGAGTGTCAGAGAGAGTCATAGAGTGATCGAGAGTGATAGAGAGTGTCAGAGAGTGTCAGAGAGTGATAGAGAGTGATAGAGAGTGATAGAGAGTGTCTGAGAGCGTCAGAGAGTGATAGTGAGTGCATGAGAGTTATCTGAGAGTGTCAGAGAGTGTCAGAGAGCTTCAGAGAGTGATAGTGAGTGTCAGAGAGTGATAGTGAGTGTCTGAGAGTGTCAGAGAGTGATAGAGAGTGATAGAGAATGTCAGAAAGTGCCAGAGAGTGATAGAGAGTGATTGAGAGTGTCAGAGAGTGATAGTGAGTGATAGATAGTGATAGAGAGTGTCAGAGAGTGTCAGAGAGTGTCAGAGAGTGATAGTGAGTGTATGAGAGTGTCTGAGAGTGTCAGAGAGTGTCAGAGAGTGTCAGCGAGAGTTAGAGAGTGATAGAGAGTGATAGAGAGTGTCAGAGAGTGTCAGAGAGCGATAGTGAGTGTCAGAGAGTTTCAGAGAGTGTCAGATAGTGTCAGAGAGTGATAGTGAGTGTCTGAGTGTCTGAGAATTTCAGAGAGTGTCAGAGAGTGATAGTGATTGTCTGAGAGTGTCAGAGTGTGTCAGAGTGTGTCAGAGAGTGTCAGAGAGTGTCAGACAGTGTCAGAGAGTGATAGAGAGTGTCAGTGAATTTCAGAGAGTGTCAGAGAGTGTCAGAGAGTGATAGAGAGTGATAGAGAATGTCAGAGAGTGCCAGAGAGTGAGAGAGAGTGATTGAGAGTGTCAGAGAGTGATAGAGAGTGATAGAGAGTGATAGAGAGTGTCAGAGAGTGTCAGAGAGTGATAGTGAGTGTCTGAGAGTGTCTGAGAGTGTCAGAGTGAGTCAGAGTGTGATAGAGCGTTTCAGAGAGTCAGTGAGTGATAGAGAGTGTCGGAGAGTGTCAGAGAGTGTCAGAGAGTGATAATGAGTGATAGAGAGTGTCAGAGAGTGATAGAGAGTGATAGAGAGTGTCAGAGAGTGTCAGAGAGTGTCAGAGAGTGATAGTGAGTGCCTGAGAGTGTCTGAGAGTGTCAGAGCGAGTCAGGGAGTGATAGAGAGTTTCGGAGAGTCAGTGAGTGATCAAGAGTGTCAGAGAGTGTCTGAGAGTGTCAGAGAGTGATAGTGAGCGTATGAGAGTCTCTGAGAGTGTCAGAGAGTGTCAGAGAGTGAAAGAGAGTGATGGAGTGTGATAGAGAGTGATAGAGAGTGTCAGAGAGCGACAGTGAGTGTCAGAGAGTGTCAGAGAGTGATAGTGAGTGTCTGTGATTGTCTGAGAGTTTCAGAGAGTGTCAGAGAGTTTTAGAGAGTGTCAGAGAGTGTCAGAGAGTGTCAGAGAGTGATAGAGAGTGATAGAGAGTGTCTGAGAGCGTCAGAGAGTGATAGTGAGTGTCTGAGAGTTATCTGAGAGTGTCAGAGAGTGTCAGAGAGTGTCAGAGTATGATAGAGAGTGATAGATAGTGTCAGAGAGTGTCAGAGAGCGTCAGAGAGTGATAGTGAGTGTCAGAGAGTGATAGTGAGTGTCTCAGAGTGTCAGAGAGTGATAGAGAGTGATAGAGAGTGTCAGTGAGTGTCAGAGAGTGTCAGAGAGTGATAGAGAGTGTCAGTGAGTGATAGAGAGTGTCAGTGAGTGTCAGAGAGTGACAGAGAGTGATAGAGAGTGTCAGAGATTGTCAGGGAGTGTCAGAGATTGTCAGAGAGTGACACTGAGTGTCTGAGAGTGTCAGAGTGTGTCAGAGAGTGATTGAGAGTGTCAGAGAGTGATAGAGAGTGTCAGAGAGTGTCAGAGATTGTCAGAGAGTGATAGTGTGTGTTACAGAGAGTGTCAGAGAGTGATAGTGAGAGTCAGAGATTGTCAGAGAGTGATAGTGAGTGTCTGAGAGTGTCAGAGTGTGTCAGAGAGTGATAGTGAGTGTCTGAGTGTGTCAGAGATTGTCAGAGAGCGATAATGAGTGTCTGAGAGTGATAGAGAGTGTCAGTGAGTGATCGAGAATGTCAGAGAGTGATAGTGAGCGTCAGAGAGTGTCAGAGAGTGGCACTGAGTGTCTGAAAGTGTCAGAGTGTGTCAGAGAGAGACAGAGAGTGATAGAGAGTGTCAGAGAGTGTCAGAGAGTGTAAGAGAGTGTCAGAGAGTGACACTGATGTCTGAGAGTGTCAGAGTGTGTCAGAGAGTGATTGAGAGTGTCAGAGAGTGATAGAGAGTGTCAGAGAGTGTCAGAGAGTGTCAGAGATTGTCAGAGAGTGATAGTGAGAGTCAGAGATTGTCAGAGATTGATAGTGAGTGTCTGAGAGTGTCAGAGTGTGTCAGAGAGTGATAGTGAGTGTCTGAGAGTGTCAGAGATTGTCAGAGAGCGATAATGAGTGTCTGAGAGTGATAGAGAGTGTCAGTGAGTGATCGAGAATGTCAGAGAGTGATAGTGAGTGTCAGAGAGTGTCAGAGAGTGTCAGAGAGTGGCACTGAGTGTCTGAAAGTGTCAGAGTGTGTCAGAGAGTGACAGAGAGTGATAGAGAGTGTCAGAGAGTGTCAGAGAGTGTAAGAGAGTGTCAGAGAGTGACACTGAGTGTCTGAGAGTGTCAGAGTGTGTCAGAGAGTGATTGAGAGTGTCAGAGAGTGATAGAGAGTGTCAGAGAGTGTCAGAGAGTGTCAGAGATTGTCAGAGAGTGATAGTGTGCGTCAGAGAGTGTCAGAGTGTGATCGTGAGTGTCAGAGAGTGTCAGAGAATGATAGTGAGTGTCTGAGAGTGTCAGAGTGTGTCAGAGAGTAATAGTGAATGTCTGAGAGCGTCAGAGAGTGTCAGAGAGTGATAGAGAGTGATAGAGAGTGTCAGAGAGTGATAGAGAGCGGTAGAGTATGTCAGAGAGTGTCAGAGAGTGTCAGAGAGTGATCGTGATTGTCTGAGAGTGTCAGAGTGTGTCAGAGAGTGATAGAGAGTGATTGAGAGTGTCAGAGAGTGTCAGAGAGTGATAGAGAGTGGCAGAGAGTGGCACTGAGTGTCTGAGAGTGTCAGAGAGTTATAGTGTGCGTCAGAGAGTGTCAGAGAGTGATGGTGAGTGTCAGAGAGTGATAGTGAGTGTCTGAGAGTGTCAGAGTGTGTCAGAGAGTGATAGTGAATGTCTGAGAGTGTCAGAGAGAGTCATAGAGTGATCGAGAGTGATAGAGAGTGTCAGAGAGTGTCAGAGAGTGATAGAGATTGATAGAGAGTGATAGAGAGTGTCTGAGAGCGTCAGAGAGTGATAGTGAGTGCATGAGAGTTATCTGAGAGTGTCAGAGAGTGTCAGAGAGCTTCAGAGAGTGATAGTGAGTGTCAGAGAGTGATAGTGAGTGTCTGAGAGTGTCAGAGAGTGATAGAGAGTGATAGAGAATGTCAGAAAGTGCCAGAGAGTGATAGAGAGTGATTGAGAGTGTCAGAGAGTGATAGTGAGTGATAGATAGTGATAGAGAGTGTCAGAGAGTGTCAGAGAGTGTCAGAGAGTGTCAGAGAGTGATAGTGAGTGTATGAGAGCGTCTGAGAGTGTCAGAGAGTGTCAGAGAGTGTCAGCGAGAGTTAGAGAGTGATAGAGAGTGATAGAGAGTGTCAGAGAGTGTCAGAGAGCGATAGTGAGTGTCAGAGAGTTTCAGAGAGTGTCAGATAGTGTCAGAGAGTGATAGTGAGTGTCTGTGAGTGTCTGAGAATTTCAGAGAGTGTCAGAGAGTGATAGTGATTGTCTGAGAGTGTCAGAGTGTGTCAGAGTGTGTCAGAGAGTGTCAGACAGTGTCAGAGAGTGATAGAGAGTGTCAGTGAATTTCAGAGAGTGTCAGAGAGTGTCAGAGAGTGATAGAGAGTGATAGAGAATGTCAGAGAGTGCCAGAGAGTGAGAGAGAGTGATTGAGAGTGTCAGAGAGTGATAGAGAGTGATAGAGAGTGATAGAGAGTGTCAGAGAGTGTCAGAGAGTGTCAGAGAGTGATAGTGAGTGTCTGAGAGTGTCTGAGAGTGTCAGAGTGAGTCAGAGTGTGATAGAGAGTTTCAGAGAGTCAGTGAGTGATAGAGAGTGTCGGAGAGTGTCAGAGAGTGTCAGAGAGTGATAGTGAGTGATAGAGAGTGTCAGAGAGTGATAGAGAGTGATAGAGAGTGTCAGAGAGTGTCAGAGAGTGTCAGAGAGTGATAGTGAGTGTCTGAGTGTGTCTGAGAGTGTCAGAGCGAGTCAGGGAGTGATAGAGAGTTTCGGAGAGTCAGTGAGTGATCAAGAGTGTCAGAGAGTGTCTGAGAGTGTCAGAGAGTGATAGTGAGCGTATGAGAGTCTCTGAGAGTGTCAGAGAGTGTCAGAGAGTGAAAGAGAGTGATGGAGCGTGATAGAGAGTGATAGAGAGTGTCAGAGAGCGACAGTGAGTGTCAGAGAGTGTCAGAGAGTGTCAGAGAGTGATAGTGAGTGTCTGTGATTGTCTGAGAGATTCAGAGAGTGTCAGAGAGTTTTAGAGAGTGTCAGAGAGTGTCAGAGAGTGATAGAGAGTGATAGAGAGTGTCTGAGAGCGTCAGAGAGTGATAGTGAGTGTCTGAGAGTTATCTGAGAGTGCAGGGAGTGTCAGAGAGTGTCAGAGTATGATAGAGAGTGATAGATAGTGTCAGAGAGTGTCAGAGAGCGTCAGAGAGTGATAGTGAGTGTCAGAGAGTGATAGTGAGTGTCTCAGAGTGTCAGAGAGTGATAGAGAGTGATCGAGAATGTCAGCGAGTGCCAGAGAGTGATAGAGAGAGATTGAGTGTGTCAGAGAGTGATAGTGAGTGATAGAGAGTGTCAGAGAGTGATAGAGAGTGATAGAGAGTGTCAGAGAGTGTCAGAGAATGTTAGAGACTGATAGTGAGTGTCTGAGAGTGTCTGAGAGTGTCAGAGCGAGTCAGAGAGTGATAGAGAGTTTCAGAGAGTGTCAGAGAGTGTCAGAGAGTGATAGTGAGTGTCTGAGAGTGTCAGAGAGTGTCAGAGAGTGTCAGAAAGTGATAGAGAGTGATAGAGAGTGTCAGAGAGAGATTGTGAGTGTCAGAGAGTGTCAGAGAGTGTCAGAGAGTGATAGTGAGTGTCTGTGAGTGTCTGAGAGTTTCAGAGAGTGTCAGAGACTGATAGTGATTGTCTGAGAGTGTCAGAGTGTGTCAGAGTTTGTCGGAGAGTGTCAGAGAGTGATAGAGAGTGTCAGTGAGTGTCAGAGAGTGTCAGAGAGTGTCAGAGAGTGATAGAGAGTGATAGAGAATGTCAGAGAGTGCCAGAGAGTGATAGAGAGTGATTGAGAGTTTCAGAGAGTGATAGTGAGTGATAGAGAGTGTCAGAGAGTGATAGAGAGTGATAGAGAGTGTCAGAGAGTGTCAGAGAGTGATAGTGAGTGTCTGAGAATGTCTGAGAGTTTCAGAGCGAGTCAGAGAGTGATAGAGAGTTTCAGAGAGTCAGTGAGTGATAGAGAGTGTCTGAGAGTGTCAGTGTGTGCCAGAGTGTGTCAGAGAATGTCAGAGAGTGTCAGAGAGTGATAGAGAGTGTCAGTGAGTGTCAGAGAGTGTCAGAGAGTGACAGAGAGTGATAGAGAGTGTTAGAGAGTGTCAGAGAGTGTCTGAGAGTGTCAGAGAGTTTCAGAGGGTGTCAGAGGGTGTCAGAGGGTGTCAGAGAGTGATAGAGAGTGATAGAGAGTGAAAGAGAGTGTCAGAGAGTGTCAGAGAGTGATAGAGAGTGTCTGAGAGTGTCAGTGTGTGTCAGAGTGTGTCAGAGAATGTCAGAGAGTGTCAGAGAGTGATAGAGAGTGTCAGTGAGTGTCAGAGAGTGTCAGAGAGTGACAGAGAGTGATAGAGATTGTTAGAGAGTGTCAGAGAGTGTCAGAGATTGTCAGAGAGTGACACTGAGTGTCTGAGAGTGATAGAGAGTGTCAGTGAGTGTCAGAGAGTGATTGAGAGTGTCAGAGAGTGATAGAGAGTGTCAGAGAGTGTCAGAGAGTGTCAGAGAATGTCAGAGGTTGTCAGAGAGTGATAGTGTGTGTCAGAGAGTGCCAGAGAGTGATAGTGAGTGATAGTGAGTGTCTGAGAGAGTCAGAGTGTGTCAGAGAATGATAGTGAGTGTCAGAGAGTGTCAGATAGTGATAGAGAGTGATAGAGAGTGATAGAGAGTGTCAGAGAGCGACAGTGAGTGTCAGAGAGTGTCAGAGAGTGATAGTGAGTGTCTTTGATTGTCTGAGAGTTTCAGAGAGTGTCAGAGAGTTTTAGAGAGTGTCAGAGAGTGTCAGAGAGTGTCAGAGAGTGTCAGAGAGTGATAGAGAGTGATAGAGAGTGACTGAGAGCGTCAGAGAGTGATAGTGAGTGTCTGAGAGGTATCTGAGAGTGTCAGAGAGTGTCAGAGAGCGTCAGAGAGTGATAGTGAGTGTCTGAGAATGTCAGAGTGTGTCAGAGAGTGATAGTGAGTGTCAGAGTGTGTCAGAGAGTGATAGAGAGTGATAGACAGTGTCAGAGAGAGTCAGAGAGTGATAGAGAGTGTCAGAGAGTGTCAGAGAGTGATAGAGAGTGTCAGAGAGTGTCAGAGAGTGTCAGAGACTTTCAGAGAGTGTCAGAGAGTGATAGTGTGTGTCAGAGAGTGTCAGAGAGTGATAGTGAGTGTCAGAGAGTGATAGTGTATGTCTGAGAGTGTCAGAATGTGTCAGAGAGTGATAGTGAGTGTCTGAGAGTGTCAGAGTGTGTCAGAGAGTGATAGTGAATGTCTGAGATTGTCAGAGTGTGTCAGAGAGTGATAGAGATCGATTGAGAGTGTCAGAGAGTGATAGAGAGTGTCAGAGAGTGTCAGAGAGTTTCAGAGAGTGATAGTGAGTGTCAGAGAGTGTCAGAGAGTGATAGTGAGTGTATGTGAGTGTCTGAGAGTGTCAGAGAGAGTCAGAGAGTGATAGAGAGTGATAGAGAATGTCAGAGAGTGATAGTTATTGTCTGAGAGTGTCAGAGAGTGTCAGAGGGTGTCAGAGAGTGATAGTGAGTGTCAGAGAGTGTCAGAGAGTATCAGAGAGTGTCAGAGCATGTCAGAGATTGATAGTGAGTGTCAAAGAGTGTCAGAGAGTGATGGCGAGTGTCAGAGAGTGAAAGAAAGTGTCAGAGAGTGTCCGAGAGTCTCAGAGAGTGATAGAGCGTGATAGAGAGTGTCAGAGAGTGATAGAGAGTGTCAGAGAGTGTCAAAGAGGGTCTGAGAGTCATAGAGAGTGTCAGAGAGTGTCTGAGAGGTCAGAGAGTGTCAGAGAGTGTCAGAGAGTGATAGAGAGTGATAGAGAGTAATAGAGAGTGTGAGAGAGTGTCAGAGAGTGATAGAGAGCGATAGTGTGTCAGAGAGTATCAGAGAGTGTCAGAGAGTGTCAGAGAGTGATAGTGAGTGTCAAAGCATTTCAGAGAGTGATGGCGAGTGTCTGAGAGTGTCCGAGAGTCTCAGAGAGTGATCGAGCGTGATAGAGAGTGCCAGAGTGTGTCAGAGAGTGTCAGAGAGTGTCAGAGAGCGATAATGAGTGTCTGAGAGTGCCTGAGAGTGATAGAGAGTGTCAGTGAGTGATCGAGAATGTCAGAGAGTGATAGGGAGTGTCAGAGAGTGTCAGAGAGTGTCAGCGAGAGTTAGAGAGTGATAGAGAGTGATAGAGAGTGTCAGAGAGTGTCAGAGAGCGATAGTGAGTGTCAGAGAGTTTCAGAGAGTGTCAGATAGTGTCAGAGAGTGATAGTGAGTGTCTGTGAGTGTCTGAGAATTTCAGAGAGTGTCAGAGAGTGATAGTGATTGTCTGAGAGTGTCAGAGTGTGTCAGAGTGTGTCAGAGAGTGTCAGACAGTGTCAGAGAGTGATAGAGAGTGTCAGTGAATTTCAGAGAGTGTCAGAGAGTGTCAGAGAGTGATAGAGAGTGATAGAGAATGTCAGAGAGTGCCAGAGAGTGAGAGAGAGTGATTGAGAGTGTCAGAGAGTGATAGAGAGTGATAGAGAGTGATAGAGAGTGTCAGAGAGTGTCAGAGAGTGTCAGAGAGTGATAGTGAGTGTCTGAGAGTGTCTGAGAGTGTCAGAGTGAGTCAGAGTGTGATAGAGAGTTTCAGAGAGTCAGTGAGTGATAGAGAGTGTCGGAGAGTGTCAGAGAGTGTCAGAGAGTGATAGTGAGTGATAGAGAGTGTCAGAGAGTGATAGAGAGTGATAGAGAGTGTCAGAGAGTGTCAGAGAGTGTCAGAGAGTGATAGTGAGTGTCTGAGAGTGTCTGAGAGTGTCAGAGCGAGTCAGGGAGTGATAGAGAGTTTCGGAGAGTCAGTGAGTGATCAAGAGTGTCAGAGAGTGTCTGAGAGTGTCAGAGAGTGATAGTGAGCGTATGAGAGTCTCTGAGAGTGTCAGAGAGTGTCAGAGAGTGAAAGAGAGTGATGGAGCGTGATAGAGAGTGATAGAGAGTGTCAGAGAGCGACAGTGAGTGTCAGAGAGTGTCAGAGAGTGTCAGAGAGTGATAGTGAGTGTCTGTGATTGTCTGAGAGATTCAGAGAGTGTCAGAGAGTTTTAGAGAGTGTCAGAGAGTGTCAGAGAGTGTCAGAGAGTGATAGAGAGTGATAGAGAGTGTCTGAGAGCGTCAGAGAGTGATAGTGAGTGTCTGAGAGTTATCTGAGAGTGCAGGGAGTGTCAGAGAGTATCAGAGTATGATAGAGAGTGATAGATAGTGTCAGAGAGTGTCAGAGAGCGGCAGAGAGTGATAGTGAGTGTCAGAGAGTGATAGTGAGTGTCTCAGAGTGTCAGAGAGTGATAGAGAGTGATCGAGAATGTCAGCGAGTGCCAGAGAGTGATAGAGAGAGATTGAGTGTGTCAGAGAGTGATAGTGAGTGATAGAGAGTGTCAGAGAGTGATAGAGAGTGATAGAGAGTGTCAGAGAGTGTCAGAGAATGTTAGAGACTGATAGTGAGTGTCTGAGAGTGTCTGAGAGTGTCAGAGCGAGTCAGAGAGTGATAGAGAGTTTCAGAGAGTGTCAGAGAGTGTCAGAGAGTGATAGTGAGTGTCTGAGAGTGTCAGAGAGTGTCAGAGAGTGTCAGAAAGTGATAGAGAGTGATAGAGAGTGTCAGAGAGAGATTGTGAGTGTCAGAGAGTGTCAGAGAGTGTCAGAGAGTGATAGTGAGTGTCTGTGAGTGTCTGAGAGTTTCAGAGAGTGTCAGAGACTGATAGTGATTGTCTGAGAGTGTCAGAGTGTGTCAGAGTTTGTCGGAGAGTGTCAGAGAGTGATAGAGAGTGTCAGTGAGTGTCAGAGAGTGTCAGAGAGTGTCAGAGAGTGATAGAGAGTGATAGAGAATGTCAGAGAGTGCCAGAGAGTGATAGAGAGTGATTGAGAGTTTCAGAGAGTGATAGTGAGTGATAGAGAGTGTCAGAGAGTGATAGAGAGTGATAGAGAGTGTCAGAGAGTGTCAGAGAGTGATAGTGAGTGTCTGAGAATGTCTGAGAGTTTCAGAGCGAGTCAGAGAGTGATAGAGAGTTTCAGAGAGTCAGTGAGTGATAGAGAGTGTCTGAGAGTGTCAGTGTGTGCCAGAGTGTGTCAGAGAATGTCAGAGAGTGTCAGAGAGTGATAGAGAGTGTCAGTGAGTGTCAGAGAGTGTCAGAGAGTGACAGAGAGTGATAGAGAGTGTTAGAGAGTGTCAGAGAGTGTCTGAGAGTGTCAGAGAGTTTCAGAGGGTGTCAGAGGGTGTCAGAGGGTGTCAGAGAGTGATAGAGAGTGATAGAGAGTGAAAGAGAGTGTCAGAGAGTGTCAGAGAGTGATAGAGAGTGTCTGAGAGTGTCAGTGTGTGTCAGAGTGTGTCAGAGAATGTCAGAGAGTGTCAGAGAGTGATAGAGAGTGTCAGTGAGTGTCAGAGAGTGTCAGAGAGTGACAGAGAGTGATAGAGATTGTTAGAGAGTGTCAGAGAGTGTCAGAGATTGTCAGAGAGTGACACTGAGTGTCTGAGAGTGATAGAGAGTGTCAGTGAGTGTCAGAGAGTGATTGAGAGTGTCAGAGAGTGATAGAGAGTGTCAGAGAGTGTCAGAGAGTGTCAGAGAATGTCAGAGGTTGTCAGAGAGTGATAGTGTGTGTCAGAGAGTGCCAGAGAGTGATAGTGAGTGATAGTGAGTGTCTGAGAGAGTCAGAGTGTGTCAGAGAATGATAGTGAGTGTCAGAGAGTGTCAGATAGTGATAGAGAGTGATAGAGAGTGATAGAGAGTGTCAGAGAGCGACAGTGAGTGTCAGAGAGTGTCAGAGAGTGATAGTGAGTGTCTTTGATTGTCTGAGAGTTTCAGAGAGTGTCAGAGAGTTTTAGAGAGTGTCAGAGAGTGTCAGAGAGTGTCAGAGAGTGTCAGAGAGTGATAGAGAGTGATAGAGAGTGACTGAGAGCGTCAGAGAGTGATAGTGAGTGTCTGAGAGGTATCTGAGAGTGTCAGAGAGTGTCAGAGAGCGTCAGAGAGTGATAGTGAGTGTCTGAGAATGTCAGAGTGTGTCAGAGAGTGATAGTGAGTGTCAGAGTGTGTCAGAGAGTGATAGAGAGTGATAGACAGTGTCAGAGAGAGTCAGAGAGTGATAGAGAGTGTCAGAGAGTGTCAGAGAGTGATAGAGAGTGTCAGAGAGTGTCAGAGAGTGTCAGAGACTTTCAGAGAGTGTCAGAGAGTGATAGTGTGTGTCAGAGAGTGTCAGAGAGTGATAGTGAGTGTCAGAGAGTGATAGTGTATGTCTGAGAGTGTCAGAATGTGTCAGAGAGTGATAGTGAGTGTCTGAGAGTGTCAGAGTGTGTCAGAGAGTGATAGTGAATGTCTGAGATTGTCAGAGTGTGTCAGAGAGTGATAGAGATCGATTGAGAGTGTCAGAGAGTGATAGAGAGTGTCAGAGAGTGTCAGAGAGTTTCAGAGAGTGATAGTGAGTGTCAGAGAGTGTCAGAGAGTGATAGTGAGTGTATGTGAGTGTCTGAGAGTGTCAGAGAGAGTCAGAGAGTGATAGAGAGTGATAGAGAATGTCAGAGAGTGATAGTTATTGTCTGAGAGTGTCAGAGAGTGTCAGAGGGTGTCAGAGAGTGATAGTGAGTGTCAGAGAGTGTCAGAGAGTATCAGAGAGTGTCAGAGCATGTCAGAGATTGATAGTGAGTGTCAAAGAGTGTCAGAGAGTGATGGCGAGTGTCAGAGAGTGAAAGAAAGTGTCAGAGAGTGTCCGAGAGTCTCAGAGAGTGATAGAGCGTGATAGAGAGTGTCAGAGAGTGATAGAGAGTGTCAGAGAGTGTCAAAGAGGGTCTGAGAGTCATAGAGAGTGTCAGAGAGTGTCTGAGAGGTCAGAGAGTGTCAGAGAGTGTCAGAGAGTGATAGAGAGTGATAGAGAGTAATAGAGAGTGTGAGAGAGTGTCAGAGAGTGATAGAGAGCGATAGTGTGTCAGAGAGTATCAGAGAGTGTCAGAGAGTGTCAGAGAGTGATAGTGAGTGTCAAAGCATTTCAGAGAGTGATGGCGAGTGTCTGAGAGTGTCCGAGAGTCTCAGAGAGTGATCGAGCGTGATAGAGAGTGCCAGAGTGTGTCAGAGAGTGTCAGAGAGTGTCAGAGAGCGATAATGAGTGTCTGAGAGTGCCTGAGAGTGATAGAGAGTGTCAGTGAGTGATCGAGAATGTCAGAGAGTGATAGGGAGTGTCAGAGAGTGTCAGAGAGTGATAGAGAGTGTCAGAGAGTGATAGAGAGTGTCAGAGAGTGATAGTGAGTGTCTGAGAGTATCAGAGAGTGATAGTGAGTGTCAGAGAGAATCAGAGAGTGATAGTGAGTGTCTGAGAGTGTCTGAGAGTGTCAGAGAGCGTCAGAGAGTGATAGTGATTGTCAGAGAGTGTCAGAGAGTGTCAGAGAGTGAAAGAGAGTGTCAGAGAGTGGCAGAGAGTGAGAGAGAGAGCCAGATAGTGATAGTGAGTGTCTGAGAGTGTCTGAGAGTGTCAGACAGTGTCAGAGAGTGTCAGAGAGAGATAGAGAGTGTCAGAGAGTGATAGTGAGTGTCTGAGAGTGCCAGAGAGTGATAGAGAGTGACAGAGAGTGACAGAGAGTGATAGAAAGTGTCAGAGAGTGTCAGAGAGTGATAGAGAGTTTCAGAGAGTGTCAAAGAGGGTCAGAGAGTCATAGAGAGTGTCAGAGAGTGTCTGAGAGGTCAGAGAGTGTCAGAGAGTGTCAGAGAGTGATAGAGAGTGATAGAGAGTAATAGAGAGTGTGAGAGAGTGTCAGAGAGTGATAGAGAGCGATAGTGTGTCAGAGAGTGTCAGAGATTGTCAGAGAGTTTTAGTGATTGTCTGAGAGTGTCAGAGTGTGTCAGAGAGTGATAGAGATTGATTGAGAGTGCCGCAGGGATCAGTTCTGGGTCCTCTCCTGTTTGTGATTTTTATTAACGACTTGGATGAGGAAGTCGAAGGGTGGGTCAGTAAATTTGCAGATGATACAAAGGTTGGTGGAGTTGTGGATACCGAGGAGGGCTATTGTCGTCTGCAAAGGGACTTGGATAGGTTGCAGTGCTGGGCTGAAAAGTGGCAGATGGAGTTTAACCCTGAAAAGTGTGAGGTCGTCCATTTTGGAAGGACAAACATGAATGCAAAATACTGGGTTAACGGTAGGGTTCTTGGGCATGTGGAGGAGCAGAGAGACCTTGGGGTCTATGTGCATAGATCATTGAAAGTTGCAACTCAAGTGGATAGGGCTGTGAAGAAGGCATATGGGGTGTTAGCGTTCATTAGCAGAGGGATTGAATTTACGAGCCGTGAGGTGATGATGCAGCTGTACAGGACCTTGGTAAGGCCTCATTTGGAGTACTGTGTGCAGTTCTGGTCGCCTCATTTTAGGAAGGATGTGGAAGCCTTGGAGAGGGTGCAGAGGAGATTTACCAGGATGTTGCCTGGAATGGAGAATAAGTCTTACGAGGAAAGGCTGAACATTCTAGGCCTCTTCTCATTAGAAAGGAGAAGGATGAGGGGTGACATGATAGAGGTTTATAAGATGATCAGGGGAATAGATAGGGTAGACAGTCAGAAACTTTTTCCCCGGGTGGAGCAAAGCGTTACAAGGGGTCATAAATTTAAGGTGAAGGGTGGGAGATATAAGGGGGATGTCAGGGGAAGGTTCTTTACCCAGAGAGTGGTCGAGGCATGGAATGCCTTGCCCGGGGAAGTTGTTGAGTCAGAAACTTTAGGGACTTTCAAAAGGCTTTTGGATAGGTATATGGATAAAGGAGAATGATGGGGTATAGATTAAATTGTCCTTGACAGAGGACAAAGGATCGGCACAACATCGTGGGCCGAAGGGCCTGTTCTGTGCTGTATTTTTCTATGAGAGTGTCAGAGAGTGTCAGAGAGTGATAGAGAGTGTCAGAGAGTGGCACTGAGTGTCTGAGAGTGTCAGAGTGTGTCAGAGAGTGATAGAGATTGATTGATAGTGATTGAGAGTGTCAAAGAGTGTCAGAGAGTGATGGCGAGTGTCTGAGAGTGTCAGAGAGTGTCAGAGAATGAAAGAAAGTGTCAGAGAGTGTCAGAGAGCGATAGAGAGTGTCAGAGAGTGTCCGAGAGTCTCAGAGAGTGATAGAGCGTGAAAGAGAGTGTCAGAGTGTGTCAGAGAGTGTCAGAGAGTGTCAGAGAGTGATAGAGAGTGTCAGAGAGTGTCAGAGAGTGTCAGAGACTTTCAGAGAGTGTCAGAGAGTGATAGTGTGTGTCAGAGAGTGTCAGAGAGTGATAGTGAGTGTCAGAGAGTGATAGTGTATGTCTGAGAGTGTCAGAATGTGTCAGAGAGTGATAGTGAGTGTCTGAGAGTGTCAGAGTGTGTCAGAGAGTGATAGTGAATGTCTGAGATTGTCAGAGAGTGTCAGAGAGTGTTAGAGATCGATTGAGAGTGTCAGAGAGTGATAGAGAGTGTCAGAGAGTGTCAGAGAGTTTCAGAGAGTGATAGTGAGTGTCAGAGAGTGTCAGAGAGTGATAGTGAGTGTCTGTGAGTGTCTGAGAGTGTCACAGAGAGTCAGAGAGTGATACAGAGTGATAGAGAGTGTCAGAGAGTGATAGTTATTGTCTGAGAGTGTCAGAGAGTGTCAGAGGGTGTCAGAGAGTGATAGTGAGTGTCAGAGAGTGTCAGAGAGTATCAGAGAGTGTCAGAGCATGTCAGAGATTGATAGTGAGTGTCAAAGAGTGTCACAGAGTGATGGCGAGTGTCAGAGAGTGAAAGAAAGTGTCAGAGAGTGTCCGAGAGTCTCAGAGAGTGATAGAGCGTGATAGAGAGTGTCAGAGAGTGATAGAGAGTGTCAGAGAGTGTCAAAGAGGGTCTGAGAGTCATAGAGAGTGTCAGAGAGTTTCTGAGAGGTCAGAGAGTGTCAGAGAGTGTCAGAGAGTGATAGAGAGTGATAGAGAGTAATAGAGAGTGTGAGAGAGTGTCAGAGAGTGATAGAGAGCGATAGTATGTCAGAGAGTATCAGAGAGTGTCAGAGAGTGTCAGAGAGTGATAGTGAGTGTCAAAGCATTTCAGAGAGTGATGGCGAGTGTCTGAGAGTGTCCGAGAGTCTCAGAGAGTGATCGAGCGTGATGGAGAGTGCCAGAGTGTGTCAGAGAGTGTCAGAGAGTGTCAGAGAGCGATAATGAGTGTCTGAGAGTGCCTGAGAGTGATAGAGAGTGTCAGTGAGTGATCGAGAATGTCAGAGAGTGATAGGGAGTGTCAGAGAGTGTCAGAGAGTGATAGAGAGTGTCAGAGAGTGATAGAGAGTGTCAGAGAGTGATAGTGAGTGTCTGAGAGAATCAGAGAGTGATTGTGAGTGTCTGAGAGTGTCTGAGAGTGTCAGAGAGCGTCAGAGAGTGATAGTGATTGTCAGAGAGTGTCAGAGAGTGTCAGCGAGTGAAAGAGAGTGTCAGAGAGTGGCAGAGAGTGAGAGAGAGAGCCAGATAGTGATAGTGAGTGTCTGAGAGTGTCAGACAGTGTCAGAGAGTGTCAGAGAGAGATAGAGAGTGTCAGAGAGTGATAGTGAGTGTCTGAGAGTGTCAGAGAGTGATAGAGAGTGACAGAGAGTGACAGAGAGTGATAGAAAGTGTCAGAGAGTGTCAGAGAGTGATAGAGAGTGTCAGAGAGTGTCAAAGAGGGTCAGAGAGTCATAGAGAGTGTCAGAGAGTGTCTGAGAGGTCAGAGAGTGTCAGAGAGTGTCAGAGAGTGATAGAGAGTGATAGAGAGTAATAGAGAGTGTGAGAGAGTGTCATAGAGTGATAGAGAGTGATAGTGTGTCAGAGAGTGTCAGAGATTGTCAGAGAGTTTTAGTGATTGTCTGAGAGTGTCAGAGTGTGTCAGAGAGTGATAGAGATTGATTGAGAGTGATTGAGAGTGTCAGAGAGTGTCAGAGAGTGATAGAGAGTGTCAGACAGTGGCACTGAGTGTCTGAGAGTGTCAGAGTGTGTCAGAGAGTGATAGAGATTGATTGATAGTGATTGAGAGTGTCAAAGAGTGTCAGAGAGTGATGGCGAGTGTCTGAGAGTGTCAGAGAGTGTCAGAGAGTGAAAGAAAGTGTCAGAGAGTGTCAGAGAGCGATAGAGAGTGTCAGAGAGTGTCCGAGAGTCTCAGAGAGTGATAGAGCGTGAAAGAGAGTGTCAGAGTGTGTCAGAGAGTGTCAGAGAGTGTCAGAGAGCGATAATGAGTGTCTGAGAGTGTCTGAGAGTGATAGAGAGTGTCAGTGAGTGATCGAGAATGTCAGAGAGTGATAGGGAGTGTCAGAGAGTGTCAGAGAGTGTCAGAGAGTGACAGAGAGTGTCAGAGAGTGATAGAGAGTGTCAGAGAGTGATAGTGAGTGTCTGAGAGTTTCAGAGAGTGATAGAGAGTGATAGAGAGTGACAGAGAGTGATAGAGAGTGTCAGAGAGTGTAAAAGAGTTTCAGAGAGTGATAGAGAGTGTCAGAGAGTGTCAGAGAGTGATAGAGAGTGTCAGAGAGTGTAAAAGAGTGTCAGAGAGTCATAGAGAGTGTCAGAGAGTGTCTGAGAGGTCAGAGAGTGTCAGAGAGTGTCAGAGAGTGATAGAGAGTAATAGAGAGTGTGAGAGAGTGTCAGAGAGTGATAGAGAGTGATAGTGTGTCAGAGAGTGTCAGAGATTGTCAGAGAGTTTTAGTGATTGTCTGAGAGTGTCAGAGTGTGTCAGAGAGTGATAGAGATTGATTGAGAGTGATTGAGAGTGTCAGAGAGTGTCAGAGAGTGATGGAGAGTGTCAGAGAGTGGCACTGAGTGTCTGAGAGTGTCAGAGTGTGTCAGAGAGTGACAGAGAGTGATAGAGAGGGTCAGAGAGTGTCAGAGAGTGTAAGAGAGTGTCAGAGAGTGACACTGAGTGTCTGAGAGTGACAGTGAGTGTCAGGGAGTGTCAGAGAGTGATAGTGAGTGTCTGAGAGTGTCAGAGAGTGTCAGAGAGCGTCAGAGAGTGATAATGATTGTCAGAGAGTGTCAGAGAGTGTCAGCGAGTGAAAGAGAGTGTCAGAGAGTGGCAGAGAGTGAGAGAGAGAGCCAGATAGTGATAGTGAGTGTCTGAGAGTGTCTGAGAGTGTCAGACAGTGTCAGAGAGTGTCAGAGAGAGATAGAGAGTGTCAGAGAGTGATAGTGAGTGTCTGAGAGTGTCAGAGAGTGATAGAGAGTGACAGAGAGTGACAGAGAGTGATAGAAAGTGTCAGAGAGTGTCAGAGAGTGATAGAGAGTGTCAGAGAGTGTCAAAGAGGGTCAGAGAGTCATAGAGAGTGTCAGAGAGTGTCTGAGAGGTCAGAGAGTGTCAGAGAGTGTCAGAGAGTGATAGAGAGTGATAGAGAGTAATAGAGAGTGTGAGAGAGTGTCAGAGAGTGATAGAGAGCGATAGTGTGTCAGAGAGTGTCAGAGATTGTCAGAGAGTTTTAGTGATTGTCTGAGAGTGTCAGAGTGTGTCAGAGAGTGATAGAGATTGATTGAGAGTGATTGAGAGTGTCAGAGAGTGTCAGAGAGTGATAGAGAGTGTCAGAGAGTGGCACTGAGTGTCTGAGAGTGTCAGAGTGTGTCAGAGAGTGATAGAGATTGATTGATAGTGATTGAGAGTGTCAAAGAGTGTCAGAGAGTGATGGCGAGTGTCTGAGAGTGTCAGAGAGTGTCAGAGAGTGAAAGAAAGTGTCAGAGAGTGTCAGAGAGCGATAGAGAGTGTCAGAGAGTGTCCGAGAGTCTCAGAGAGTGATAGAGCGTGAAAGAGAGTGTCAGAGTGTGTCAGAGAGTGTCAGAGAGTGTCAAGAGTGTCAGAGAGCGATAATGAGTGTCTGAGAGTGTCTGAGAGTGATAGAGAGTGTCAGTGAGTGATCGAGAATGTCAGAGAGTGATAGGGAGTGTCAGAGAGTGTCAGAGAGTGTCAGAGAGTGACAGAGAGTGTCAGAGAGTGATAGAGAGTGTCAGAGAGTGATAGTGAGTGTCTGAGAGTTTCAGAGAGTGATAGAGAGTGATAGAGAGTGACAGAGAGTGTCAGAGAGTGTAAAAGAGTGTCAGAGAGTCATAGAGAGTGTCAGAGAGTGTCTGAGAGTGTCAGAGAGTGATAGAGAGTGACAGAGAGTGACAGAGAGTGATAGAAAGTGTCAGAGAGTGACAGAGAGTGATAGAGAGTGTCAGAGAGTGTCAAAGAGGGTCAGAGAGTCATAGAGAGTGTCAGAGAGTGTCTGAGAGGTCAGAGAATGTCAGAGAGTGTCAGAGAGTGATAGAGAGTGATAGAGAGTAATAGAGAGTGAGAGAGTGTCAGAGAGTGATAGAGAGCGATAGTGTGTCAGAGAGTGTCAGAGATTGTCAGAGAGTTTTAGTGATTGTCTGAGAGTGTCAGAGTTTGTCAGAGAGTGATAGAGATTGATTGAGAGTGATTGAGAGTGTCAGAGAGTGTCAGAGAGTGATAGAGAGTGTCAGAGAGTGGCACTGAGTGTCTGAGAGTGTCAGAGTGTGTCAGAGAGTGATAGAGATTGATTGATAGTGATTGAGAGTGTCAAAGAGTGTCAGAGAGTGATGGCGAGTGTCTGAGAGTGTCAGAGAGTGTCAGAGAGTGAAAGAAAGTGTCAGAGAGTGTCAGAGAGCGATAGAGAGTGTCAGAGAGTGTCCGAGAGTCTCAGAGAGTGATAGAGCGTGAAAGAGAGTGTCAGAGTGTGTCAGAGAGTGTCAGAGAGTGTCAGAGAGTGATAGAGAGTGTCAGAGAGTGTCAGAGAGTGTCAGAGACTTTCAGAGAGTGTCAGAGAGTGATAGTGTGTGTCAGAGAGTGTCAGAGAGTGATAGTGAGTGTCAGAGAGTGATAGTGTATGTCTGAGAGTGTCAGAATGTGTCAGAGAGTGATAGTGAGTGTCTGAGAGTGTCAGAGTGTGTCAGAGAGTGATAGTGAATGTCTGAGATTGTCAGAGAGTGTCAGAGAGTGATAGAGATCGATTGAGAGTGTCAGAGAGTGATAGAGAGTGTCAGAGAGTGTCAGAGAGTTTCAGAGAGTGATAGTGAGTGTCAGAGAGTGTCAGAGAGTGATAGTGAGTGTCTGTGAGTGTCTGAGAGTGTCACAGAGAGTCAGAGAGTGATACAGAGTGATAGAGAGTGTCAGAGAGTGATAGTTATTGTCTGAGAGTGTCAGAGAGTGTCAGAGGGTGTCAGAGAGTGATAGTGAGTGTCAGAGAGTGTCAGAGAGTATCAGAGAGTGTCAGAGCATGTCAGAGATTGATAGTGAGTGTCAAAGAGTGTCAGAGAGTGATGGCGAGTGTCAGAGAGTGAAAGAAAGTGTCAGAGAGTGTCCGAGAGTCTCAGAACGTGATAGAGCGTGATAGAGAGTGTCAGAGAGTGATAGAGAGTGTCAGAGAGTGTCAAAGAGGGTCTGAGAGTCATAGAGAGTGTCAGAGAGTGTCTGAGAGGTCAGAGAGTGTCAGAGAGTGTCAGAGAGTGATAGAGAGTGATAGAGAGTAATAGAGAGTGTGAGAGAGTGTCAGAGAGTGATAGAGAGCGATAGTGTGTCAGAGAGTATCAGAGAGTGTCAGAGAGTGTCAGAGAGTGATAGTGAGTGTCAAAGCATTTCAGAGAGTGATGGCGAGTGTCTGAGAGTGTCCGAGAGTCTCAGAGAGTGATCGAGCGTGATAGAGAGTGCCAGAGTGTGTCAGAGATTGTCAGAGAGCGATAATGAGTGTCTGAGAGTGCCTGAGAGTGATAGAGAGTGTCAGTGAGTGATCGAGAATGTCAGAGAGTGATAGGGAGTGTCAGAGAGTGTCAGAGAGTGATAGAGAGTGTCAGAGAGTGATAGAGAGTGTCAGAGAGTGATAGTGAGTGTCTGAGAGTATCAGAGAGTGATAGTGAGTGTCAGAGAGAATCAGAGAGTGATAGTGAGTGTCTGAGAGTGTCTGAGAGTGTCAGAGAGCGTCAGAGAGAGATAGTGATTGTCAGAGAGTGTCAGAGAGTGTCAGCGAGTGAAAGAGAGTGTCAGAGAGTGGCAGAGAGAGAGAGAGAGAGCCAGATAGTGATAGTGAGTGTCTGAGAGTGTCTGAGAGTGTCAGACAGTGTCAGAGAGTGTCAGAGAGAGATAGAGAGTGTCAGAGAGTGATAGTGAGTGTCTGAGAGTGTCAGAGAGTGATAGAGAGTGACAGAGAGTGACAGAGAGTGATAGAAAGTGTCAGAGAGTGTCAGAGAGTGATAGAGAGTGTCAGAGAGTGTCAAAGAGGGTCAGAGAGTCATAGAGAGTGTCAGAGAGTGTCTGAGAGGTCAGAGAGTGTCAGAGAGTGTCAGAGAGTGATAGAGAGTGATAGAGAGTAATAGAGAGTGTGAGAGAGTGTCAGAGAGTGATAGAGAGCGATAGTGTGTCAGAGAGTGTCAGAGATTGTCAGAGAGTTTTAGTGATTGTCTGAGAGTGTCAGAGTGTGTCAGTGAGTGATAGAGATTGATTGAGAGTGATTGAGAGTGTCAGAGAGTGTCAGAGAGTGATAGAGAGTGTCAGAGAGTGGCACTGAGTGTCTGAGAGTGTCAGAGTGTGTCAGAGAGTGATAGAGATTGATTGATAGTGATTGAGAGTGTCAAAGAGTGTCAGAGAGTGATGGCGAGTGTCTGAGAGTGTCAGAGAGTGTCAGAGAGTGAAAGAAAGTGTCAGAGAGTGTCAGAGAGCGATAGAGAGTGTCAGAGAGTGTCTGAGAGTCTCAGAGAGTGATAGAGCGTGAAAGAGAGTGTCAGAGTGTGTCAGAGAGTGTCAGAGAGTGTCAGAGAGTGTCAGAGAGCGATAATGAGTGTCTGAGAGTGTCTGAGAGTGATAGAGAGTGTCAGTGAGTGATCGAGAATGTCAGAGAGTGATAGGGAGTGTCAGAGAGTGTCAGAGAGTGTCAGAGAGTGACAGAGAGTGTCAGAGAGTGATAGAGAGTGTCAGAGAGTGATAGTGAGTGTCTGAGAGTTTCAGAGAGTGATAGAGAGTGATAGAGAGTGACAGAGAGTGATAGAGAGTGTCAGAGAGTGTAAAAGAGTTTCAGAGAGTGATAGAGAGTGTCAGAGAGTGTCAGAGAGTGATAGAGAGTGTCAGAGAGTGTAAAAGAGTGTCAGAGAGTCATAGAGAGTGTCAGAGAGTGTCTGAGAGGTCAGAGAGTGTCAGAGAGTGTCAGAGAGTGTCAGAGAGTGATAGAGAGTAATAGAGAGTGTGAGAGAGTGTCAGAGAGTGATAGAGAGCGATAGTGTGTCAGAGAGTGTCAGAGATTGTCAGAGAGTTTTAGTGATTGTCTGAAAGTGTCAGAGTGTGTCAGAGAGTGATAGAGATGGATTGAGAGTGATTGAGAGTGTCAGAGAGTGTCAGAGAGTGATGGAGAGTGTCAGAGAGTGGCACTGAGTGTCTGAGAGTGTCAGAGTGTGTCAGAGAGTGACAGAGAGTGATAGAGAGGGTCAGAGAGTGTCAGAGAGTGTAAGAGAGTGTCAGAGAGTGACACTGAGTGTCTGAGAGTGACAGTGAGTGTCAGGGAGTGTCAGAGAGTGATAGTGAGTGTCAGAGAGTGTCAGAGAGTATCAGAGAGTGTCAGAGACTATCAGAGAGTGATAGTGAGTGTCAGAGAGTGATGGTGAGTGTCAGAGAGTGGCAGAGAGTGAGAGAGAGAGCCAGATAGTGATAGTGAGTGTCTGAGAGTGTCTGAGAGTGTCAGACAGTGTCAGAGAGTGTCAGAGAGAGATAGAGAGTGTCAGAGAGTGATAATGAGTGTCTGAGAGTGTCAGAGAGTGATAGAGAGTGACAGAGAGTGACAGAGAGTGATAGAAAGTGTCAGAGAGTGTCAGAGAGTGATAGAGAGTGTCAGAGAGTGTCAAAGAGGGTCAGAGAGTCATAGAGAGTGTCAGAGAGTGTCTGAGAGGTCAGAGAGTGTCAGAGAGTGTCAGAGAGTGATAGAGAGTGATAGAGAGTAATAGAGAGTGTGAGAGAGTGTCAGAGAGTGATAGAGAGCGATAGTGTGTCAGAGAGTGTCAGAGATTGTCAGAGAGTTTTAGTGATTGTCTGAGAGTGTCAGAGTGTGTCAGAGAGTGATAGAGATTGATTGAGAGTGATTGAGAGTGTCAGAGAGTGTCAGAGAGTGATAGAGAGTGTCAGAGAGTGGCACTGAGTGTCTGAGAGTGTCAGAGTGTGTCAGAGAGTGATAGAGATTGATTGATAGTGATTGAGAGTGTCAAAGAGTGTCAGAGAGTGATGGCGAGTGTCTGAGAGTGTCAGAGAGTGTCAGAGAGTGAAAGAAAGTGTCAGAGAGTGTCAGAGAGCGATAGAGAGTGTCAGAGAGTGTCCGAGAGTCTCAGAGAGTGATAGAGCGTGAAAGAGAGTGTCAGACTGTGTCAGAGAGTGTCAGAGAGTGTCAAGTGTGTCAGAGAGCGATAATGAGTGTCTGAGAGTGTCTGAGAGTGATAGAGAGTGTCAGTGAGTGATCGAGAATGTCAGAGAGTGATAGGGAGTGTCAGAGAGTGTCAGAGAGTGTCCGAGAGTGACAGAGAGTGTCAGAGAGTGATAGAGAGTGTCAGAGAGTGATAGTGAGTGTCTGAGAGTTTCAGAGAGTGATAGAGAGTGATAGAGAGTGACAGAGAGTGTCAGAGAGTGTAAAAGAGTGTCAGAGAGTCATAGAGAGTGTCAGAGAGTGTCTGAGAGTGTCAGAGAGTGATAGAGAGTGACAGAGAGTGACAGAGAGTGATAGAAAGTGTCAGAGAGTGACAGAGAGTGATAGAGAGTGTCAGAGAGTGTCAAAGAGGGTCAGAGAGTCATAGAGAGTGTCAGAGAGTGTCTGAGAGGTCAGAGAGTGTCAGAGAGTGTCAGAGAGTGATAGAGAGTGATAGAGAGTAATAGAGAGTGAGAGAGTGTCAGAGAGTGATAGAGAGCGATAGTGTGTCAGAGAGTGTCAGAGATTGTCAGAGAGTTTTAGTGATTGTCTGAGAGTGTCAGAGTGTGTCAGAGAGTGATAGAGATTGATTGAGAGTGATTGAGAGTGTCAGAGAGTGTCAGAGAGTGATAGAGAGTGTCAGAGAGTGGCACTGAGTGTCTGAGAGTGTCAGAGTGTGTCAGAGAGTGATAGAGATTGATTGATAGTGATTGAGAGTGTCAAAGAGTGTCAGAGAGTGATGGCGAGTGTCTGAGAGTGTCAGAGAGTGTCAGAGAGTGAAAGAAAGTGTCAGAGAGTGTCAGAGAGCGATAGAGAGTGTCAGAGAGTGTCCGAGAGTCTCAGAGAGTGATAGAGCGTGAAAGAGAGTGTCAGAGTGTGTCAGAGAGTGTCAGAGAGTGTCAGAGAGTGATAGAGAGTGTCAGAGAGTGTCAGAGAGTGTCAGAGACTTTCAGAGAGTGTCAGAGAGTGATAGTGTGTGTCAGAGAGTGTCAGAGAGTGATAGTGAGTGTCAGAGAGTGATAGTGTATGTCTGAGAGTGTCAGAATGTGTCAGAGAGTGATAGTGAGTGTCTGAGAGTGTCAGAGTGTGTCAGAGAGTGATAGTGAATGTCTGAGATTGTCAGAGAGTGTCAGAGAGTGATAGAGATCGATTGAGAGTGTCAGAGAGTGATAGAGAGTGTCAGAGAGTGTCAGAGAGTTTCAGAGAGTGATAGTGAGTGTCAGAGAGTGTCAGAGAGTGATAGTGAGTGTCTGTGAGTGTCTGAGAGTGTCACAGAGAGTCAGAGAGTGATACAGAGTGATAGAGAGTGTCAGAGAGTGATAGTTATTGTCTGAGAGTGTCAGAGAGTGTCAGAGGGTGTCAGAGAGTGATAGTGAGTGTCAGAGAGTGTCAGAGAGTATCAGAGAGTGTCAGAGCATGTCAGAGATTGATAGTGAGTGTCAAAGAGTGTCAGAGAGTGATGGCGAGTGTCAGAGAGTGAAAGAAAGTGTCAGAGAGTGTCCGAGAGTCTCAGAACGTGATAGAGCGTGATAGAGAGTGTCAGAGAGTGATAGAGAGTGTCAGAGAGTGTCAAAGAGGGTCTGAGAGTCATAGAGAGTGTCAGAGAGTGTCTGAGAGGTCAGAGAGTTTCAGAGAGTGTCAGAGAGTGATAGAGAGTGATAGAGAGTAATAGAGAGTGTGAGAGAGTGTCAGAGAGTGATAGAGAGCGATAGTGTGTCAGAGAGTATCAGAGAGTGTCAGAGAGTGTCAGAGAGTGATAGTGAGTGTCAAAGCATTTCAGAGAGTGATGGCGAGTGTCTGAGAGTGTCCGAGAGTCTCAGAGAGTGATCGAGCGTGATAGAGAGTGCCAGAGTGTGTCAGAGAGTGTCAGAGAGCGATAATGAGTGTCTGAGAGTGCCTGAGAGTGATAGAGAGTGTCAGTGAGTGATCGAGAATGTCAGAGAGTGATAGGGAGTGTCAGAGAGTGTCAGAGAGTGATAGAGAGTGTCAGAGAGTGATAGAGAGTGTCAGAGAGTGATAGTGAGTGTCTGAGAGTATCAGAGAGTGATAGTGAGTGTCAGAGAGAATCAGAGAGTGATAGTGAGTGTCTGAGAGTGTCTGAGAGTGTCAGAGAGCGTCAGAGAGTGATAGTGATTGTCAGAGAGTGTCAGAGAGTGTCAGCGAGTGAAAGAGAGTGTCAGAGAGTGGCAGAGAGTGAGAGAGAGAGCCAGATAGTGATAGTGAGTGTCTGAGAGTGTCTGAGAGTGTCAGACAGTGTCAGAGAGTGTCAGAGAGAGATAGAGAGTGTCAGAGAGTGATAGTGAGTGTCTGAGAGTGTCAGAGAGTGATAGAGAGTGACAGAGAGTGACAGAGAGTGATAGAAAGTGTCAGAGAGTGTCAGAGAGTGATAGAGAGTGTCAGAGAGTGTCAAAGAGGGTCAGAGAGTCATAGAGAGTGTCAGAGAGTGTCTGAGAGGTCAGAGAGTGTCAGAGAGTGTCAGAGAGTGATAGAGAGTGATAGAGAGTAATAGAGAGTGTGAGAGAGTGTCAGAGAGTGATAGAGAGCGATAGTGTGTCAGAGAGTGTCAGAGATTGTCAGAGAGTTTTAGTGATTGTCTGAGAGTGTCAGAGTGTGTCAGAGAGTGATAGAGATTGATTGAGAGTGATTGAGAGTGTCAGAGAGTGTCAGAGAGTGATAGAGAGTGTCAGAGAGTGGCACTGAGTGTCTGAGAGTGTCAGAGTGTGTCAGAGAGTGATAGAGATTGATTGATAGTGATTGAGAGTGTCAAAGAGTGTCAGAGAGTGATGGCGAGTGTCTGAGAGTGTCAGAGAGTGTCAGAGAGTGAAAGAAAGTGTCAGAGAGTGTCAGAGAGCGATAGAGAGTGTCAGAGAGTGTCTGAGAGTCTCAGAGAGTGATAGAGCGTGAAAGAGAGTGTCAGAGTGTGTCAGAGAGTGTCAGAGAGTGTCAGAGAGTGTCAGAGAGCGATAATGAGTGTCTGAGAGTGTCTGAGAGTGATAGAGGGTGTCAGTGAGTGATCGAGAATGTCAGAGAGTGATAGGGAGTGTCAGAGAGTGTCAGAGAGTGTCAGAGAGTGACAGAGAGTGTCAGAGAGTGATAGAGAGTGTCAGAGAGTGATAGTGAGTGTCTGAGAGTTTCAGAGAGTGATAGAGAGTGATAGAGAGTGACAGAGAGTGATAGAGAGTGTCAGAGAGTGTAAAAGAGTTTCAGAGAGTGATAGAGAGTGTCAGAGAGTGTCAGAGAGTGATAGAGAGTGTCAGAGAGTGTAAAAGAGTGTCAGAGAGTCATAGAGAGTGTCAGAGAGTGTCTGAGAGGTCAGAGAGTGTCAGAGAGTGTCAGAGAGTGTCAGAGAGTGATAGAGAGTAATAGAGAGTGTGAGAGAGTGTCAGAGAGTGATAGAGAGCGATAGTGTGTCAGAGAGTGTCAGAGATTGTCAGAGAGTTTTAGTGATTGTCTGAAAGTGTCAGAGTGTGTCAGAGAGTGATAGAGATTGATTGAGAGTGATTGAGAGTGTCAGAGAGTGTCAGAGAGTGATGGAGAGTGTCAGAGAGTGGCACTGAGTGTCTGAGAGTGTCAGAGTGTGTCAGAGAGTGACAGAGAGTGATAGAGAGGGTCAGAGAGTGTCAGAGAGTGTAAGAGAGTGTCAGAGAGTGACACTGAGTGTCTGAGAGTGACAGTGAGTGTCAGGGAGTGTCAGAGAGTGATAGTGAGTGTCAGAGAGTGTCAGAGAGTATCAGAGAGTGTCAGAGACTATCAGAGAGTGATAGTGAGTGTCAGAGAGTGATGGTGAGTGTCTGAGAGTGAGAGAGAGTGTCAGAGAGTGTCAGAGAGTGTCAGAGAGTGATAGTGTGCGTCAGAGAGTGATAGAGAGTGATAGAGAGTGTCAGAGAGTGTCAGAGAGTGATAGAGAGTGTCAGAGAGTGTCAAAGAGTGTCAGAGAGTCATAGAGAGTGTCAGAGAGTGTCTGAGAGGTCAGAGAGTGTCAGAGAGTGTCAGAGAGTGTCATAGAGTGTCAGAGAGTGATAGAGAGTGATAGAGAGTAATAGAGATTGTGAGAGTGTGTCAGAGAGTGTCAGAGATTGTCAGAGAGTTTTAGTGATTGTCTGAGAGTGTCAGAGTGTGTCAGAGAGTGATAGAGATTGATTGAGAGTGATTGAGAGTGTCAGAGAGTGTCAGCGAGTGATGGAGAGTGTCAGGGAGTGGCACTGAGTGTCTGAGAGTGTCAGAGTGTGTCAGAGAGTGACAGAGAGTGATAGAGAGGGTCAGAGAGTGTCAGAGAGTGTAAGAGAGTGTCAGAGAGTGACACTGAGTGTCTGAGAGTGACAGTGAGTGTCAGGGAGTGTCAGAGAGTGATAGTGAGTGTCAGAGAGTGTCAGAGATTATCAGAGAGTGTCAGAGACTATCAGAGAGTGATAGTGAGTGTCAGAGAGTGATGGTGAGTGTCTGAGAGTGAGAGAGAGTGTCAGAGAGTGTCAGAGAGTGTCAGAGATTGTCAGAGAGTGATAGTGTGCGTCAGAGATTGTCAGAGAGTGATAGAGAGTGTCAGAGAGTGTCAGAGAGTGAGAGAGAGTGTCAGAGAGTGTCAGAGAGTGATAGAGAGTGATAGAGAGTGTCAGAGAGTGTCAGAGAGTGATGGAGCGTGTCAGAGAGTGTCAGAGAGTGATAGAGAGTGATAGAGAGTGTCAGAGAGTGTCAGAGAGTGACACTGAGTGTCAGAGAGTGTCAGAGATTGATGGAGAGTGTCTGTGAGTGTCTGACAGTGTCAGAGAGTGTCAGAGAGTGATAGTGAGTGTCTGAGAGTTTCAGAGCGTGTCAGAGAGTGATAGAAAGCGATTGAGAGTGTCAGAGAGTGTCAGAGAGTGATAGAGAGTGTCAGAGAGTGTCAGAGAGTGATAGTGAGTGTCTGTGAGTGTCTGAGCGTGTCAGAGAGTGTCAGAGAGTGTCAGAGAGTGACAGTGAGTGTCAGAGAGTGACAGTGAGTGTCAGAGAGTGATAGTGAGTGTCAGAGAGTGTCAGAGAGTATCAGAGAGTGTCAGAGACGATCAGAGAGTGATAGTGAGTGTCAGAGAGTGATGGTGAGTGTCTTAGAGTGAGAGAGAGTGTCAGAGAGTGACAGCGAGTGTCAGAGAGTGACAGTGAGTTTCAGAGAGTGACAGTGAGTGTCAGGGAGTGTCAGAGAGTGATAGTGAGTGTCAGAGAGTGTCAGAGAGTGATACTGAGTGTCAGAGAGAATCAGAGAGTGATAGTGAGAGTCTGAGAGTGTCAGAGAGTGATAGAGAGTGTCAGAGAGTGTCAAAGAGTGTCAGAGAGTCATAGAGAGTGTCAGAGAGTGTCTGAGAGGTCAGAGAGTGTCAGAGAGTGTCAGAGAGTGTCACAGAGTGATAGAGAGTGATAGAGAGTAATAGAGAGTGTGAGAGAGTGTCAGAGAGTGATAGAGAGCAATAGTGTGTCAGAGAGTGTCAGAGATTGTCAGAGAGTTTTAGTGATTGTCTGAGAGTGTCAGAGTGTGTCAGAGAGCGATAGAGATTGATTGAGAGTGATTGAGAGTGTCAGAGAGTGTCAGAGAGTGATGGAGAGTGTCAGAGAGTGATGGAGAGTGTCAGAGAGTGGCACTGAGTGTCTGAGAGTGTCAGAGTGTGTCAGAGAGTGACAGAGAGTGATAGAGAGGGTCAGAGAGTGTCAGAGAGTGTAAGAGAGTGTCAGAGAGTGACACTGAGTGTCTGAGAGTGTCAGAGTGTGCCAGATAGTGATTGAGAGTGTCAGAGAGTGATAGAGAGAGTCAGAGAGTGTCAGAGAGTGTCAGAGATTGTCAGAGAGTGATAGTGTGCGTCAGAGAGTGATAGAGAGTGATAGAGAGTGTCAGAGAGTGTCAGAGAGTGATAGAGAGTGTCAGTGAGTTTCAGAGAGTGTCAGAGAGTGTCAGAGAGTGATAGAGAGTGATAGAGAATGTCAGAGAGTGCCAGAGAGTGTTAGAGAGTGATTGAGAGTGTCAGAGAGTGATAGAGAGTGATAGAGAGTGATAGAGAGTGTCAGAGAGTGTCAGAGAGTGTCAGAGAGTGATAGTGAGTGTATGAGAGTGTCTGAGAGTGTCAGAGTGAGTCAGAGTGTGATAGAGAGTTTCAGAGAGTCAGTGAGTGATAGAGAGTGTCGGAGAGTGTCAGAGAGTGTCAGAGAGTGATAGTGAGTGATAGAGAGTGTCAGAGAGTGTCAGAGAGTGATAGAGAGTGATAGAGAGTGTCAGAGAGTGTCAGAGAGTGTCAGAGAGTGATAGTGAGTGTCTGAGAGTGTCTGAGAGTGTCAGAGAGTGACACTGAGTGTCAGAGAGTGTCAGAGATTGATGGAGAGTGTCTGTGAGTGTCTGACAGTGTCAGAGAGTGTCAGAGAGTGATAGTGAGTGTCTGAGAGTTTCAGAGAGTGTCAGAGAGTGATAGAAAGCGATTGAGAGTGTCAGAGAGTGTCAGAGAGTGATAGAGAGTGTCAGAGAGTGTCAGAGAGTGATAGTGAGTGTCTGTGAGTGTCTGAGCGTGTCAGAGAGTGTCAGAGAGTGTCAGAGAGTGACAGTGAGTGTCAGAGAGTGACAGTGAGTGTCAGAGAGTGATAGTGAGTGTCAGAGAGTGTCAGAGAGTATCAGAGAGTGTCAGAGACGATCAGAGAGTGATAGTGAGTGTCAGAGAGTGATGGTGAGTGTCTGAGAGTGAGAGAGAGTGTCAGAGAGTGACAGTGAGTGTCAGAGAGTGACAGTGAGTTTCAGAGAGTGACAGTGAGTGTCAGGGAGTGTCAGAGAGTGATAGTGAGTGTCAGAGAGTGTCAGAGAGTGATACTGAGTGTCAGAGAGAATCAGAGAGTGATAGTGAGAGTCTGAGAGTGTCAGAGAGTGATAGAGAGTGTTAGAGAGTGTCAAAGAGTGTCAGAGAGTCATAGAGAGTGTCAGAGAGTGTCTGAGAGGTCAGAGAGTGTCAGAGAGTGTCAGAGAGTGTCACAGAGTGATAGAGAGTGATAGAGAGTAATAGAGAGTGTGAGAGAGTGTCAGAGAGTGATAGAGAGCAATAGTGTGTCAGAGAGTGTCAGAGATTGTCAGAGAGTTTTAGTGATTGTCTGAGAGTGTCAGAGTGTGTCAGAGAGTGATAGAGATTGATTGAGAGTGATTGAGAGTGTCAGAGAGTGTCAGAGAGTGATGGAGAGTGTCAGAGAGTGGCACTGAGTGTCTGAGAGTGTCAGAGTGTGTCAGAGAGTGACAGAGAGTGATAGAGAGGGTCAGAGAGTGTCAGAGAGTGTAAGAGAGTGTCAGAGAGTGACACTGAGTGTCTGAGAGTGTCAGAGTGTGCCAGATAGTGATTGAGAGTGTCAGAGAGTGATAGAGAGAGTCAGAGAGTGTCAGAGAGTGTCAGAGATTGTCAGAGAGTGATAGTGTGCGTCAGAGAGTGATAGAGAGTGATAGAGAGTGTCAGAGAGTGTCAGAGAGTGATAGAGAGTGTCAGTGAGTTTCAGAGAGTGTCAGAGAGTGTCAGAGAGTGATAGAGAGTGATAGAGAATGTCAGAGAGTGCCAGAGAGTGTTAGAGAGTGATTGAGAGTGTCAGAGAGTGATAGAGAGTGATAGAGAGTGATAGAGAGTGTCAGAGAGTGTCAGAGAGTGTCAGAGAGTGATAGTGAGTGTATGAGAGTGTCTGAGAGTGTCAGAGTGAGTCAGAGTGTGATAGAGAGTTTCAGAGAGTCAGTGAGTGATAGAGAGTGTCGGAGAGTGTCAGAGAGTGTCAGAGAGTGATAGTGAGTGATAGAGAGTGTCAGAGAGTGATAGAGAGTGATAGAGAGTGTCAGAGAGTGTCAGAGAGTGTCAGAGAGTGATAGTGAGTGTCTGAGAGTGTCTGAGAGTGTCAGAGCGAGTCAGGGAGTGATAGAGAGTTTCGGAGAGTCAGTGAGTGATCAAGAGTGTCAGAGAGTGTCAGAGAGTGTCAGAGAGTGATAGTGAGCGTATGAGAGTCTCTGAGAGTGTCAGAGAGTGTCAGAGAGTGTCAGAGAGTGATAGTGAGTGTCTGTGATTGTCTGAGAGTTTCAGAGAGTGTCAGAGAGTTTTAGAGAGTGTCAGAGAGTGTCAGAGAGTGTCAGAGAGTGATAGAGAGTGATAGAGAGTGTCTGAGAGCGTCAGAGAGTGATAGTGATTGTCTGAGAGTTATCTGAGAGTGTCAGAGAGTGTCAGAGAGTGTCAGAGTATGATAGAGAGTGATAGATAGTGTCAGAGAGTGTCAGAGAGCGTCAGAGAGTGATAGTGAGTGTCAGAGAGTGATAGTGAGTTTCTCAGAGTGTCAGAGAGTGATAGAGAGTGATCGAGAATGTCAGCGAGTGCCAGAGAGTGATAGAGAGAGATTGAGTGTGTCAGAGAGTGATAGTGAGTGATAGAGAGTGTCAGAGAGTGATAGAGAGTGATAGAGAGTGTCAGAGAGTGTCAGAGAATGTTAGAGACTGATAGTGAGTGTCTGAGAGTGTCTGAGAGTGTCAGAGCGAGTCAGAGAGTGATAGAGAGTTTCAGAGAGTGTCAGAGAGTGTCAGAGAGTGATAGTGAGTGTCTGAGAGTGTCAGAGAGTGTCAGAGAGTGTCAGAAAGTGATAGAGAGTGATAGAGAGTGATAGAGAGTGTCAGAGAGAGATTGTGAGTGTCAGAGAGTGTCAGAGAGTGTCAGAGAGTGATAGAGAGTGATAGAGAATGTCAGAGAGTGCCAGAGAGTGATAGAGAGTGATTGAGAGTTTCAGAGAGTGATAGTGAGTGATAGAGAGTGTCAGAGAGTGATAGAGAGTGATAGAGAGTGTCAGAGAGTGTCAGAGAGTGATAGTGAGTGTCTGAGAATGTCTGAGAGTTTCAGAGCGAGTCAGAGAGTGATAGAGAGTTTCAGAGAGTCAGTGAGTGATAGAGAGTGTCAGAGTGTCAGTGTGTGCCAGAGTGTGTCAGAGAATGTCAGAGAGTGTCAGAGAGTGATTGAGAGTGTCAGTGAGTGTCAGAGAGTGTCAGAGAGTGACAGAGAGTGATAGAGAGTGTTAGAGAGTGTCAGAGAGTGTCTGAGAGTGTCAGAGAGTGTCAGAGGGTGTCAGAGAGTGATAGAGAGTGATAGAGAGTGATAGAGAGTGTCAGAGAGTGTCAGAGAGTGATAGAGAGTGTCTGAGAGTGTCAGTGTGTGTCAGAGTGTGTCAGAGAATGTCAGAGAGTGTCAGAGAGTGATAGAGAGTGTCAGTGAGTGTAAGAGAGTGTCAGAGAGTGACAGAGAGTGATAGAGAGTGTTAGAGAGTGTCAGAGAGTGTCAGAGATTGTCAGAGAGTGACACTGAGTGTCTGAGAGTGATAGAGAGTGTCAGTGAGTGTCAGAGAGTGATTGAGAGTGTCAGAGAGTGATAGAGAGTGTCAGAGAGTGTCAGAGAGTGTCAGAGAATGTCAGAGGTTGTCAGAGAGTGATAGTGTGTGTCAGAGAGTGCCAGAGAGCGATAGTGAGTGATAGTGAGTGTCTGAGAGAGTCAGAGTGTGTCAGAGAATGATAGTGAGTGTCAGAGAGTGTCAGAAAGTGATAGAGAGTGATAGAGAGTGATAGAGAGTGTCAGAGAGCGACAGTGAGTGTCAGAGAGTGTCAGAGAGTGATAGTGAGTGTCTTTGATTGTCTGAGAGTTTCAGAGAGTGTCAGAGAGTTTTAGAGAGTGTCAGAGAGTGTCAGAGAGTGTCAGAGTGTGATAGAGAGTGATAGAGAGTGACTGAGATCGTCAGAGAGTGATAGTGAGTGTCTGAGAGATATCTGAGAGTGTCAGAGAGTGTCAGAGAGCGTCAGAGAGTGATAGTGAGTGTCTGAGAATGTCAGAGTGTGTCAGAGAGTGATAGTGAGTGTCAGAGAGTGTCAGAGAGTGATAGAGAGTGATAGACAGTGTCAGAGAGAGTCAGAGAGTGATAGAGAGTGTCAGAGAGTGTCAGAGAGTGATAGAGAGTGTCAGAGAGTGTCAGAGAGTGTCAGAGACTTTCAGAGAGTGTCAGAGAGTGATAGTGTGTGTCAGAGAGTGTCAGAGAGTGATAGTGAGTGTCAGAGAGTGATAGTGTATGTCTGAGAGTGTCAGAATGTGTCAGAGAGTGATAGTGAGTGTCTGAGAGTGTCAGAGTGTGTCAGAGAGTGATAGTGAATGTCTGAGATTGTCAGAGAGTGTCAGAGAGTGATAGAGATCGATTGAGAGTGTCAGAGAGTGATAGAGAGTGTCAGAGAGTGTCAGAGAGTTTCAGAGAGTGATAGTGAGTGTCAGAGAGTGTCAGAGAGTGACAGAGAGTGATAGTGAGTGTATGTGAGTGTCTGAGAGTGTCAGAGAGAGTCATAGAGTGATATAGAGTGAAGGAGAGTGTCAGAGAGTGATAGTTATTGTCTGAGAGAGTCAGAGAGTGTCAGAGGGTGTCAGAGAGTGATAGTGAGTGTCAGAGAGTGTCAGAGAGTATCAGAGAGTGTCAGAGCATGTCAGAGATTGATAGTGAGTGTCAAAGAGTGTCAGAGAGTGATGGCGAGTGTCAGAGAGTGAAAGAAAGTGTCAGAGAGTGTCCGAGAGTCTCAGAGATTGATAGAGCGTGATAGAGAGTGTCAGAGAGTGATAGAGAGTGTCAGAGAGTGTCAAAGAGGGTCTGAGAGTCATAGAGAGTGTCAGAGAGTGTCTGAGAGGTCAGAGAGTGTCAGAGAGTGTCAGAGAGTGATAGAGAGTGATAGAGAGTAATAGAGAGTGTGAGAGAGTGTCAGAGAGTGATAGAGAGCGATAGTGTGTCAGAGAGTATCAGAGAGTGTCAGAGAGTGATAGTGAGTGTCAAAGCATTTCAGAGAGTGATGGCGAGTGTCTGAGAGTGTCCGAGAGTCTCAGAGAGTGATAGAGCGTGATAGAGAGTGCCAGAGTGTGTCAGAGAGTGTCAGAGAGTGTCAGAGAGCGATAATGAGTGTCTGAGAGTGCCTGAGAGTGATAGAGAGTGTCAGTGAGTGATCGAGAATGTCAGAGAGTGATAGGGAGTGTCAGAGAGTGTCAGAGAGTGATAGAGAGTGTCAGAGAGTGATAGAGAGTGTCAGAGAGTGATAGTGAGTGTCTGAGAGTATCAGAGAGTGATAGTGAGTGTCAGAGAGAATCAGAGAGTGATAGTGAGTGTCTGAGAGTGTCTGAGAGTGTCAGAGAGCGTCAGAGAGTGATAGTGATTGTCAGAGAGTGTCAGAGAGTGTCAGAGAGTGAAAGAGAGTGTCAGAGAGTGGCAGAGAGTGAGAGAGAGAGCCAGATAGTGATAGTGAGTGTCTGAGAGTGTCTGAGAGTGTCAGACAGTGTCAGAGAGTGTCAGAGAGAGATAGAGAGTGTCAGAGAGTGATAGTGAGTGTCAGAGAGTGATAGAGAGTGACAGAGAGTGACAGAGAGTGATAGAAAGTGTCAGAGAGTGTCAGAGAGTGATAGAGAGTGTCAGAGAGTGTCAAAGAGGGTCAGAGAGTCATAGAGAGTGTCAGAGAGTGTCTGAGAGGTCAGAGCGTGTCAGAGAGTGTCAGAGAGAGATAGAGAGTGATAGAGAGTAATAGAGAGTGTGAGAGAGTGTCAGAGAGTGATAGAGAGCGATAGTGTGTCAGAGAGTGTCAGAGATTGTCAGAGAGTTTTAGTGATTGTCTGAGAGTGTCAGAGTGTGTCAGAGAGTGATAGAGATCGATTGAGAGTGATTGAGAGTGTCAGAGAGTGTCAGAGAGTGATAGAGAGTGTCAGAGAGTGGCACTGAGTGTCTGAGAGTGTCAGAGTGTGTCAGAGAGTGATAGAGATTGATTGATAGTGATTGAGAGTGTCAAAGAGTGTCAGAGAGTGATGGCGAGTGTCAGAGAGTGTAATAAAGTGTCAGAGAGTGTCAGAGAGCGATAGAGAGTGTCAGAGAGTGTCCGAGAGTCTCAGAGAGTGATAGAGCGTGAAAGAGAGTGTCAGAGTGTGTCAGAGAGTGTCAGAGAGTGTCAGAGAGTGTCAGAGAGCGATAATGAGTGTCTGAGAGTGTCTGAGAGTGATAGAGAGTGTCAGTGAGTGATCGAGAATGTCAGAGAGTGATAGGGAGTGTCAGAGAGTGTCAGAGAGTGTCACAGAGTGACAGAGAGTGTCAGAGAGTGATAGAGAGTGTCAGAGAGTGATAGTGAGTGTCTGAGAGTATCAGAGAGTGATAGTGAGTGTCAGAGAGAATCAGAGAGTGATAGTGATTGTCAGAGAGTGTCAGAGAATGTCAGCGAGTGAATGAGTGTGTCAGAGAGTGGCAGAGAGTGATAGAGAGAGTCAGATAGTGATAGTGAGTGTCTGAGAGTGTCTGAGAGTGTCAGACAGTGTCAGAGATTGTCAGAGAGAGAGAGAGAGAGTGTCAGCGAGTGATAGTGAGTGTCTGAGAGTGTCAGAGAGTGATAGAGAGTGATAGAGAGTGACAGAGAGTGATAGAGAGTGTCAGAGAGTGTCAGAGAGTGATAGAGAGTGTCAGAGAGTGACAGAGAGTGATAGAGAGTGTTAGAGAGTGTCAGAGAGTGTCAGAGATTGTCAGAGAGTGACACTGAGTGTCTGAGAGTGATAGAGAGTGTCAGTGAGTGTCAGAGAGTGATTGAGAGTGTCAGAGAGTGATAGAGAGTGTCAGAGAGTGTCAGAGAGTGTCAGAGAATGTCAGAGGTTGTCAGAGAGTGATAGTGTGTGTCAGAGAGTGCCAGAGAGCGATAGTGAGTGATAGTGAGTGTCTGAGAGAGTCAGAGTGTGTCAGAGAATGATAGTGAGTGTCAGAGAGTGTCAGAAAGTGATAGAGAGTGATAGAGAGTGATAGAGAGTGTCAGAGAGCGACAGTGAGTGTCAGAGAGTGTCAGAGAGTGATAGTGAGTGTCTTTGATTGTCTGAGAGTTTCAGAGAGTGTCAGAGAGTTTTAGAGAGTGTCAGAGAGTGTCAGAGAGTGTCAGAGTGTGATAGAGAGTGATAGAGAGTGACTGAGATCGTCAGAGAGTGATAGTGAGTGTCTGAGAGATATCTGAGAGTGTCAGAGAGTGTCAGAGAGCGTCAGAGAGTGATAGTGAGTGTCTGAGAATGTCAGAGTGTGTCAGAGAGTGATAGTGAGTGTCAGAGAGTGTCAGAGAGTGATAGAGAGTGATAGACAGTGTCAGAGAGAGTCAGAGAGTGATAGAGAGTGTCAGAGAGTGTCAGAGAGTGATAGAGAGTGTCAGAGAGTGTCAGAGAGTGTCAGAGACTTTCAGAGAGTGTCAGAGAGTGATAGTGTGTGTCAGAGAGTGTCAGAGAGTGATAGTGAGTGTCAGAGAGTGATAGTGTATGTCTGAGAGTGTCAGAATGTGTCAGAGAGTGATAGTGAGTGTCTGAGAGTGTCAGAGTGTGTCAGAGAGTGATAGTGAATGTCTGAGATTGTCAGAGAGTGTCAGAGAGTGATAGAGATCGATTGAGAGTGTCAGAGAGTGATAGAGAGTGTCAGAGAGTGTCAGAGAGTTTCAGAGAGTGATAGTGAGTGTCAGAGAGTGTCAGAGAGTGACAGAGAGTGATAGTGAGTGTATGTGAGTGTCTGAGAGTGTCAGAGAGAGTCATAGAGTGATATAGAGTGAAGGAGAGTGTCAGAGAGTGATAGTTATTGTCTGAGAGAGTCAGAGAGTGTCAGAGGGTGTCAGAGAGTGATAGTGAGTGTCAGAGAGTGTCAGAGAGTATCAGAGAGTGTCAGAGCATGTCAGAGATTGATAGTGAGTGTCAAAGAGTGTCAGAGAGTGATGGCGAGTGTCAGAGAGTGAAAGAAAGTGTCAGAGAGTGTCCGAGAGTCTCAGAGATTGATAGAGCGTGATAGAGAGTGTCAGAGAGTGATAGAGAGTGTCAGAGAGTGTCAAAGAGGGTCTGAGAGTCATAGAGAGTGTCAGAGAGTGTCTGAGAGGTCAGAGAGTGTCAGAGAGTGTCAGAGAGTGATAGAGAGTGATAGAGAGTAATAGAGAGTGTGAGAGAGTGTCAGAGAGTGATAGAGAGCGATAGTGTGTCAGAGAGTATCAGAGAGTGTCAGAGAGTGATAGTGAGTGTCAAAGCATTTCAGAGAGTGATGGCGAGTGTCTGAGAGTGTCCGAGAGTCTCAGAGAGTGATAGAGCGTGATAGAGAGTGCCAGAGTGTGTCAGAGAGTGTCAGAGAGTGTCAGAGAGCGATAATGAGTGTCTGAGAGTGCCTGAGAGTGATAGAGAGTGTCAGTGAGTGATCGAGAATGTCAGAGAGTGATAGGGAGTGTCAGAGAGTGTCAGAGAGTGATAGAGAGTGTCAGAGAGTGATAGAGAGTGTCAGAGAGTGATAGTGAGTGTCTGAGAGTATCAGAGAGTGATAGTGAGTGTCAGAGAGAATCAGAGAGTGATAGTGAGTGTCTGAGAGTGTCTGAGAGTGTCAGAGAGCGTCAGAGAGTGATAGTGATTGTCAGAGAGTGTCAGAGAGTGTCAGAGAGTGAAAGAGAGTGTCAGAGAGTGGCAGAGAGTGAGAGAGAGAGCCAGATAGTGATAGTGAGTGTCTGAGAGTGTCTGAGAGTGTCAGACAGTGTCAGAGAGTGTCAGAGAGAGATAGAGAGTGTCAGAGAGTGATAGTGAGTGTCAGAGAGTGATAGAGAGTGACAGAGAGTGACAGAGAGTGATAGAAAGTGTCAGAGAGTGTCAGAGAGTGATAGAGAGTGTCAGAGAGTGTCAAAGAGGGTCAGAGAGTCATAGAGAGTGTCAGAGAGTGTCTGAGAGGTCAGAGCGTGTCAGAGAGTGTCAGAGAGAGATAGAGAGTGATAGAGAGTAATAGAGAGTGTGAGAGAGTGTCAGAGAGTGATAGAGAGCGATAGTGTGTCAGAGAGTGTCAGAGATTGTCAGAGAGTTTTAGTGATTGTCTGAGAGTGTCAGAGTGTGTCAGAGAGTGATAGAGATCGATTGAGAGTGATTGAGAGTGTCAGAGAGTGTCAGAGAGTGATAGAGAGTGTCAGAGAGTGGCACTGAGTGTCTGAGAGTGTCAGAGTGTGTCAGAGAGTGATAGAGATTGATTGATAGTGATTGAGAGTGTCAAAGAGTGTCAGAGAGTGATGGCGAGTGTCAGAGAGTGTAATAAAGTGTCAGAGAGTGTCAGAGAGCGATAGAGAGTGTCAGAGAGTGTCCGAGAGTCTCAGAGAGTGATAGAGCGTGAAAGAGAGTGTCAGAGTGTGTCAGAGAGTGTCAGAGAGTGTCAGAGAGTGTCAGAGAGCGATAATGAGTGTCTGAGAGTGTCTGAGAGTGATAGAGAGTGTCAGTGAGTGATCGAGAATGTCAGAGAGTGATAGGGAGTGTCAGAGAGTGTCAGAGAGTGTCACAGAGTGACAGAGAGTGTCAGAGAGTGATAGAGAGTGTCAGAGAGTGATAGTGAGTGTCTGAGAGTATCAGAGAGTGATAGTGAGTGTCAGAGAGAATCAGAGAGTGATAGTGATTGTCAGAGAGTGTCAGAGAATGTCAGCGAGTGAATGAGTGTGTCAGAGAGTGGCAGAGAGTGATAGAGAGAGTCAGATAGTGATAGTGAGTGTCTGAGAGTGTCTGAGAGTGTCAGACAGTGTCAGAGATTGTCAGAGAGAGAGAGAGAGAGTGTCAGCGAGTGATAGTGAGTGTCTGAGAGTGTCAGAGAGTGATAGAGAGTGATAGAGAGTGACAGAGAGTGATAGAGAGTGTCAGAGAGTGTCAGAGAGTGATAGAGAGTGTCAGAGAGTGTCAAAGAGTGTCAGAGAGTCATAGAGAGTGTCAGAGAGTGTCTGAGAGGTCAGAGAGTGTCAGAGAGTGTCAGAGAGTGATAGAGAGTAATAGAGAGTGTGAGAGAGTGTCAGAGAGTGATAGAGAGCGATAGTGTGTCAGAGAGTGTCAGAGATTGTCAGAGAGTTTTAGTGATTGTCTGAGAGTGTCAGAGTGTGTCAGAGAGTGATAGAGATTGATTGAGAGTGATTGAGAGTGTCAGAGAGTGTCAGAGAGTGATGGAGAGTGTCAGAGAGTGGCACTGAGTGTCTGAGAGTGTCAGAGTGTGTCAGAGAGTGACAGAGAGTGATAGAGAGGGTCAGAGAGTGTCAGAGAGTATCAGAGAGTGTCAGAGACTATCAGAGAGTGATAGTGAGTGTCAGAGAGTGATGGTGAGTGTCTGAGAGTGAGAGAGAGTGTCAGAGAGTGTCAGAGATTGTCAGAGAGTGATAGTATGCGTCAGAGAGTGATAGAGAGTGATAGAGAGTGTCAGAGAGTGTCAGAGAGTGATAGAGAGTGTCAGAGAGTGTCAAAGAGTGTCAGAGAGTCATAGAGAGTGTCAGAGAGTGTCTGAGAGGTCAGAGAGTGTCAGAGAGTGTCAGAGAGTGTCATAGAGTGTCAGAGAGTGATAGAGAGTGATAGAGAGTAATAGAGATTGTGAGAGAGTGTCAGAGAGTGATAGGGAGCGATAGTGTGTCAGAGAGTGTCAGAGATTGTCAGAGAGTTTTAGTGATTGTCTGAGAGTGTCAGAGTGTGTCAGAGAGTGATAGAGATTGATTGAGAGTGATTGAGAGTGTCAGAGAGTGTCAGCGAGTGATGGAGAGTGTGAGAGAGTGGCACTGAGTGTCTGAGAGTGTCAGAGTGTGTCAGAGAGTGACAGAGAGTGATAGAGAGGGTCAGAGAGTGTCAGAGAGTGTAAGAGAGTGTCAGAGATTGACACTGAGTGTCTGAGAGTGACAGTGAGTGTCAGGGCGTGTCAGAGAGTGATAGTGAGTGTCAGAGAGTGTCAGAGAGTATCAGAGAGTGTCAGAGACTATCAGAGAGTGATAGTGAGTGTCAGAGAGTGATGGTGAGTGTCTGAGAGTGAGAGAGAGTGTCAGAGAGTGTCAGAGAGTGTCAGAGATTGTCAGAGAGTGATAGTGTGCGTCAGAGATTGTCAGAGAGTGATAGAGAGTGTCAGAGAGTGTCAGAGAGTGAGAGAGAGTGTCAGAGAGTGTCAGAGAGTGATAGAGTGTGATAGAGAGTGTCAGAGTGTCAGAGAGTGATAGAGCGTCTCAGAGAGTGTCAGAGAGTGATAGAGAGTGATAGAGAGTGTCAGAGAGTGTCAGAGAGTGACAATGAGTGTCAGAGAGTGTCAGAGATTGATGGAGAGTGTCTGTGAGTGTCTGACAGTGTCAGAGAGTGTCAGAGAGTGATAGTGAGTGTCTGAGAGTTTCAGAGAGTGTCAGAGAGTGATAGAAAGCGATTGAGAGTGTCAGAGAGCGTCAGAGAGTGATAGAGAGTGTCAGAGAGTGATAGTGAGTATCTGTGAGTGTCTGAGCGTGTCAGAGAGTGTCAGAGAGTGATAGAGATTGATTGAGAGTGATTGAGAGTGTCAGAGAGTGTCAGCGAGTGATGGAGAGTGTCAGAGAGTGTCAGAGAGTATCAGAGAGTGTCAGAGACGATCAGAGAGTGATAGTGAGTGTCAGAGAGTGATGGTGAGTGTCTGAGAGTGAGAGAGAGTGTCAGAGAGTGACAGTGAGTGTCAGAGAGTGACAGTGAGTTTCAGAGAGTGACAGTGAGTGTCAGGGAGTGTCAGAGAGTGATAGTGAGTGTCAGAGAGTGTCAGAGAGTGATACTGAGTGTCAGAGAGAATCAGAGAGTGATAGTGAGAGTCTGAGAGTGTCAGAGAGTGATAGAGAGTGTCAGAGAGTGTCAAAGAGTGTCAGAGAGTCATAGAGAGTGTCAGAGAGTGTCTGAGAGGTCAGAGAGTGTCAGAGAGTGTCAGAGAGTGTCAGAGAGTGATAGAGAGTGATAGAGAGTAATAGAGAGTGTGAGAGAGTGTCAGAGAGTGATAGAGAGCGATAGTGTGTCAGAGAGTGTCAGAGATTGTCAGAGAGTTTTAGTGATTGTCTGAGAGTGTCAGAGTGTGTCAGAGAGTGATAGAGATTGATTGAGAGTGATTGAGAGTGTCAGAGAGTGTCAGAGAGTGATGGAGAGTGTCAGAGAGTGGCACTGAGTGTCTGAGAGTGTCAGAGTGTGTCAGAGAGTGACAGAGAGTGATAGAGAGGGTCAGAGAGTGTCAGAGAGTGTAAGAGAGTGTCAGAGAGTGACACTGAGTGTCTGAGAGTGTCAGAGTGTGCCAGATAGTGATTGAGAGTGTCAGAGAGTGATAGAGAGAGTCAGAGAGTGTCAGAGAGTGTCAGAGATTGTCAGAGAGTGATAGTGTGCGTCAGAGAGTGATAGAGAGTGATAGAGAGTGTCAGAGAGTGTCAGAGAGTGATAGAGAGTGTCAGAGAGTGTCAGAGATTGATAGAGAGTGATAGAGAGTGTCAGAGAGTGTCAGAGAGTGATAGAGAGTGTCAGAGAGTGTCAGAGAGTGATAGAGAGTGAAAGAGAGTGTCAGAGAGTGTCAGAGAGTGACACTGAGTGTCAGAGAGTGTCAGAGAGTGATGGAGAGTGTCTGTGAGTGTCTGAGTGTGTCAGAGAGTGTCAGAGAGTGATAGTGAGTGTCTGAGAGTTTCAGAGAGTGTCAGAGAGTGATAGAAAGCGATTGAGAGTGTCAGAGAGTGTCAGAGAGTGATAGAGAGTGTCAGAGAGTGTCAGAGAGTGATAGTGAGTGTCTGTGAGTGTCTGAGAGTGTCAGAGAGTGTCAGAGAGAGTGATAGGGAGCGATTGAGAGTGTCAGAGAGTGTCAGAGAGTGACAGTGAGTGTCAGAGTGTGACTGTGAGTGTCAGGGAGTGTCAGAGAGTGATAGTGAGTGTCAGAGAGTGTCAGAGATTATCAGAGAGTGTCAGAGATTATCAGAGAGTGAGAGTGAGTGTCAGAGAGTGTCAGAGAGTGATAGAGAGTGACAGAGAGTGACAGAGAGTGATAGAAAGTGTCAGAGAGTGTCAGGGAGTGATAGAGAGTGTCAGAGAGTGATAGTGAGTGTCTGAGAGTGTCAGAGAGTGATAGAGATTGACAGAGAGTGACAGAGAGTGACAGAGAGTGATAGAAAGTGTCAGAGGGTGTCAGAGATTGATAGAGAGTGTCAGAGATTGTCAAAGAGGGTCAGAGAGTCATAGAGAGTGTCAGAGAGTGTCTGAGAGGTCAGAGAGTGTCAGAGAGTGTCAGAGAGTGATAGAGAGTGATAGAGAGTAATAGAGAGTGTGAGAGAGTGTCAGAGAGTGATAGAGAGCGATAGTGTGTCAGAGAGTGTCAGAGATTGTCAGAGAGTTTTAGTGATTGTCTGAGATTGTCAGAGTGTGTCAGAGAGTGATAGAGATTGATTGAGAGTGATTGAGAGTGTCAGAGAGTGTCAGAGAGTGATAGAGAGTGTCAGAGAGTGGCACTGAGTGTCTGAGAGTGTCAGAGTGTGTCAGAGAGTGATAGAGATTGATTGATAGTGATTGAGAGTGTCAAAGAGTGTCAGAGAGTGATGGCGAGTGTCTGAGAGTGTCAGAGAGTGAAAGAAAGTGTCAGAGAGTGTCAGAGAGCGATAGAGAGTGTCAGAGAGTGTCCGAGAGTCTCAGAGAGTGATAGAGCGTGAAATAGAGTGTCAGAGTGTGTCAGAGAGTGTCAGAGAGTGTCAGAGAGTGTCAGAGAGCGATAATGAGTGTCTGAGAGTATCTGAGAGTGATAGAGAGTGTCAGTGAGTGATCGAGAATGTCAGTGAGTGATAGGGAGTGTCAGAGAGTGTCAGAGAGTGTCAGAGAGTGATAGAGAGTGTCAGAGAGTGTCAGAGAGTGTCAGAGAGTGATAGTGAGTGTCAGAGAGTGTCAGAGAATGTCAGCGAGTGAAAGAGAGTGTCAGAGAGTGGCAGAGAGTGATAGAGAGAGTCAGATAGTGATAGTGAGTGTCTGAGAGTGTCAGACAGTGTCAGAGATTGTCAGAGAGAGAGAGAGTGTGTGTCAGCGAGTGATAGTGAGTGTCTGAGAGTGTCAGAGAGTGATAGAGAGTGATAGAGATTGATAGAGAGTGACAGAGAGTGATAGAGAGTGTCAGAGAGTGTCAAAGAGTGTCAGAGAGTCATAGAGAGTGTCAGAGAGTGTCAGAGAGAGACACTGAGTGTCAGAGAGTGTCAGAGAGTGATGGAGAGTGTCTGTGAGTGTCTGAGAGTGTCAGAGAGTGTCAGAGAGTGACAGTGAGTGTCAGAGAGTGATAGAGAGTGTCAGAGAGTGTCAGAGAGTGATAGTGAGTGTCTGAGAGTTTCAGAGAGTGTCAGAGAGTGACAGAAAGCGATTGAGAGTGTCAGAGAGTGTCAGAGAGTGATAGAGAGTGTCAGAGAATGTCAGAGAGTGATAGTGAGTGTCTGTGAGTGTCTGACAGTGTCAGAGAGTGTCAGAGAGAGTGATAGGGAGCGATTGAGAATGTCAGAGAGTGTCAGAGAGTGTCAGTGATTGTCAGGGAGTGTCAGAGAGTGATAGTGAGTGTCAGAGAGTGTCAGAGAGTATCAGAGAGTGTCAGAGACTATCAGAGAGTGATAGTGAGTGTCAGAGAGTGATGGTGAGTGTCTGAGAGTGAGAGAGAGTGTCAGAGAGTGTCAGAGAGTGTCAGAGAGTGACACTGAGTGTCAGAGAGTGATGGAGAGTGTCTGTGAGTGTCTGAGAGTGTCAGAGAGTGTCAGAGAGTGATAGTGAGTTTCTGAGAGTTTCAGAGAGTGTCAGAGAGTGATAGAGATTGATTGATAGTGATTGAGAGTGTCAAAGAGTGTCAGAGAGTGATGGCGAGTGTCTGAGAGTGTCAGAGAGTGTCAGAGAGTGAAAGAAAGTGTCAGAGAGTGTCAGAGAGCGATAGAGAGTGTCAGAGAGTGTCCGAGAGTCTCAGAGAGTGATAGTGCGTGAAAGAGAGTGTCAGAGTGTGTCAGAGAGTGTCAGAGAGTGTCAGAGAGTGTCAGAGAGCGATAATGAGTGTCTGAGAGTGTCTGAGAGTGATAGAGAGTGTCAGTGAGTGATCGAGAATGTCAGAGAAGGATAGGGAGTGTCAGAGAGTGTCAGAGAGTGTCAGAGAGTGACAGAGAGTGTCAGAGAGTGATAGAGAGTGTCAGAGAGTGATAGTGAGTGTCTGAGAGTATCAGAGAGTGATAGTGAGTGTCAGAGAGAATCAGAGAGCGATAGTGATTGTCAGAGAGTGTCAGAGAATGTCAGCGAGTGAAAGAGAGTGTCAGAGAGTGGCAGAGAGTGATAGAGAGAGTCAGATAGTGATAGTGAGTGTCTCAGAGTGTCTGAGAGTGTCAGACAGTGTCAGAGATTGTCAGAGAGAGAGAGAGAGAGTGTCAGCGAGTGATAGTGAGTGTCTGAGAGTTTCAGAGAGTGATAGAGAGTGATAGAGAGTGACAGAGAGTGATAGAGAGTGTCAGAGAGTGTCAGAGAGTGATAGAGAGTGTCAGAGAGTGTAAAAGAGTGTCAGAGAGTCATAGAGAGTGTCAGAGAGTGTCAGAGAGTGTCAGAGAGTGATAGAGAGTAATAGAGAGTGTGAGTGAGTGTCAGAGAGTGATAGAGAGCGATAGTGTGTCAGAGAGTGTCAGAGATTGTCAGAGAGTTTTAGTGATTGTCTGAGAGTGTCAGAGTGTGTCAGAGAGTGATAGAGATTGATTGAGAGTGATTGAGAGTGTCAGAGAGTGTCAGAGAGTGATGGAGAGTGTCAGAGAGTGGCACTGAGTGTCTGAGAGTGTCAGAGTGTGTCAGAGAGTGACAGAGAGTGATAGGGAGGGTCAGAGAGTGTCAGAGAGTGTAAGAGAGTGTCAGAGAGTGATAGTGAGTGTCTGAGAGTTACCTACCTACAGAAAATAAAAACAAAAAACAAACAAACAAAAAAATACACAAAAAAAAAAAAAAAAAAACAAAACAAAAAACAAAAAAAAAAAAAAATAATACACAAAAAACAAAAAAAAAAAAGAACAAACACAAACAAAAAAAAACAAACAAAAAAAAAAAAAACAAAAAGCAAAAAAACAAACCAAACAAAACACAAAAAAAAAACAAAATAGAAAACATAGACACCTACAGATACCAGAGAGTGTCAGAGAGTGATAGAGATTGATTGATAGTGATTGAGAGTGTCAAAGAGTGTCAGAGAGTGATGGCGAGTGTCTGAGAGTGTCAGAGAGTGTCAGAGAGTGAAAGAAAGTGTCAGAGAGTGTCAGAGAGCGATAGAGAGTGTCAGAAAGTGTCCGAGAGTCTCAGAGAGTGATAGTGCGTGAAAGAGAGTGTCAGAGTGTGTCAGAGAGTGTCAGAGAGTGTCAGAGAGTGTCAGAGAGCGATAATGAGTGTCTGAGAGTGTCTGAGAGTGATAGAGAGTGTCAGTGAGTGATCGAGAATGTCAAAGAAGGATAGGGAGTGTCAGAGAGTGTCAGAGAGTGACAGAGAGTGTCAGAGAGTGATAGAGAGTGTCAGAGAGTGATAGTGAGTGTCTGAGAGTATCAGAGAGTGATAGTGAGTGTCAGAGAGAATCAGAGAGTGATAGTGATTGTCAAAGAGTGTCAGAGAATGTCAGCGAGTGAAAGAGAGTGTCAGAGAGTGGCAGAGAGTGATAGAGAGAGTCAGATAGTGATAGTGAGTGTCTCAGAGTGTCTGAGAGTGTCAGACAGTGTCAGAGATTGTCAGAGAGAGAGAGAGAGAGTGTCAGCGAGTGATAGTGAGTGTCTGAGAGTTTCAGAGAGTGATAGAGAGTGATAGAGAGTGACAGAGAGTGATAGAGAGTGTCAGAGAGTGTCAGAGAGTGATAGAGAGTGTCAGAGAGTGTAAAAGAGTGTCAGAGAGTCATAGAGAGTGTCAGAGAGTGTCTGAGAGGTCAGAGAGTGTCAGAGAGTGTCAGAGAGTGTCAGAGAGTGATAGAGAGTAATAGAGAGTGTGAGAGAGTGTCAGAGAGTGATAGAGAGCGATAGTGTGTCAGAGAGTGTCAGAGATTGTCAGAGAGTTTTAGTGATTGTCTGAGAGTGTCAGAGTGTGTCAGAGAGTGACAGAGATTGATTGAGAGTGATTGAGAGTGTCAGAGAGTGTCAGAGAGTGACAGAGAGTGATAGAGAGGGTCAGAGAGTGTCAGAGAGTGTAAGAGAGTGTCAGAGAGTGGCACTGAGTGTCTGAGAGTGTCAGAGTGTGTCAGAGAGTGACAGAGAGTGATAGAGAGGGTCAGAGAGTGTCAGAGAGTGTAAGAGAGTGTCAGAGAGTGACACTGAGTGTCTGAGAGTGACAGTGAGTGTCAGGGAGTGTCAGAGAGTGATAGAAAGTGTCAGAGAGTGTCAGAGAGTATCAGAGAGTGTCAGAGACTATCAGAGAGTGATAGTGAGTGTCAGAGAGTGATGGTGAGTGTCTGAGAGTGAGAGAGAGTGTCAGAGAGTGTCAGAGAGTGTCAGAGAGTGTCAGAGAGTGATAATGTGTGTCAGAGAGTGATAGAGAGTGATAGAGAGTGTCAGAGAGTGTCAGAGAGTGATAGAGAGTGTCAGAGAGTGTCAAAGAGTGTCAGAGAGTCATAGAGAGTGTCAGAGAGTGTCTGAGAGGTCAGAGAGTGTCAGAGAGTGTCAGAGAGTGTCAGAGAGTGTCAGAGAGTGATAGAGAGTGATAGAGAGTAATAGAGATTGTGAGAGAGTGTCAGAGAGTGATAGAGAGCGATAGTGTGTCAGAGAGTGTCAGAGATTGTCAGAGAGTTTTAGTGATTGTCTGAGAGTGTCAGAGTGTGTCAGAGAGTGATAGAGATTGATTGAGCGTGATTGAGAGTGTCAGAGAGTGTCAGAGAGTGATGGGGAGTGTCAGAGAGTGGCACTGAGTGTCTGAGAGTGTCAGAGTGTGTCAGAGAGTGACAGAGAGTGATAGAGAGGGTCAGAGAGTGTCAGAGAGTGTAAGAGAGTGTCAGAGAGTGACACTGAGTGTCTGAGAGTGACAGTGAGTGTCAGGGCGTGTCAGAGAGTGATAGTGAGTGTCAGAGAGTGTCAGAGAGTATCAGAGAGTGTCAGAGACTATCAGAGAGTGATAGTGAGTGTCAGAGAGTGATGGTGAGTGTCTGAGAGTGAGAGAGAGTGTCAGAGAGTGTCAGAGAGTGTCAGAGATTGTCAGAGAGTGATAGTGTGCGTCAGAGAGTGATAGAGAGTGATAGAGAGTGTCAGAGAGTGTCAGAGAGTGAGAGAGAGTGTCAGAGAGTGTCAGAGAGTGATAGAGCGTGTCAGAGAGTGTCAGAGAGTAATAGAGAGTGATAGAGAGTGTCAGAGAGTGACACTGAGTGTCAGAGAGTGTCAGAGATTGATGGAGAGTGTCTGTGAGTGTCTGAGAGTGTCTGAGAGTGTCAGAGAGTGTCAGAGAGTGATAGTGAGTGTCTGAGAGTTTCAGAGAGTGTCAGAGAGTGATAGAAAGCGATTGAGAGTGTCAGAGAGTGTCAGAGAGTGATAGAGAGTGTCAGAGAGTGTCAGAGAGTGATAGTGAGTGTCTGTGAGTGTCTGAGCGTGTCAGAGAGTGTCAGAGAGAGTGATAGGGAGCGATTGAGAGTGTCAGAGAGTGTCAGAGAGTGTCAGAGAGTGACAGTGAGTGACAGTGAGTGTCAGAGAGTGACAGTGAGTGTCAGAGAGTGATAGTGAGTGTCAGAGAGTGTCAGAGAGTATCAGAGAGTGTCAGAGTCGATCAGAGAGTGATAGTGAGTGTCAGAGAGTGATGGTGAGTGTCTGAGAGTGAGAGAGAGTGTCAGAGAGTGTCAGAGAGTGTCAGAGAGTGACACTGAGTGTCAGAGAGTGTCAGAGAGTGATGGAGAGTGTCTGTGAGTGTCTGAGAGTGTCAGAGAGTGTCAGAGAGTGATAGTGAGTGTCTGAGAGTTTCAGAGAGTGTCAGAGAGTGATAGAGAGCGATTGAGAGTGTCAGAGAGTGTCAGAGAGTGACAGTGAGTTTCAGAGAGTGACAGTGAGTGTCAGGGAGTGTCAGAGAGTGATAGTGAGTGTCAGTGAGTGTCAGAGAGTGATACTGAGTGTCAGAGAGAATCAGAGAGTGATAGTGAGAGTCTGAGAGTGTCAGAGAGTGATAGAGAGTGTCAGAGAGTGTCAAAGAGTGTCAGAGAGTCATAGAGAGTGTGAGAGAGTATCTGAGAGGTCAGAGAGTGTCAGAGAGTGTCAGAGAGTGTCAGAGAGTGATAGAGAGTGATATAGAGTAATAGAGAGTGTGAGAGAGTGTCAGAGAGTGATAGAGAGCGATAGTGTGTCAGAGAGTGTCAGAGATTGTCAGAGAGTTTTAGTGATTGTCTGAGAGTGTCAGAGTGTGTCAGAGAGTGATAGAGATTGATTGAGAGTGATTGAGAGTGTCAGAGAGTGTCAGAGAGTTTAAGAGAGTGTCAGAGAGTGACACTGAGTGTCTGAGAGTGTCAGAGTGTGCCAGATAGTGATTGAGAGTGTCAGAGAGTCATAGAGAGTGTCAGAGAGTGTCAGAGAGTGTCAGAGATTGTCAGAGAGTGATAGTGTGCGTCAGAGAGTGATAGAGAGTGATAGAGAGAGTCAGAGAGTGTCAGAGAGTGATAGAGAGTGTCAGAGAGTGTCAGAGATTGATAGAGAGTGATAGAGAGTGTCAGAGAGTGTCAGAGAGTGATAGAGAGTGTCAGAGAGTGTCAGAGAGTGATAGAGAGTGAAAGAGAGTGTCAGAGAGTGTCAGAGAGTGACACTGAGTGTCAGAGAGTGTCAGAGAGTGATGGAGAGTGTCTGTGAGTGTCTGAGTGTGTCAGAGAGTGTCAGAGAGTGATAGTGAGTGTCTGAGAGTTTCAGAGAGTGTCAGAGAGTGATAGAAAGCGATTGAGAGTGTCAGAGAGTGATAGAGAGTGTCAGAGAGTGTCAGAGAGTGATAGTGAGTGTCTGTGAGTGTCTGAGAGTGTCAGAGAGTGTCAGAGAGAGTGATAGGGAGTGATTGAGAGTGTCAGAGAGTGTCAGACAGTGTCAGAGAGTGACAGTGAGTGTCAGAGAGTGACTGTGAGTGTCAGGGAGTGTCAGAGAGTGATAGTGAGTGTCAGAGAGTGTCACAGAGTATCAGAGAGTGTCAGAGATTATCAGAGAGTGATAGTGAGTGTCAGAGAGTGTCAGAGAGTGATAGAGAGTGACAGAGAGTGACAGAGAGTGATAGAAAGTGTCAGAGAGTGTCAGAGAGTGATAGAGAGTGTCAGAGAGTGATAGTGAGTGTCTGAGAGTGTCAGAGAGTGATAGAGATTGACAGAGAGTGTCAGAGAGTGATAGAAAGTGTCAGAGACTGTCAGAGATTGATAGAGAGTGTCAGAGATTGTCAAAGAGGGTCAGAGAGTCATAGAGAGTGTCAGAGAGTGTCTGAGAGGTCAGAGAGTGTCAGAGAGTGATAGAGAGTGATAGAGAGTAATAGAGAGTGTGAGAGAGTGTCAGAGAGTGATAGAGAGCGATAGTGTGTCAGAGAGTGTCAGAGATTGTCAGAGAGTTTTAGTGATTGTCTGAGATTGTCAGAGTGTGTCAGAGAGTGATAGAGATTGATTGAGAGTGATTGAGAGTGTCAGAGAGTGTCAGAGAGTGATCGAGAGTGTCAGAGAGTGGCACTGAGTGTCTGAGAGTGTCAGAGTGTGTCAGAGAGTGATAGAGATTGATTGATAGTGATTGAGAGTGTCAAAGAGTGTCAGAGAGTGATGGCGAGTGTCTGAGAGTGTCAGAGAGTGAAAGAAAGTGTCAGAGAGTGTCAGAGAGCGATAGAGAGTGTCAGAGAGTGTCCGAGAGTCTCAGAGAGTGATAGAGCGTGAAAGAGAGTGTCAGAGTGTGTCAGAGAGTGTCAGAGAGTGTCAGAGAGTGTCAGAGAGCGATAATGAGTGTCTGAGAGTGTCTGAAAGTGATAGAGAGTGTCAGTGAGTGATCGAGAATGTCAGAGAGTGATAGGGAGTGTCAGAGAGTGTCAGAGAGTGTCAGAGAGTGATAGAGAGTGTCAGAGAGTGATAGTGAGTGTCTGAGAGTATCGAAGAGTAATAGTGAGTGTCAGAGAGAATCAGAGATTGATAGTGATTGTCAGAGAGTGTCAGAGAATGTCAGCGAGTGAAAGAGAGTGTCAGAGAGTGGCAGAGAGTGATGGAGAGAGTCAGATAGTGATAGTGAGTGTCTGAGAGTGTCTGAGAGTGTCAGACAGTGTCAGAGATTGTCAGAGAGAGAGAGAGAGTGTGTCAGCGAGTGATAGTGAGCGTCTGAGAGTGTCAGAGAGTGATAGAGAGTGATAGAGAGTGACAGAGAGTGATAGAGAGTGTCAGAGAGTGTCAGAGAGTGATAGAGAGTGTCAGAGAGTGTCAAAGAGTGTCAGAGAGTCATAGAGAGTGTCAGAGATTGTCTGAGAGGTCAGAGAGTGTCAGAGAGTGCCAGAGAGTGTCAGAGAGTGTCAGAGAGTGATAGAGAGTGATAGAGAGTAATAGAGATTGTGAGAGAGTGTCAGAGAGTGATAGAGAGCGATAGTGTGTCAGAGAGTGTCAGAGATTGTCAGAGAGTTTTAGTGATTGTCTGAGAGTGTCAGAGTGTGTCAGAGAGTGATAGAGATTGATTGAGAGTGATTGAGAGTGTCAGAGAGTGTCAGAGAGTGATGGAGAGTGTCAGAGAGTGGCACTGAGTGTCTGAGAGTGTCAGAGTGTGTCAGAGAGTGACAGAGAGTGATAGAGAGGGTCAGAGAGTGTCAGAGAGTGTAAGAGAGTGTCAGAGAGTGACACTGAGTGTCTGAGAGTGACAGTGAGTGTCAGGGCGTGTCAGTGAGTGATAGTGAGTGTCAGAGAGTGTCAGAGAGTATCAGAGAGTGTCAGAGACTATCAGAGAGTGATAGTGAGTGTCAGAGAGTGATGGTGAGGGTCTGAGAGTGAGAGAGAGTGTCAGAGAGTGTCAGAGAGTGTCAGAGATTGTCAGAGAGTGATAGTGTGCGTCAGAGAGTGATAGAGAGTGATAGAGAGTGTCAGCGAGTGTCAGAGAGTGAGGGAGAGTGTCAGAGAGTGTCAGAGAGTGATAGAGAGTGATAGAGAGTGTCAGAGAGTGTCAGAGAGTGATAGAGCGTGTCAGAGAGTGTCAGAGAGTGATAGAGAGTGATAGAGAGTGTCAGAGAGTGTCAGAGAGTGACACTGAGTGTCAGAGAGTGTCAGAGATTGATGGAGAGTGTCTGTGAGTGTCTGAGAGTGTCAGAGAGTGTCAGAGAGTGATAGTGAGTGTCTGTGAGTGTCTGAGCGTGTCAGAGAGTGTCAGAGAGAGTGATAGGGAGCGATTGAGAGTGTCAGAGAGTGTCAGAGTGTGTCAGAGAGTGGCAGAGAGTGATGGAGAGAGTCAGATAGTGATAGTGAGTGTCTGAGAGTGTCTGAGAGTGTCAGACAGTGTCAGAGATTGTCAGAGAGAGAGAGAGAGTGTGTCAGCGAGTGATAGTGAGCGTCTGAGAGTGTCAGAGAGTGATAGAGAGTGATAGAGAGTGACAGAGAGTGATAGAGAGTGTCAGAGAGTGTCAGAGAGTGATAGAGAGTGTCAGAGATTGTCTGAGAGGTCAGAGAGTGTCAGAGAGTGCCAGAGAGTGTCAGAGAGTGTCAGAGAGTGATAGAGAGTGATAGAGAGTAATAGAGATTGTGAGAGAGTGTCAGAGAGTGATAGAGAGCGATAGTGTGTCAGAGAGTGTCAGAGATTGTCAGAGAGTTTTAGTGATTGTCTGAGAGTGTCAGAGTGTGTCAGAGAGTGATAGAGATTGATTGAGAGTGATTGAGAGTGTCAGAGAGTGTCAGAGAGTGATGGAGAGTGTCAGAGAGTGGCACTGAGTGTCTGAGAGTGTCAGAGTGTGTCAGAGAGTGACAGAGAGTGATAGAGAGGGTCAGAGAGTGTCAGAGAGTGTAAGAGAGTGTCAGAGAGCGACACTGAGTGTCTGAGAGTGACAGTGAGTGTCAGGGCGTGTCAGTGAGTGATAGTGAGTGTCAGAGAGTGTCAGAGAGTATCAGAGAGTGTCAGAGACTATCAGAGAGTGATAGTGAGTGTCAGAGAGTGATGGAGAGGGTCTGAGAGTGAGAGAGAGTGTCAGAGAGTGTCAGAGAGTGTCAGAGATTGTCAGAGAGTGATAGTGTGCGTCAGAGAGTGATAGAGAGTGATAGAGAGTGTCAGCGAATGTCAGAGAGTGAGGGAGAGTGTCAGAGAGTGTCAGAGAGTGATAGAGAGTGATAGAGAGTGTCAGAGAGTGTCAGAGAGTGATAGAGCGTGTCAGAGAGTGTCAGAGAGTGATAGAGAGTGATAGAGAGTGTCAGAGAGTGTCAGAGAGTGACACTGAGTGTCAGAGAGTGTCAGAGATTGATGGAGAGTGTCTGTGAGTGTCTGAGAGTGTCAGAGAGTGTCAGAGAGTGATAGTGAGTGTCTGTGAGTGTCTGAGCGTGTCAGAGAGTGTCAGAGAGAGTGATAGGGAGCGATTGAGAGTGTCAGAGAGTGTCAGAGAGTGTCAGAGAGTGACAGTGAGTGTCAGAGAGTGACAGTGAGTGTCAGAGAGTGATAGTGAGTGTCAGAGAGTGTCAGAGAGTATCAGAGAGTGTCAGAGACGATCAGAGAGTGATAGTGAGTGTCAGAGAGTGATGGTAAGTGTCTGAGAGTGAGAGAGAGTGTCAGAGAGTGTCAGAGAGTGTCAGAGAGTGACACTGAGTGTCAGAGAGTGTCAGAGAGTGATGGAGAGTGTCTGTGAGTGTCTGAGAGTGTCAGAGAGTGTCAGAGAGTGATAGTGAGTGTCTGAGAGTTTCAGAGAGTGTCAGAGAGTGATAGAGAGCGATTGAGAGTGTCAGAGAGTGTCAGAGAGTGTCAGAGAGTGACAGTGAGTTTCAGAGAGTGACAGTGAGTGTCAGGGAGTGTCAGAGAGTGATAGTGAGTGTCAGAGAGTGTCAGAGAGTGATACTGTGTGTCAGAGAGAATCAGAGAGTGACAGTGAGAGTCTGAGAGTGTCAGAGAGTGATAGAGAGTGTCGGAGAGTGTCAAAGAGTGTCAGAGAGTCATAGAGAGTGTCAGAGAGTGTCTGAGAGGTCAGAGAGTGTCAGAGAGTGTCAGAGAGTGATAGAGAGTGATAGAGAGTAATAGAGAGTGTGAGAGAGTGTCAGAGAGTGATAGAGAGCGATAGTGTGTCAGAGAGTGTCAGAGATTGTCAGAGAGTTTTAGTGATTGTCTGAGAGTGTCAGAGTGTGTCAGAGAGTGATAGAGATTGATTGAGAGTGATTGAGAGAGTCAGAGAGTGTCAGAGAGTGATGGAGAGTGTCAGAGAGTGGCACTGAGTGTCTGAGAGTGTCAGAGTGTGTCAGAGAGTGACAGAGAGTGATAGAGAGGGTCAGAGAGTGTCAGAGAGTGTAAGAGAGTGTCAGAGAGTGACACTGAGTGTCTGAGAGTGTCAGAGTGTGCCAGATAGTGATTGAGAGTGTCAGAGAGTGATAGAGAGAGTCAGAGAGTGTCAGAGAGTGTCAGAGATTGTTAGAGAGTGATAGTGTGCGTCAGAGAGTGATAGAGTGTGATAGAGAGTGTCAGAGAGTGTCAGAGAGTGATAGAGAGTGTCAGAGAGTGTCAGAGATTGATAGAGAGTGATAGAGAGTGTCAGAGAGTGTCAGAGAGTGATAGAGAGTGTCAGAGAGTGTCAGAGAGTGATAGAGAGTGAAAGAGAGTGTCAGAGAGTGTCAGAGAGTGACACTGAGTGTCAGAGAGTGTCAGAGAGTGATGGGGAGTGTCTGTGAGTGTCTGAGTGTGTCAGAGAGTGTCAGAGAGTGATAGTGAGTGTCTGAGAGTTTCAGAGAGTGTCAGAGAGTGATAGAAAGCGATTGAGAGTGTCAGAGAGTGTCAGAGAGTGATAGAGAGTGTCAGAGAGTGTCAGAGAGTGATAGTGAGTGTCTGTGAGTGTCTGAGAGTGTCAGAGAGTGTCAGAGAGAGTGATAGGGAGCGATTGAGAGTGTCAGAGAGTGTCAGACAGTGTCAGAGAGTGTCAGAGAGTGACAGTGAGTGTCAGAGAGTGACTGTGAGTGTCAGGGAGTGTCAGAGAGTGATAGTGAGTGTCAGAGAGTGTCAGAGAGTGTCAGAGAGTGTCAGAGATTATCGGAGAGTGATAGTGAGTGTCAGAGAGTGTCAGAGAGTGATAGAGAGTGACAGAGAGTGACAGAGAGTGATAGAAAGTGTCAGAGAGTGTCAGAGAGTGATAGAGAGTGTCAGAGAGTGATAGTGAGTGTCTGAGAGTGTCAGAGAGTGATAGAGATTGACAGAGAGTGACAGAGAGTGACAGAGAGTGATAGAAAGTGCCAGAGAGTGTCGGAGATTGATAGAGAGTGTCAGAGATTGTCAAAGAGGGTCAGAGAGTCATAGAGAGTGTCAGAGAGTGTCTGAGAGGTCAGAGAGTTTCAGAGAGTGTCAGAGAGTGATAGAAAGCGATTGAGAGTGTCAGAGAGTGTCAGAGAGTGATAGAGAGTGTCAGAGAGTGTCAGAGAGTGATAGTGAGTGTCTGTGAGTGTCTGAGAGTGTCAGAGAGTGTCAGAGAGAGTGATAGGGAGCGATTGAGAGTGTCAGAGAGTGTCAGACAGTGTCAGAGAGTGTCAGAGAGTGACAGTGAGTGTCAGAGAGTGACTGTGAGTGTCAGGGAGTGTCAGAGAGTGATAGTGAGTGTCAGAGAGTGTCAGAGAGTATCAGAGAGTGTCAGAGATTATCGGAGAGTGATAGTGAGTGTCAGAGAGTGTCAGAGAGTGATAGAGAGTGACAGAGAGTGACAGAGAGTGATAGAAAGTGTCAGAGAGTGTCAGAGAGTGATAGAGAGTGTCAGAGAGTGATAGTGAGTGTCTGAGAGTGTCAGAGAGTGATAGAGATTGACAGAGAGTGACAGAGAGTGACAGAGAGTGATAGAAAGTGCCAGAGAGTGTCGGAGATTGATAGAGAGTGTCAGAGATTGTCAAAGAGGGTCAGAGAGTCATAGAGAGTGTCAGAGAGTGTCTGAGAGGTCAGAGAGTGTCAGAGAGTGTCAGAGAGTGATAGAGAGTGATAGAGAGTAATAGAGAGTGTGAGAGAGTGTCAGAGAGTGATAGAGAGCGATAGTGTGTCAGAGAGTGTCAGAGATTGTCAGAGAGTTTTAGTGATTGTCTGAGATTGTCAGAGTGTGTCAGAGAGTGATAGAGATTGATTGAGAGTGATTGAGAGTGTCAGAGAGTGTCAGAGAGTGATCGAGAGTGTCAGAGAGTGGCACTGAGTGTCTGAGAGTGTCAGAGTGTGTCAGAGAGTGATAGAGATTGATTGATAGTGATTGAGAGTGTCAAAGAGTGTCAGAGAGTGATGGCGAGTGTCTGAGAGTGTCAGAGAGTGAAAGAATGTGTCAGAGAGTGTCAGAGAGCGATAGAGAGTGTCAGAGAGTGTCCGAGAGTCTCAGAGAGTGATAGAGCGTGAAAGAGAGTGTCAGAGTGTTTCAGAGAGTGTCAGAGAGTGTCAGAGAGTGTCAGAGAGCGATAATGAGTGTCAGAGAGTGTCAGAGAGTGATAGAGAGTGTCAGAGAGTGATAGAGAGTGTCAGAGAGTGATAGGGAGTGTCGGAGAGTATCGAAGAGTAATAGTGAGAGTCAGAGAGAATCAGAGAGTGATAGTGATTGTCAGAGAGTGTCAGAGAATGTCAGCGAGTGAAAGAGAGTGTCAGAGAGTGGCAGAGAGTGATAGAGAGAGTCAGATAGTGATAGTGAGTGTCTGAGAGTGTCTGAGAGTGTCAGACAGTGTCAGAGATTGTCAGAGAGAGAGAGAGAGAGTGTGTCAGCGAGTGATAGTGAGTGTCTGAGAGTGTCAGAGAGTGATAGAGAGTGATAGAGAGTGTCAGAGAGTGTAGGAGAGTGATAGAGAATGTCAGAGAGTGTCAGAGAGTGATAGAGAGTGATAGAGAGTGTCAGAGAGTGTCAGAGAGTGACACTGAGTGTCAGAGAGTGTCAGAGAGTGATGGAGAGTGTTTGTGAGTGTCTGAGAGTGTCAGAGAGTGTCAGAGAGTGATAGAAAGCGATTGAGAGTGTCAGAGAGTGTCAGAGAGTGTCAGAGAGTGATAGAGAGTGTCAGAGAGTGTCAGAGAGTGATAGTGAGTGTCTGTGAGTGTCTGAGAGTGTCAGAGAGTGTCAGAGAGAGTGATAGGGAGCGATTGAGAGTGTCAGAGAGTGTCAGAGAGTGTCAGAGAGTGACAGTGAGTGTCAGAGAGTGACTGTGAGTGTCAGGGAGTGTCAGAGAGTGATAGTGAGTGTCAGAGAGTGTCAGAGAGTATCGGAGAGTGTCAGAGACTATCAGAGAGTGATAGTGAGTGTCAGAGAATGATGGTGAGTGTCTGAGAGTGAGAGAGAGTGTCAGAGAGTGGCACTGAGTGTCTGAGAGTGTCAGAGTGTGTCAGAGAGTGACAGAGAGTGATAGAGAGGGTCAGAGAGTGTCAGAGAGTGTAAGAGAGTGTCAGAGAGTGACACTGAGTGTCAGAGAGTGTCAGAGTGTGTCAGATAGCGATTGAGAGTGTCAGAGAGTGATAGAGAGAGTCAGAGAGTGTCAGAGAGTGTCAGAGATTGTCAGAGAGTGATAGTGTGCGTCAGAGAGTGATAGAGAGTGATAGAGAGTGTCAGAGAGTGATAGAGAGTGTCAGAGAGTGTCAGAGAGTGATAGAGAGTGATAGAGAGTGTCAGAGAGTGTCAGAGAGTGATAGAGAGTGTCAGAGAGTGTCAGAGAGTGATCGAGAGTGATAGAGAGTGTCAGAGAGTGTCAGAGAGTGACACTGAGTGTCAGAGAGTGTCAGAGAGTGATGGAGAGTGTCTGTGAGTGTCTGAGAGTGTCATAGAGTGTCAGAGAGTGATAGTGAGTGTCTGAGAGTGTCAGAGAGTGATAGAGAGTGTCAGAGAGTGTCAAAGAGTGCCAGAGAGTCATAGAGAGTGTCAGAGAGTGTCTGAGAGGTCAGAGAGTGTCAGAGAGTGTCAGAGAGTGATAGAGTGTGATAGAGAGTAATATAGAGTGTGAGAGAGTGTCAGAGAGTGATAGAGAGTGTCACAGAGTGTCAAAAAGTTTCAGAGAGTCATAGAGAGTGTCAGAGAGTGTCTGAGAGGTCAGAGAGTGTCAGAGAGTGTCAGAGAGTGTCAGCGAGTGATAGAGAGTGATAGAGAGTAATAGAGAGTGTGAGAGAGTCTCAGAGAGTGATAGAGAGCGATAGTGTGTCAGAGAGTGATAGAGAGTGATAGAGAGTGTCAGAGAGTGTCAGAGATTGTCAGAGAGTGATAGTGTGCGTCAGAGAGTGATAGAGAGTGATAGAGAGTGTCAGAGAGTGTCAGAGAGTGATAGAGAGTGTCAGAGAGTGTCAGAGAGTGATAGAGAGTGATAGAGAGTGTCAGAGAGTGTCAGAGAGTGACACTGAGTGTCAGAGAGTGTCAGAGAGTGATGGAGAGTGTTTGTGAGTGTCTGAGAGTGTCAGAGAGTGTCAGAGAGTGATAGAAAGCGATTGAGAGTGTCAGAGAGTGTCAGAGAGTGATAGAGAGTGTCAGAGAGTGTCAGAGAGTGATAGTGAGTGTCTGTGAGTGTCTGAGAGTGTCAGAGAGTGTCAGAGAGAGTGATAGGGAGCGATTGAGAGTGTCAGAGAGTGTCATAGAGTGTCAGAGAGTGACAGTGAGTGTCAGAGAGTGACTGTGACTGTCAGGGAGTGTCAGAGAGTGATAGTGAGTGTCAGAGAGTGTCAGAGAGTATCAGAGAGTGTCAGAGACTATCAGAGAGTGATAGTGAGTGTCAGAGAATGATGGTGAGTGTCTGAGAGTGAGAGAGAGTGTCAGAGAGTGGCACTGAGTGTCTGAGAGTGTCAGAGTGTGTCAGAGAGTGACAGAGAGTGATAGAGAGGGTCTGAGAGTGTCAGAGAGCGTAAGAGAGTGTCAGAGAGTGACACTGAGTGTCAGAGAGTGTCAGAGTGTGTCAGATAGTGATTGAGAGTGTCAGAGAGTGATAGAGAGAGTCAGAGAGTGTCAGAGAGTGTCAGAGATTGTCAGAGAGTGATAGTGTGCGTCAGAGAGTGATAGAGAGTGATAGAGAGTGTCAGAGAGTGATAGAGAGTGTCAGAGAGTGTCAGAGAGTGATAGAGAGTGATAGAGAGTGTCAGAGAGTGTCAGAGAGTGATAGAGAGTGTCAGAGAGTGTCAGAGAGTGATCAAGAGTGATAGAGAGAGTCAGAGAGTGTCAGAGAGTGACACTGAGTGTCAGAGAGTGTCAGAGAGTGATGGAGAGTGTCTGTGAGTGTCTGAGAGTGTCATAGAGTGTCAGAGAGTGATAGTGAGCGTCTGAGAGTTTCAGAGAGTTTCAGAGATTGATAGAAAGCGATTGAGAGTGTCAGAGAGTGTCAGAGAGTGATAGAGAGTGTCAGAGAGTGTCAGAGAGTGATAGTGAGTGTCTGTGAGTGTCTGAGAGTGTCAGAGAGAGTGATAGGGAGCGATTGAGAGTGTCAGAGAGTGTCAGAGAGTGACAGTGAGTGTCAGAGAGTGACAGTGAGTGTCAGGGAGTGTCAGAGAGTGATAGTGAGTGTCAGAGAGTGCCAGAGAGTATCAGAGAGTGTCAGAGACTATCAGAGAGTGATAGTGAGTGTCAGAGAGTGATGGTGAGTGTCTGAGAGTGAGAGAGCGTGTCAGAGAGTGTCAGAGAGTGTCAGAGAGTGACACTGAGTGTCAGAGAGTGTCAGAGAGTGATGGAGAGTGTCTGTGAGTGTCTGAGAGTGTCAGAGAGTGTCAGAGAGTGATAGTGAGTGTCTGAGAGTTTCAGAGAGTGCCAGAGAGTGATAGAGAGCGATTGAGAGTGTCAGAGAGTGTCAGAGAGTGTCAGAGAGTGACAGTGAGTTTCAGAGAGTGACAGTGAGTGTCAGGGTGTGTCAGAGAGTGATAGTGAGTGTCAGAGAGTGTCAGAGAGTGATACTGAGTGTCAGAGAGAATCAGAGAGTGATAGTGAGTGTCTGAGAGTGTCAGAGAGTGATAGAGAGTGATAGAGAGTGTCAGAGAGTGTCAAAGAGTGTCAGAGTGTCATAGAGAGTGTCAGAGAGTGTCTGAGAGGTCAGAGAGTGTCAGAGAGTGTCAGAGAGTGATAGAGAGTGATAGAGAGTAATAGAGAGTGTGAGAGAGTGTCAGAGAGTGATAGAGAGCGATAGTGTGTCAGAGAGTGTCAGAGATTGTCAGAGAGTTTTAGTGATTGTCTGAGAGTGTCAGAGTGTGTCAGAGAGTGATAGAGATTGATTGAGAGTGATTGAGAGTGTCAGAGAGTGTCAGAGAGTGATGGAAAGTGTCAGAGAGTGGCACTGAGTGTCTGAGAGTGTCAGAGTGTGTCAGAGAGTGACAGAGAGTGATAGAGAGGGTCAGAGAGTGTCAGAGAGTGTAAGAGAGTGTCAGAGAGTGACACTGAGTGTCTGAGAGTGTCAGAGTGTGTCAGATAGTGATTGAGAGTGTCAGAGAGTGTCAGAGAGTGTCAGAGAGTGACACTGAGTGTCAGAGAGTGATGGAGAGTGTCTGTGAGTGTCTGAGAGTGTCAGAGAGTGTCAGAGAGTGATAGTGAGTGTCTAAGAGTTTCAGAGAGTGTCAGAGAGTGATAGAGATTGATTGATAGTGATTGAGAGTGTCAAAGAGTGTCAGAGAGTGATGGCGAGTGTCTGAGAGTGTCAGAGAGTGTCAGAGAGTGAAAGAAAGTGTCAGAGAGTGTCAGAGAGCGATAGAGAGTGTCAGAGAGTGTCCGAGAGTCTCAGAGAGTGATAGAGCGTGAAAGAGAGTGTCAGAGTGTGTCAGAGAGTGTCAGAGAGTGTCAGAGAGTGTCAGAGAGCGATAATGAGTGTCTGAGAGTGTCTGAGAGTGATAGAGAGTGTCAGTGAGTGATCAAGAATGTCAGAGAGTGATAGGGAGTGTCAGAGAGTGTCAGAGAGTGTCAGAGAGTGACAGAGAGTGTCAGACAGTGATAGAGAGTGTCAGAGAGTGATAGTGAGTGTCTGAGAGTATCGAAGAGTAATAGTGAGTGTCAGAGAGAATCAGAGAGTGATAGTGATTGTCAGAGAGTGTCAGAGAATGTCAGCGAGTGAAAGAGAGTGTCAGAGAGTGGCAGAGAGTGATAGAGAGAGTCAGATAGTGATAGTGAGTGTCTGAGAGTGTCTGAGAGTGTCAGACAGTGTCAGAGATTGTCAGAGAGAGAGAGAGAGAGTGTGTCAGCGAGTGATAGTGAGTGTCTGAGAGTGTCAGAGAGTGATAGAGAGTGATAGAGAGTGACAGAGAGTAATAGAGAGTGTCAGAGAGTGTCAGAGAGTGATAGAGAGTGTCAGAGAGTCATAGAGAGTGTCAGAGAGTGTCTGAGAGGTCAAAGAGTGTCAGAGAGTGTCAGAGAGTGTCAGAGAGTGTCAGAGAGTGATAGAAAGCGATTGAGAGTGTCAGAGAGTGTCAGAGAGTGATAGAGAGTGTCAGAGAGTGTCAGAGAGTGATAGTGAGTGTCTGTGAGTGTCTGAGAGTGTCAGAGAGTGTCAGAGAGAGTGATAGGGAGCGATTGAGAGTGTCAGAGAGTGTCAGAGAGTGTCAGAGAGTGACAGTGAGTGTCAGAGAGTGACTGTGAGTGTCAGGGAGTGTCAGAGAGTGATAGTGAGTGTCAGAGAGTGTCAGAGAGTATCAGAGAGTGTCAGAGACTATCAGAGAGTGATAGTGAGTGTCAGAGAATGATGGTGAGTGTCTGAGAGAGAGAGAGAGTGTCAGAGAGTGGCACTGAGTGTCTGAGAGTGTCAGAGAGTGTCAGAGAGTGACAGAGAGTGATAGAGAAGGTCTGAGAGTGTCAGAGAGTGTAAGAGAGTGTCAGAGAGTGACACTGAGTGTCAGAGAGTGTCAGAGTGTGTCAGATAGTGATTGAGAGTGTCAGAGAGTGATAGAGAGAGTCAGAGAGTGTCAGAGAGTGTCAGAGATTGTCAGAGAGTGATAGTGTGCGTCAGAGAGTGATAGAGAGTGATAGAGAGTGTCAGAGAGTGATAGAGAGTGTCAGAGAGTGTCAGAGAGTGATAGAGAGTGACAGCGAGTGTCAGAGAGTGTCAGAGAGTGATAGAGAGTGTCAGAGAGTGTCAGAGAGTGATCAAGAGTGATAGAGAGTGTCAGAGAGTGTCAGAGAGTGTCAGAGAGTGACACTGAGTGTCAGAGAGTGTCAGAGAGTGATGGAGAGTGTCTGTGAGTGTCTGAGAGTGTCATAGAGTGTCAGAGAGTGATAGTGAGTGTCTGAGAGTGTCAGAGAGTGATAGAGAGTGTCAGAGAGTGTCAAAGAGTGCCAGAGAGTCATAGAGAGTGTCAGAGAGTGTCTGAGAGGTCAGAGAGTGTCAGAGAGTGTCAGAGAGTGATAGAGTGTGATAGAGAGTAATATAGAGTGTGAGAGAGTGTCAGAGAGTGATAGAGAGTGTCACAGAGTGTCAAAAAGTTTCAGAGAGTCATAGAGAGTGTCAGAGAGTGTCTGAGAGGTCAGAGAGTGTCAGAGAGTGTCAGAGAGTGTCAGCGAGTGATAGAGAGTGATAGAGAGTAATAGAGAGTGTGAGAGAGTCTCAGAGAGTGATAGAGAGCGATAGTGTGTCAGAGAGTGATAGAGAGTGATAGAGAGTGTCAGAGAGTGTCAGAGATTGTCAGAGAGTGATAGTGTGCGTCAGAGAGTGATAGAGAGTGATAGAGAGTGTCAGAGAGTGTCAGAGAGTGATAGAGAATGTCAGAGAGTGTCAGAGATTGATAGAGAGTGATAGAGAGTGTCAGAGAGTGTCAGAGAGTGATAGAGAGTGTCAGAGAGTGTCAGAGAGTGATAGAGAGTGATAGAGAGTGTCAGAGAGTGTCAGAGAGTGACACTGAGTGTCAGAGAGTGTCAGAGAGTGATGGAGAGTGTTTGTGAGTGTCTGAGAGTGTCAGAGAGTGTCAGAGAGTGATAGAAAGCGATTGAGAGTGTCAGAGAGTGTCAGAGAGTGATAGAGAGTGTCAGAGAGTGTCAGAGAGTGATAGTGAGTGTCTGTGAGTGTCTGAGAGTGTCAGAGAGTGTCAGAGAGAGTGATAGGGAGCGATTGAGAGTGTCAGAGAGTGTCATAGAGTGTCAGAGAGTGACAGTGAGTGTCAGAGAGTGACTGTGACTGTCAGGGAGTGTCAGAGAGTGATAGTGAGTGTCAGAGAGTGTCAGAGAGTATCAGAGAGTGTCAGAGACTATCAGAGAGTGATAGTGAGTGTCAGAGAATGATGGTGAGTGTCTGAGAGTGAGAGAGAGTGTCAGAGAGTGGCACTGAGTGTCTGAGAGTGTCAGAGTGTGTCAGAGAGTGACAGAGAGTGATAGAGAGGGTCTGAGAGTGTCAGAGAGCGTAAGAGAGTGTCAGAGAGTGACACTGAGTATCAGAGAGTGTCAGAGTGTGTCAGATAGTGATTGAGAGTGTCAGAGAGTGATAGAGAGAGTCAGAGAGTGTCAGAGAGTGTCAGAGATTGTCAGAGAGTGATAGTGTGCGTCAGAGAGTGATAGAGAGTGATAGAGAGTGTCAGAGAGTGATAGAGAGTGTCAGAGAGTGTCAGAGAGTGATAGAGAGTGATAGAGAGTGTCAGAGAGTGTCAGAGAGTGATAGAGAGTGTCAGAGAGTGTCAGAGAGTGATCAAGAGTGATAGAGAGAGTCAGAGAGTGTCAGAGAGTGACACTGAGAGTCAGAGAGTGTCAGAGAGTGATGGAGAGTGTCTGTGAGTGTCTGAGAGTGTCATAGAGTGTCAGAGAGTGATAGTGAGCGTCTGAGAGTTTCAGAGAGTTTCAGAGATTGATAGAAAGCGATTGAGAGTGTCAGAGAGTGTCAGAGAGTGATAGAGAGTGTCAGAGAGTGTCAGAGAGTGATAGTGAGTGTCTGTGAGTGTCTGAGAGTGTCAGAGAGAGTGATAGGGAGCGATTGAGAGTGTCAGAGAGTGTCAGAGAGTGACAGTGAGTGTCAGAGAGTGACAGTGAGTGTCAGGGAGTGTCAGAGAGTGATAGTGAGTGTCAGAGAGTGCCAGAGAGTATCAGAGAGTGTCAGAGACTATCAGAGAGTGATAGTGAGTGTCAGAGAGTGATGGTGAGTGTCTGAGAGTGAGAGAGCGTGTCAGAGAGTGTCAGAGAGTGTCAGAGAGTGACACTGAGTGTCAGAGAGTGTCAGAGAGTGATGGAGAGTGTCTGTGAGTGTCTGAGAGTGTCAGAGAGTGTCAGAGAGTGATAGTGAGTGTCTGAGAGTTTCAGAGAGTGTCAGAGAGTGATAGAGAGCGATTGAGAGTGTCAGAGAGTGTCAGAGAGTGTCAGAGAGTGACAGTGAGTTTCAGAGAGTGACAGTGAGTGTCAGGGTGTGTCAGAGAGTGATAGTGAGTGTCAGAGAGTGTCAGAGAGTGATACTGAGTGTCAGAGAGAATCAGAGAGTGATAGTGAGTGTCTGAGAGTGTCAGAGAGTGATAGAGAGTGATAGAGAGTGTCAGAGAGTGTCAAAGAGTGTCAGAGTGTCATAGAGAGTGTCAGAGAGTGTCTGAGAGGTCAGAGAGTGTCAGAGAGTGTCAGAGAGTGATAGAGAGTGATAGAGAGTAATAGAGAGTGTGAGAGAGTGTCAGAGAGTGATAGAGAGCGATAGTGTGTCAGAGAGTGTCAGAGATTGTCAGAGAGTTTTAGTGATTGTCTGAGAGTGTCAGAGTGTGTCAGAGAGTGATAGAGATTGATTGAGAGTGATTGAGAGTGTCAGAGAGTGTCAGAGAGTGATGGAGAGTGTCAGAGAGTGGCACTGAGTGTCTGAGAGTGTCAGAGTGTGTCAGAGAGTGACAGAGAGTGATAGAGAGGGTCAGAGAGTGTCAGAGAGTGTAAGAGAGTGTCAGAGAGTGACACTGAGTGTCTGAGAGTGTCAGAGTGTGTCAGATAGTGATTGAGAGTGTCAGAGAGTGTCAGAGAGTGTCAGAGAGTGACACTGAGTGTCAGAGAGTGATGGAGAGTGTCTGTGAGTGTCTGAGAGTGTCAGAGAGTGTCAGAGAGTGATAGTGAGTGTCTAAGAGTTTCAGAGAGTGTCAGAGAGTGATAGAGATTGATTGATAGTGATTGAGAGTGTCAAAGAGTGTCAGAGAGTGATGGCGAGTGTCTGAGAGTGTCAGAGAGTGTCAGAGAGTGAAAGAAAGTGTCAGAGAGTGTCAGAGAGCGATAGAGAGTGTCAGAGAGTGTCCGAGAGTCTCAGAGAGTGATAGAGCGTGAAAGAGAGTGTCAGAGTGTGTCAGAGAGTGTCAGAGAGTGTCAGAGAGTGTCAGAGAGCGATAATGAGTGTCTGAGAGTGTCTGAGAGTGATAGAGAGTGTCAGTGAGTGATCGAGAATGTCAGAGAGTGATAGGGAGTGTCAGAGAGTGTCAGAGAGTGTCAGAGAGTGATAGAGAGTGTCAGACAGTGATAGAGAGTGTCAGAGAGTGATAGTGAGTGTCTGAGAGTATCGAAGAGTAATAGTGAGTGTCAGAGAGAATCAGAGAGTGATAGTGATTGTCAGAGAGTGTCAGAGAATGTCAGCGAGTGAAAGAGAGTGTCAGAGAGTGGCAGAGAGTGATAGAGAGAGTCAGATAGTGATAGTGAGTGTCTGAGAGTGTCTGAGAGTGTCAGACAGTGTCAGAGATTGTCAGAGAGAGAGAGAGAGAGTGTGTCAGCGAGTGATAGTGAGTGTCTGAGAGTGTCAGAGAGTGATAGAGAGTGATAGAGAGTGACAGAGAGTAATAGAGAGTGTCAGAGAGTGTCAGAGAGTGATAGAGAGTGTCAGAGAGTCATAGAGAGTGTCAGAGAGTGTCTGAGAGGTCAAAGAGTGTCAGAGAGTGTCAGAGAGTGTCAGAGAGTGTCAGAGAGTGATAGAAAGCGATTGAGAGTGTCAGAGAGTGTCAGAGAGTGATAGAGAGTGTCAGAGAGTGTCAGAGAGTGATAGTGAGTGTCTGTGAGTGTCTGAGAGTGTCAGAGAGTGTCAGAGAGAGTGATAGGGAGCGATTGAGAGTGTCAGAGAGTGTCAGAGAGTGTCAGAGAGTGACAGTGAGTGTCAGAGAGTGACTGTGAGTGTCAGGGAGTGTCAGAGAGTGATAGTGAGTGTCAGAGAGTGTCAGAGAGTATCAGAGAGTGTCAGAGACTATCAGAGAGTGATAGTGAGTGTCAGAGAATGATGGTGAGTGTCTGAGAGTGTCAGAGAGTGTCAGAGTGTGTCAGATAGTGTCTGAGAGTGTCAGAGTGTGTCAGAGAGTGACAGAGAGTGATAGAGAAGGTCTGAGAGTGTCAGAGAGTGTAAGAGAGTGTCAGAGAGTGACACTGAGTGTCAGAGAGTGTCAGAGTGTGTCAGATAGTGATTGAGAGTGTCAGAGAGTGATAGAGAGAGTCAGAGAGTGTCAGAGAGTGTCAGAGATTGTCAGAGAGTGATAGTGTGCGTCAGAGAGTGATAGAGAGTGATAGAGAGTGTCAGAGAGTGATAGAGAGTGTCAGAGAGTGTCAGAGAGTGATAGAGAGTGACAGCGAGTGTCAGAGAGTGTCAGAGAGTGATAGAGAGTGTCAGAGAGTGTCAGAGAGTGATCAAGAGTGATAGAGAGTGTCAGAGAGTGTCAGAGAGTGACACTGAGTGTCAGAGAGTGTCAGAGAGTGATAGTGAGCGTCTGAGAGTTTCAGAGAGTTTCAGAGATTGATAGAAAGCGATTGAGAGTGTCAGAGAGTGTCAGAGAGTGATAGAGAGTGTCAGAGAGTGTCAGAGAGTGATAGTGAGTGTCTGTGAGTGTCTGAGAGTGTCAGAGAGTGTCAGAGAGAGTGATAGGGAGCGATTGAGAGTGTCAGAGAGTGTCAGAGAGTGACAGTGAGTGTCAGAGAGTGACAGTGAGTGTCAGGGAGTGTCAGAGAGTGATAGTGAGTGTCAGAGAGTGCCAGAGAGTATCAGAGAGTGTCAGAGACTATCAGAGAGTGATAGTGAGTGTCAGAGAGTGATGGTGAGTGTCTGAGAGTGAGAGAGAGTGTCAGAGAGTGTCAGAGAGTGTCAGAGAGTGACACTGAGTGTCAGAGAGTGTCAGAGAGTGATGGAGAGTGTCTGTGAGTGTCTGAGAGTGTCAGAGAGTGTCAGAGAGTGATAGTGAGTGTCTGAGAGTTTCAGAGAGTGTCAGAGAGTGATAGAGAGCGATTGAGAGTGTCAGAGAGTGTCAGAGAGTGTCAGAGAGTGACAGTGAGTTTCAGAGAGTGACAGTGAGTGTCAGGGTGTGTCAGAGAGTGATAGTGATTGTCAGAGAGTGTCAGAGAGTGATACTGAGTGTCAGAGAGAATCAGAGAGTGATAGTGAGTGTCTGAGAGTGTCAGAGAGTGATAGAGAGTGTCAGAGAGTGTCAAAGAGTGTCAGAGAGTCATAGAGAGTGTCAGAGAGTGTCTGAGAGGTCAGAGAGTGTCAGAGAGTGTCAGAGAGTGATAGAGAGTGATAGAGAGTAATAGAGAGTGTGAGAGAGTGTCAGAGAGTGATAGAGAGCGATAGTGTGTCAGAGAGTGTCAGAAATTGTCAGAGAGTTTTAGTGATTGTCTGAGAGTGTCAGAGTGTGTCAGAGAGTGATAGAGATTGATTGAGAGTGATTGAGAGTGTCAGAGAGTGTCAGAGAGTGATGGAAAGTGTCAGAGAGTGGCACTGAGTGTCTGAGAGTGTCAGAGTGTGTCAGAGAGTGACAGAGAGTGATAGAGAGGGTCAGAGAGTGTCAGAGAGTGTAAGAGAGTGTCAGAGAGTGACATTGAGTGTCTGAGAGTGTCAGAGTGTGTCAGATAGTGATTGAGAGTGTCAGAGAGTGTCAGAGAGTGTCAGAGAGTGACACTGAGAGTCAGAGAGTGATGGAGAGTGTCTGTGAGTGTCTGAGAGTGTCAGAGAGTGTCAGAGAGTGATAGTGAGTGTCTAAGAGTTTCAGAGAGTGTCAGAGAGTGATAGAGATTGATTGATAGTGATTGAGAGTGTCAAAGAGTGTCAGAGAGAGATGGCGAGTGTCTGAGAGTGTCAGAGAGTGTCAGAGAGTGAAAGAAAGTGTCAGAGAGTGTCAGAGAGCGATAGAGAGTGTCAGAGAGTGTCCGAGAGTCTCAGAGAGTGATAGAGCGTGAAAGAGAGTGTCAGAGTGTGTCAGAGAGTGTCAGAGAGTTTCAGAGAGTGTCAGAGAGCGATAATGAGTGTCTGAGAGTGTCTGAGAGTGATAGAGAGTGTCAGTGAGTGATCGAGAATGTCAGAGAGTGATAGGGAGTGTCAGAGAGTGTCAGAGAGTGTCAGAGAGTGATAGAGAGTGTCAGAGAGTGATAGAGAGTGTCAGAGAGTGATATTGAGTGTCTGAGAGTATCGAAGAGTAATTGTGAGTGTCAGAGAGAATCAGAGAGTGATAGTGATTGTCAGAGAGTGTCAGAGAATGTCAGCGAGTGAAAGAGAGTGTCAGAGAGTGGCAGAGAGTGATAGAGAGAGTCAGATAGTGATAGTGAGTGTCTGAGAGTGTCTGAGAGTGTCAGACAGTGTCAGAGATTGTCAGAGAGAGAGAGAGAGAGAGTGTGTCAGCGAGTGATAGTGAGTGTCTGAGAGTGTCAGAGAGTGATAGAGAGTGATAGAGAGTGACAGAGAGTGATAGAGAGTGTCAGAGAGTGTCAGAGAGTGATAGAGAGTGTCAGAGAGTGTCAAAGAGTGTCAGAGAGTCATAGAGAGTGTCAGAGAGTGTCTGAGAGGTCAAAGAGTGTCAGAGAGTGTCAGAGAGTGTCAGAGAGTGATAGAGAGTGATAGAGAGTAACAGAGAGTGTGAGAGAGTGTCAGAGAGTGATAGAGAGCGATAGTGTGTCAGAGAGTGTCAGAGATTGTCAGAGAGTTTTAGTGATTGTCTGAGAGTGTCAGAGTGTGTCAGAGAGTGATAGAGATTGATTGAGAGCGATTGAGAGTGTCAGAGAGTGTCAGAGAGTGATGGAGAGTGTCAGAGAGTGGCACTGAGTGTCTGAGAGTGTCAGAGTGTGTCAGAGAGTGACAGAGAGTGATAGAGAGGGTCAGAGAGTGTCAGAGAGTGTAAGAGAGTGTCAGAGAGTGACACTGAGTGTCTGAGAGTGTCAGAGTGTGTCAGATAGTGATTGAGAGTGTCAGAGAGTGATAGAGAGTGTCAGAGAGTGTCAGAGAGTGTCAGAGATTGTCAGAGAGTGATAGTGTGCATCAGAGAGTGACAGAGAGTGATAGAGAGTCTCAGAGAGTGTCAGAGAGTGATAGAGAGTGTCAGAGAGTGTCAGAGAGTGATACAGAGTGATAGTGAGTGTCAGAGAGTGTCAGAGAGTGATAGAGCGTGTCAGAGAGTTTCAGAGAGTGATAGAGTGTGATAGAGAGTGTCAGAGAGTGTCAGAGAGAGACACTGAGTGTCAGAGAGTGTCAGAGAGTGATGGAGAGTGTCTGTGAGTGTCTGAGAGTGTCAGAGAGTGTCAGAGAGTGACAGTGAGTGTCAGAGAGTGATAGAGAGTGTCAGAGAGTGTCAGAGAGTGATAGTGAGTGTCTGAGAGTTTCAGAGAGTGTCAGAGAGTGACAGAAAGCGATTGAGAGTGTCAGAGAGTGTCAGAGAGTGATAGAGAGTGTCAGAGAGTGTCAGAGAGTGATAGTGAGTGTCTGTGAGTGTCTGAGAGTGTCAGAGAGTGTCAGAGAGAGTGATAGGGAGCGATTGAGAGTGTCAGACAGTGTCAGAGAGTGTCAGAGAGTGACAGTGAGTGTCAGAGAGTGTCAGTGTTTGTCAGGGAGTGTCAGAGAGTGCTAGTGAGTGTCAGAGAGTGTCAGAGAGTATCAGAGAGTGTCAGAGACTATCAGAGAGTGATAGTGAGTGTCAGAGAGTGATGGTGAGTGTCTGAGAGTGAGAGAGAGTGTCAGAGAGTGTCAGAGAGTGACACTGAGTGTCAGAGAGTGATGGAGAGTGTATGTGAGTGTCTGAGAGTGTCAGAGAGTGTCAGAGAGTGATAGTGAGTGTCTGAGAGTTTCAGAGAGTGTCAGAGAGTGATAGAGAGCGATTGAGAGTGTCAGAGAGTGTCAGAGAGTGACAGTGAGTTTCAGAGAGTGACAGTGAGTGTCAGGGAGTGTCAGAGAGTGATAGTGAGTGTCAGAGAGTGTCAGAGAGTGATAGAGAGTGTCACAGAGTGTCAAAAAGTTTCAGAGAGTCATAGAGAGTGTCAGAGAGTGTCTGAGAGGTCAGAGAGTGTCAGAGAGTGTCAGAGAGTGTCAGAGAGTGATAGAGAGTGATAGAGAGTAATAGAGAGTGTGAGAGAGTCTCAGAGAGTGATAGAGAGCGATAGTGTGTCAGAGAGTGTCAGAGATTGTCAGAGAGTTTTAGTGATTGTCTGAGAGTGTCAGAGTGTGTCAGAGAGTGATAGAGATTGATTGAGAGTGATTGAGAGTGTCAGAGAGTGTCAGAGAGTGATGGAGAGTGTCAGAGAGTGGCACTGAGTGTCTGAGAGTGTCAGAGTGTGTCAGAGAGTGACAGAGAGTGATAGAGAGGGTCAGAGAGTGTCAGAGAGTGTAAGAGAGTGTCAGAGAGTGACACTGAGTGTCTGAGAGTGTCAGAGTGTGTCAGATAGTGATTGAGAGTGTCAGAGAGTGATAGAGAGAGTCAGAGAGTGTCAGAGAGTGTCAGAGATTGTCAGAGAGTGATAGTGTGCGTCAGAGAGTGATAGAGAGTGATAGAGAGTGTCACAGAGTGTCAGAGAGTGATAGAGAATGTCAGAGAGTGTCAGAGGTTGATAGAGAGTGATAGAGAGTGTCAGAGAGTGTCAGAGAGTGATAGAGAGTGTCAGAGAGTGTCAGAGAGTGATAGTGAGTGTCTGAGAGTTTCAGAGAGTGTCAGAGAGTGACAGAAAGCGATTGAGAGTGTCAGAGAGTGTCAGAGAGTGATAGAGAGTGTCAGAGAGTGTCAGAGAGTGATAGTGAGTGTCTGTGAGTGTCTGAGAGTGTCAGAGAGTGTCAGAGAGAGTGATAGGGAGCGATTGAGAGTGTCAGAGAGTGTCAGAGAGTGTCAGAGAGTGACAGTGAGTGTCAGAGAGTGTCAGTGATTGTCAGGGAGTGTCAGAGAGTGCTAGTGAGTGTCAGAGAGTGTCAGAGAGTATCAGAGAGTGTCAGAGACTATCAGAGAGTGATAGTGAGTGTCAGAGAGTGATGGTGAGTGTCTGAGAGTGAGAGAGAGTGTCAGAGAGTGTCAGAGAGTGACACTGAGTGTCAGAGAGTGATGGAGAGGGTATGTGAGTGTCTGAGAGTGTCAGAGAGTGTCAGAGAGTGATAGTGAGTGTCTGAGAGTTTCAGAGAGTGTCAGAGAGTGATAGAGAGCGATTGAGAGTGTCAGAGAGTGTCAGAGAGTGACAGTGAGTTTCAGAGAGTGACAGTGAGTGTCAGGGAGTGTCAGAGAGTGATAGTGAGTGTCAGAGAGTGTCAGAGAGTGATAGAGAGTGTCACAGAGTGTCAAAAAGTTTCAGAGAGTCATAGAGAGTGTCAGAGAGTGTCTGAGAGGTCAGAGAGTGTCAGAGAGTGTCAGAGAGTGTCAGAGAGTGATAGAGAGTGATAGAGAGTAATAGAGAGTGTGAGAGAGTCTCAGAGAGTGATAGAGAGCGATAGTGTGTCAGAGAGTGTCAGAGATTGTCAGAGAGTTTTAGTGATTGTCTGAGAGTGTCAGAGTGTGTCAGAGAGTGATAGAGATTGATTGAGAGTGATTGAGAGTGTCAGAGAGTGTCAGAGAGTGATGGAGAGTGTCAGAGAGTGGCACTGAGTGTCTGAGAGTGTCAGAGTGTGTCAGAGAGTGACAGAGAGTGATAGAGAGGGTCAGAGAGTGTCAGAGAGTGTAAGAGAGTGTCAGAGAGTGACACTGAGTGTCTGAGAGTGTCAGAGTGTGTTAGATAGTGATTGAGAGTGTCAGAGAGTGATAGAGAGAGTCAGAGAGTGTCAGAGAGTGTCAGAGATTGTCAGAGAGTGATAGTGTGCGTCAGAGAGTGATAGAGAGTGATAGAGAGTGTCACAGAGTGTCAGAGAGTGATAGAGAATGTCAGAGAGTGTCAGAGATTGATAGAGAGTGATAGAGAGTGTCAGAGAGTGTCAGAGAGTGATAGAGAGTGTCAGAGAGTGTCAGAGAGTGATAGAAAGCGATTGAGAGTGTCAGAGAGTGTCAGAGAGTGATAGAGAGTGTCAGAGAGTGTCAGAGAGTGATAGTGAGTGTCTGTGAGTGTCTGAGAGTGTCAGAGAGTGTCAGAGAGAGTGATAGGGAGCGATTGAGAGTGTCAGAGAGTGTCAGAGAGTGTCAGAGAGTGACAGTGAGTGTCAGAGAGTGACTGTGAGTGTCAGGGAGTGTCAGAGAGTGATAGTGAGTGTCAGAGAGTGTCAGAGAGTATCAGAGAGTGTCAGAGACTATCAGAGAGTGATAGTGAGTGTCAGAGAATGATGGTGAGTGTCTGAGAGTGAGAGAGAGTGTCAGAGAGTGGCACTGAGTGTCTGAGAGTGTCAGACTGTGTCAGAGAGTGACAGAGAGTGATAGAGAGGGTCAGAGAGTGTCAGAGAGTGTAAGAGAGTGTCAGAGAGTGACACTGAGTGTCAGAGAGTGTCAGAGTGTGTCAGATAGTGATTGAGAGTGTCAGAGAGTGATAGAGAGAGTCAGAGAGTGTCAGAGAGTGTCAGAGATTGTCAGAGAGTGATAGTGTGCGTCAGAGAGTGATAGAGAGTGATAGAGAGTGTCAGAGAGTGATAGAGAGTGTCAGAGAGTGTCAGAGAGTGATAGAGAGTGATAGAGAGTGTCAGAGAGTGTCAGAGAGTGATAGAGAGTGCCAGAGAGTGTCAGAGAGTGATCGAGAGTGATAGAGAGTGTCAGAGAGTGTCAGAGAGTGACACTGAGTGTCAGAGAGTGTCAGAGAGTGATGGAGAGTGTCTGTGAGTGTCTGAGAGTGTCATAGCGTGTCAGAGAGTGATAGTGAGCGTCTGAGAGTTTCAGAGAGTTTCAGAGATTGATAGAAAGCGATTGAGAGTGTCAGAGAGTGTCAGAGAGTGATAGAGAGTGTCAGAGAGTGTCAGAGAGTGATAGTGAGTGTCTGTGAGTGTCTGAGAGTGTCAGAGAGTGTCAGAGAGAGTGATAGGGAGCGATTGAGAGTGTCAGAGAGTGTCAGAGAGTGACAGTGAGTGTCAGAGAGTGACAGTGAGTGTCAGGGAGTGTCAGAGAGTGATAGTGAGTGTCAGAGAGTGCCAGAGAGTATCAGAGAGTGTCAGAGACTATCAGAGAGTGATAGTGAGTGTCAGAGAGTGATGGTGAGTGTCTGAGAGTGAGAGAGAGTGTCAGAGAGTGTCAGAGAGTGTCAGAGAGTGACACTGAGTGTCAGAGAGTGTCAGAGAGTGATGGAGAGTGTCTGTGAGTGTCTGAGAGTGATGGAGAGTGTCAGAGAGTGATAGTGAGTGTCTGAGAGTTTCAGAGAGTGTCAGAGAGTGATAGAGAGCGATTGAGAGTGTCAGAGAGTGTCAGAGAGTGTCAGAGAGTGACAGTGAGTTTCAGAGAGTGACAGTGAGTGTCAGGGTGTGTCAGAGAGTGATAGTGAGTGTCAGAGAGTGTCAGAGAGTGATACTGAGTGTCAGAGAGAATCAGAGAGTGATAGTGAGTGTCTGAGAGTGTCAGAGAATGATAGAGAGTGTCAGAGAGTGTCAAAGAGTGTCAGAGAGTCATAGAGAGTGTCAGAGAGTGTCTGAGAGGTCAGAGAGTGTCAGAGAGTGTGAGAGAGTGTCAGAGAGTGATAGAGAGCGATAGTGTGTCAGAGAGTGTCAGAGATTGTCAGAGAGTTTTAGTGATTGTCTGAGAGTGTCAGAGTGTGTCAGAGACTGATAGAGATTGATTGAGAGTGATTGAGAGTGTCAGAGAGTGTCAGCGAGTGATGGAGAGTGTCAGAGAGTGGCACTGAGTGTCTGAGAGTGTCAGAGTGTGTCAGAGAGTGACAGAGAGCGATAGAGAGGGTCAGAGAGTGTCAGAGAGTGTAAGAGAGTGTCAGAGAGTGATACTGAGTGTCTGAGAGTGTCAGAGTGTGTCAGATAGTGATTGAGAGTGTCAGAGAGTGTCAAAGAGTGTCAGAGAGTGAAAGTGAGTGTCAGAGATTGTCAGTGATTGTCAGGGAGTGTCAGAGAGTGATAGTGAGTGTCAGAGAGTGTCAGAGAGTATCAGAGAGTGTCAGAGACTATCAGAGAGTGATAGTGAGTGTCAGAGAGTGATGGTGAGTGTCTGAGAGTGAGATAGAGTGTCAGAGAGTGTCAGAGAGTGACACTGAGTGTCAGAGAGTGATGGAGAGTGTCTGTGAGTGTCTGAGAGTGTCAGAGAGTGTCAGAGAGTGATAGTGAGTGTCTGAGAGTTTCAGAGAGTGTCAGAGAGTGATAGAGAGCGATTGAGAGTGTCAGAGAGTGTCAGAGAGTGACAGTGAGTTTCAGAGAGTGACAGTGAGTGTCAGGGAGTGTCAGAGAGTGATAGTGAGTGTCAGAGAGTGTCAGAGAGTGATAGAGAGTGTCACAGAGTGTCAAAAAGTTTCAGAGAGTCATAGAGAGTGTCAGAGAGTGTCTGAGAGGTCAGAGAGTGTCAGAGAGTGATAGAGAGTGATAGAGAGTAATAGAGAGTGTGAGAGAGTCTCAGAGAGTGATTGAGAGCGATAGTGTGTCAGAGAGTGTCAGAGATTGTCAGAGAGTTTTAGTGATTGTCTGAGAGTGTCAGAGTGTGTCAGAGAGTGATAGAGATTGATTGAGAGTGATTGAGAGTGTCAGAGAGTGTCAGAGAGTGATGGAGAGTGTCAGAGAGTGGCACTGAGTGTCTGAGAGTGTCAGAGTGTGTCAGAGAGTGACAGAGAGTGATAGAGAGGGTCAGAGAGTGTCAGAGAGTGTAAGAGAGTGTCAGAGAGTGACACTGAGTGTCTGAGAGTGTCAGAGTGTGTCAGATAGTGATTGAGAGTGTCAGAGAGTGATAGAGAGAGTCAGAGAGTGTCAGAGAGTGTCAGAGATTGTCAGAGAGTGATAGTGTGCGTCAGAGAGTGATAGAGAGTGATAGAGAGTGTCACAGAGTGTCAGAGAGTGATAGAGAATGTCAGAGAGTGTCAGAGATTGATAGAGAGTGATAGAGAGTGTCAGAGAGTGTCAGAGAGTGATAGAGAGTGTCAGAGAGTGTCAGAGAGTGATAGAGAGTGATAGAGAGTGTCAGAGAGTGTCAGAGAGTGACACTGAGTGTCAGAGAGTGTCAGAGAGTGATGGAGAGTGTTTGTGAGTGTCTGAGAGTGTCAGAGAGTGTCAGAGAGTGATAGTGAGTGTCTGAGAGTTTCAGAGAGTGTCAGAGAGTGATAGAAAGCGATTGAGAGTGTCAGAGAGTGTCAGAGAGTGATAGAGAGTGTCAGAGAGTGTCAGAGAGTGATAGTGAGTGTCTGTGAGTGTCTGAGAGTGTCAGAGAGTGTCAGAGAGAGTGATAGGGAGCGATTGAGAGTGTCAGAGAGTGTCAGAGAGTGTCAGAGAGTGACAGTGAGTGTCAGAGAGTGACTGTGAGTGTCAGGGAGTGTCAGAGAGTGATAGTGAGTGTCAGAGAGTGTCAGAGAGTATCAGAGAGTGTCAGAGACTATCAGAGAGTGATAGTGAGTGTCAGAGAATGATGGTGAGTGTCTGAGAGTGAGAGAGAGTGTCAGAGAGTGGCACTGAGTGTCTGAGAGTGTCAGAGTGTGTCAGAGAGTGACAGAGAGTGATAGAGAGGGTCAGAGAGTGTCAGAGAGTGTAAGAGAGTGTCAGAGAGTGACACTGAGTGTCAGAGAGTGTCAGAGTGTGTCAGATAGTGATTGAGAGTGTCAGAGAGTGATAGAGAGAGTCAGAGAGTGTCAGAGAGTGTCAGAGATTGTCAGAGAGTGATAGTATGCGTCAGAGAGTGATAGAGAGTGATAGAGAGTGTCAGAGAGTGATAGAGAGTGTCAGAGAGTGATAGAGAGTGATAGAGAGTGTCAGAGAGTGTCAGAGAGTGATAGAGAGTGCCAGAGAGTGTCAGAGAGTGATCGAGAGTGATAGAGAGTGTCAGAGAGTGTCAGAGAGTGACACTGAGTGTCAGAGAGTGTCAGAGAGTGATGGAGAGTGTCTGTGAGTGTCTGAGAGTGTCATAGAGTGTCAGAGAGTGATAGTGAGCGTCTGAGAGTTTCAGAGAGTTTCAGAGATTGATAGAAAGCGATTGAGAGTGTCAGAGAGTGTCAGAGAGTGATAGAGAGTGCCAGAGAGTGTCAGAGAGTGATAGTGAGTGTCTGTGAGTGTCTGAGGGTGTCAGAGAGTGTCAGAGAGAGTGATAGGGAGCGATTGAGAGTGTCAGAGAGTGTCAGAGAGTGACAGTGAGTGTCAGAGAGTGACAGTGAGTGTCAGGGAGTGTCAGAGAGTGATAGTGAGTGTCAGAGAGTGCCAGAGAGTATCAGAGAGTGTCAGAGACAATCAGAGAGTGATAGTGAGTGTCAGAGAGTGATGGTGAGTGTCTGAGAGTGAGAGAGAGTGTCAGAGAGTGTCAGAGAGTGTCAGAGAGTGACACTGAGTGTCAGAGAGTGTCAGAGAGTGATGGAGAGTGTCTGTGAGTGTCTGAGAGTGTCAGAGAGAGTCAGAGAGTGATAGTGAGTGTCTGAGAGTTTCAGAGAGTGTCAGAGAGTGATAGAGAGCGATTGAGAGTGTCAGAGAGTGTCAGAGAGTGACAGTGAGTTTCAGAGAGTGACAGTGAGTGTCAGGGTGTGTCAGAGAGTGATAGTGAGTGTCAGAGAGTGTCAGAGAGTGTTACTGAGTGTCAGAGAGAATCAGAGAGTGATAGTGAGTGTCTGAGAGTGTCAGAGAGTGATAGAGAGTGTCAGAGAGTGTCAAAGAGTGTCAGAGAGTCATAGAGAGTGTCAGAGAGTGTCTGAGAGGTCAGAGAGTGTCAGAGAGTGTCAGAGAGTGTCAGAGAGTGATAGAGAGTGATAGAGAGTAATAGAGAGTGTGAGAGAGTGTCAGAGAGTGATAGAGCGCGATAGTGTGTCAGAGAGTGTCAGAGATTGTCAGAGAGTTTTAGTGATTGTCTGAGAGTGTCAGAGTGTGTCAGAGAGTGATAGAGATTGATTGAGAGTGATTGAGAGTGTCAGAGAGTGTCAGAGAGTGATGGAGAGTGTCAGAGAGTGGCACTGAGTGTCTGAGAGTGTCAGAGTGTGTCAGAGAGTGACAGAGAGTGATAGAGAGGGTCAGAGAGTGTCAGAGAGTGTAAGAGAGTGTCAGTGAGTGACACTGAGTGTATGAGAGTGTAAGAGTGTGTCAGATAGTGATTGAGAGCGTCAGAGAGTGATAGAGAGAGTCAGAGAGTGTCAGAGAGTGTCAGAGATTGTCAGAGAGTGATAGTGTGCGTCAGAGAGTGAAAGAGAGTGATAGAGAGTGTCAGAGAGTGTCAGAGAGTGATAGAGAGTGTCAGAGATTGATAGAGAGTGATAGAGAGTGTCAGAGAGTGTCAGAGAGTGATAGAGAGTGTCAGAGAGTGTCAGAGAGTGATAGAGAGTGATAGAGAGTGATGGTGAGTGTCTGAGAGTGAGAGAGAGTGTCAGAGAGTGTCAGAGAGTGACACTGAGTGTCAGAGAGTGTCAGAGAGTGATGGAGAGTGTCTGTGAGTGTCTGAGAGTGTCAGAGAGTGTCAGAGAGTGATAGTGAGTGTCTGAGAGTTTCAGAGAGTGTCAGGGAGTGATAGAGAGCGATTGAGAGTGTCAGAGAGTGTCAGAGAGTGTCAGAGAGTGACAGTGAGTTTCAGAGAGTGACAGTGAGTGTCAGGGTGTGTCAGAGAGTGATAGTGAGTGTCAGAGAGTGTCAGAGAGTGATACTGAGTGTCAGAGAGAATCAGAGAGTGATAGTGAGTGTCTGAGAGTGTCAGAGAGTGATAGTGAGTGTCAGAGAGTGTCAAAGAGTGTCAGAGAGTCATAGAGAGTGTCAGAGAGTGTCTGAGAGGTCAGAGAGTGTCAGAGAGTGTCAGAGAGTGTCAGAGAGTGATAGAGAGTGATAGAGAGTAATAGAGAGTGTGAGAGAGTGTCAGAGAGTGATAGAGAGTGATAGTGTGTCAGAGAGTGTCAGAGATTGTCAGAGAGTTTTAGTGATTGTCTGAGAGTGTCAGAGTGTGTCAGAGAGTGATAGAGATTGATTGAGAGCGATTGAGAGTGTCAGAGAGTGTCAGAGAGTGATGGAGAGTGTCAGAGAGTGGCACTGAGTGTCTGAGAGTGTCAGAGTGTGTCAGAGAGTGACAGAGAGTGATAGAGAGGGTCAGAGAGTTTCAGAGAGTGTAAGAGAGTGTCAGAGAGTGACACTGAGTGTCTGAGAGTGTAAGAGTGTGTCAGATAGTGATTGAGAGTGTCAGAGAGTGATAGAGAGAGTCAGAGAGTGTCAGAGAGTGTCAGAGATTGTCAGAGAGTGATAGTATGCGTCAGAGAGTGATAGAGAGTGATAGAGAGTGTCAGAGAGTGATAGAGAGTGTCAGAGAGTGTCAGAGAGTGATAGAGAGTGATAGAGAGTGTCAGAGAGTGTCAGAGAGTGATAGAGAGTGCCAGAGAGTGTCAGAGAGTGATCGAGAGTGATAGAGAGTGTCAGAGAGTGTCAGAGAGTGACACTGAGTGTCAGAGAGTGTCAGAGAGTGATGGAGAGTGTCTGTGAGTGTCTGAGAGTGTCATAGAGTGTCAGAGAGTGATAGTGAGCGTCTGAGAGTTTCAGAGAGTTTCAGAGATTGATAGAAAGCGATTGAGAGTGTCAGAGAGTGTCAGAGAGTGATAGAGAGTGTCAGAGAGTGTCAGAGAGTGATAGTGAGTGTCTGTGAGTGTCTGAGGGTGTCAGAGAGTGTCAGAGAGAGTGATAGGGAGCGATTGAGAGTGTCAGAGAGTGTCAGAGAGTGACAGTGAGTGTCAGAGAGTGACAGTGAGTGTCAGGGAGTGTCAGAGAGTGATAGTGAGTGTCAGAGAGTGCCAGAGAGTATCAGAGAGTGTCAGAGACAATCAGAGAGTGATAGTGAGTGTCAGAGAGTGATGGTGAGTGTCTGAGAGTGAGAGAGAGTGTCAGAGAGTGTCAGAGAGTGACACTGAGTGTCAGAGAGTGTCAGAGAGTGATGGAGAGTGTCTGTGAGTGTCTGAGAGTGTCAGAGAGTGTCAGAGAGTGATAGTGAGTGTCTGAGAGTTTCAGAGAGTGTCAGAGAGTGATAGAGAGCGATTGAGAGTGTCAGAGAGTGTCAGAGAGTGTCAGAGAGTGACAGTGAGTTTCAGAGAGTGACAGTGAGTGTCAGGGTGTGTCAGAGAGTGATAGTGAGTGTCAGAGAGTGTCAGAGAGTGATACTGAGTGTCAGAGAGAATCAGAGAGTGATAGTGAGTGTCTGAGAGTGTCAGAGAGTGATAGAGAGTGTCAGAGAGTGTCAAAGAGTGTCAGAGAGTCATAGAGAGTGTCAGAGAGTGTCTGAGAGGTCAGAGAGTGTCAGAGAGTGTCAGAGAGTGTCAGAGAGTGATAGAGAGTGATAGAGAGTAATAGAGAGTGTGAGAGAGTGTCAGAGAGTGATAGAGAGCGATAGTGTGTCAGAGAGTGTCAGAGATTGTCAGAGAGTTTTAGTGATTGTCTGAGAGTGTCAGAGTGTGTCAGAGAGTGATAGAGATTGATTGAGAGTGATTGAGAGTGTCAGAGAGTGTCAGAGAGTGATGGAGAGTGTCAGAGAGTGGCACTGAGTGTCTGAGAGTGTCAGAGTGTGTCAGAGAGTGACAGAGAGTGATAGAGAGGGTCAGAGAGTGTCAGAGAGTGTAAGAGAGTGTCAGAGAGTGACACTGAGTGTCTGAGAGTGTAAGAGTGTGTCAGATAGTGATTGAGAGTGTCAGAGAGTGATAGAGAGAGTCAGAGAGTGTCAGAGAGTGTCAGAGATTGTCAGAGAGTGATAGTGTGCGTCAGAGAGTGATAGAGAGTGATAGAGAGTGTCAGAGAGTGTCAGAGAGTGATAGAGAGTGTCAGAGAGTGTCAGAGATTGATAGAGAGTGATAGAGAGTGTCAGAGAGTGTCAGAGAGTGATAGAGAGTGTCAGAGAGTGTCAGAGAGTGATAGAGAGTGATAGAGAGTGATGGTGAGTGTCTGAGAGTGAGAGAGAGTGTCAGAGAGTGTCAGAGAGTGACACTGAGTGTCAGAGAGTGTCAGAGAGTGATGGAGAGTGTCTGTGAGTGTCTGAGAGTGTCAGAGAGTGTCAGAGAGTGATAGTGAGTGTCTGAGAGTTTCAGAGAGTGTCAGAGAGTGATAGAGAGCGATTGAGAGTGTCAGGGAGTGTCAGAGAGTGATAGTGAGTGTCAGAGAGTGTCAGAGAGTATCAGAGAGTGTCAGAGACTATCAGAGAGTGATACTGAGTGTCAGAGAGTGATGGTGAGTGTCTGAGAGTGAGACAGAGTGTCAGAGAGTGTCAGAGAGTGTCAGAGAGTGACACTGAGTGTCAGAGAGTGTCAGAGAGTGATGGAGAGTGTCTGTGAGTGTCTGAGAGTGTCAGAGAGTGTCAGAGAGTGATAGTGAGTGTCTGAGAGTTTCAGAGAGTGTCAGAGAGTGATAGAGAGCGATTGAGAGTGTCAGAGAGTGTCAGAGAGTGTCAGAGAGTGACAGTGAGTTTCAGGGAGTGACAGTGAGTGTCAGGGAGTGTCAGAGAGTGATAGTGAGTGTCAGAGAGAATCAGAGAGTGATAGTGAGTGTCTGAGATTGTCAGAGAGTGATAGAGAGTGTCAGAGAGTGTCAAAGAGTGTCAGAGAGTCATAGAGAGTGTCAGAGAGTGTCTGAGAGGTCAGAGAGTGTCAGAGAGTGTCAGAGAGAGATATAGAGTGATAGAGAGTAATAGAGAGTGTGAGAGCTTGTCAGAGAGTGATAGAGAGCGATAGTGTGTCAGAGAGTGTCAGAGATTATCAGAGAGTTTTAGTGATTGTCTGAGAGTGTCAGAGTGTGTCAGAGAGTGATAGAGATTGATTGAGAGTGATTGAGAGTGTCAGAGAGTGTCAGAGAGTGATGGAGAGTGTCAGAGAGTGTCAGAGAGTGACACTGAGTGTCAGAGAGTGTCAGAGAGTGATGGAGAGTGTCTGTGAGTGTCTGAGAGTGTCATAGAGTGTCAGAGAGTGATAGTGAGCGTCTGAGAGTTTCAGAGAGTTTCAGAGATTGATAGAAAGCGATTGAGAGTGTCAGAGAGTGTCAGAGAGTGATAGAGAGTGTCAGAGAGTGTCAGAGAGTGATAGTGAGTGTCTGTGAGTGTCTGAGGGTGTCAGAGAGTGTCAGAGAGAGTGATAGGGAGCGATTGAGAGTGTCAGAGAGTGTCAGAGAGTGACAGTGAGTGTCAGAGAGTGACAGTGAGTGTCAGGGAGTGTCAGAGAGTGATAGTGAGTGTCAGAGAGTGCCAGAGAGTATCAGAGAGTGTCAGAGACAATCAGAGAGTGATAGTGAGTGTCAGAGAGTGATGGTGAGTGTCTGAGAGTGAGAGAGAGTGTCAGAGAGTGTCAGAGAGTGTCATAGAGTGACACTGAGTGTCAGAGAGTGTCAGAGAGTGATGGAGAGTGTCTGAGAGTGTCTGAGAGTGTCAGAGAGTGTCAGAGAGTGATAGTGAGTGTCTGAGAGTTTCAGAGAGTGTCAGAGAGTGATAGAGAGCGATTGAGAGTGTCAGAGAGTGTCAGAGAGTGACAGTGAGTTTCAGAGAGTGACAGTGAGTGTCAGGGTGTGTCAGAGAGTGATAGTGAGTGTCAGAGAGTGTCAGAGAGTGATACTGAGTGTCAGAGAGAATCAGAGAGTGATAGTGAGTGTCTGAGAGTGTCAGAGAGTGATAGAGAGTGTCAGAGAGTGTCAGAGAGTGATAGTGAGTGTCTGTGAGTGTCTGAGGGTGTCAGAGAGTGTCAGAGAGAGTGATAGGGAGCGATTGAGAGTGTCAGAGAGTGTCAGAGAGTGACAGTGAGTGTCAGAGAGTGACAGTGAGTGTCAGGGAGTGTCAGAGAGTGATAGTGAGTGTCAGAGAGTGCCAGAGAGTATCAGAGAGTGTCAGAGACAATCAGAGAGTGATAGTGAGTGTCAGAGAGTGATGGTGAGTGTCTGAGAGTGAGAGAGAGTGTCAGAGAGTGTCAGAGAGTGTCAGAGAGTGACACTGAGTGTCAGAGAGTGTCAGAGAGTGATGGAGAGTGTCTGAGAGTGTCTGAGAGTGTCAGAGAGTGTCAGAGAGTGATAGTGAGTGTCTGAGAGTTTCAGAGAGTGTCAGAGAGTGATAGAGAGCGATTGAGAGTGTCAGAGAGTGTCAGAGAGTGACAGTGAGTTTCAGAGAGTGACAGTGAGTGTCAGGGTGTGTCAGAGAGTGATAGTGAGTGTCAGAGAGTGTCAGAGAGTGATACTGAGTGTCAGAGAGAATCAGAGAGTGATAGTGAGTGTCTGAGAGTGTCAGAGAGTGATAGAGAGTGTCAGAGAGTGTCAAAGAGTGTCAGAGAGTCATAGAGAGTGTCAGAGAGTGTCTGAGAGGTCAGAGAGTGTCAGAGAGTGTCAGAGAGTGATAGAGAGTGATAGAGAGTAATAGAGAGTGTGAGAGAGTGTCAGAGAGTGATAGAGAGCGATAGTGTGTCAGAGAGTGTCAGAGATTGTCAGAGAGTTTTAGTGATTGTCTGAGAGTGTCAGAGTGTGTCAGAGAGTGATAGAGATTGATTGAGAGTGATTGAGAGTGTCAGAGAGTGTCAGAGAGTGATGGAGAGTGTCAGAGAGTGGCACTGAGTGTCTGAGAGTGTCAGAGTGTGTCAGAGAGTGACAGAGAGTGATAGAGAGGGTCAGAGAGTGTCAGAGAGTGTAAGAGAGTGTCAGAGAGTGACACTGAGTGTCTGAGAGTGTAAGAGTGTGTCAGATAGTGATTGAGAGTGTCAGAGAGTGATAGAGAGAGTCAGAGAGTGTCAGAGAGTGTCAGAGATTGTCAGAGAGTGATAGTGTGCGTCAGAGAGTGATAGAGAGTGATAGAGAGTGTCAGAGAGTGTCAGAGAGTGATAGAGAGTGTCAGAGAGTGTCAGAGATTGATAGAGAGTGATAGAGAGTGTCAGAGAGTGTCAGAGAGTGATAGAGAGTGTCAGAGAGTGTCAGAGAGTGATAGAGAGTGATAGAGAGTGATGGTGAGTGTCTGAGAGTGAGAGAGAGTGTCAGAGAGTGTCAGAGAGTGACACTGAGTGTCAGAGAGTGTCAGAGAGTGATGGAGAGTGTCTGTGAGTGTCTGAGAGTGTCAGAGGGTGTCAGAGAGTGATAGTGAGTGTCTGAGAGTTTCAGAGAGTGTCAGAGAGTGATAGAGAGCGATTGAGAGTGTCAGAGAGTGTCAGAGAGTGACAGTGAGTTTCAGGGAGTGACAGTGAGTGTCAGGGAGTGTCAGAGAGTGATAGTGAGTGTCAGAGAGTGTCAGAGAGTGATACTGAGTGTCAGAGAGAATCAGAGAGTGATAGTGAGTGTCTGAGATTGTCAGAGAGTGATAGAGAGTGTCAGAGAGTGTCAAAGAGTGTCAGAGATTCATAGAGAGTGTCAGAGAGTGTCTGAGAGGTCTGAGAGTGTCAGAGTGTGTCAGAGAGTGACAGAGAGTGATAGAGAGGGTCAGAGAGTGTCAGAGAGTGCAAGAGAGTGTCAGAGAGTGACACTGAGTGTCTGAGAGTGTCAGAGTGTGTCAGATAGTGATTGAGAGTGTCAGAGAGTGATAGAGAGAGTCAGAGAGTGTCAGAGAGTGTCAGAGAGTGATAGTGTGCGTCAGAGAGTGATAGAGAGTGATAGAGAGTGTCAGAGAGTGTCAGAGAGTGATAGAGAGTGTCAGAGAGTGTTAGAGATTGATAGAGAGTGATAGAGAGTGTCAGAGAGTGTCAGAGAGTGATAGAGAGTGTCAGAGAGTGTCAGAGAGTGATAGAGAGTGATAGAGAGTGTCAGAGAGTGTCAGAGAGTGACACTGAGTGTCAGAGAGTGTCATAGAGTGATGGAGAGTGTCTGTGAGTGTCTGAGAGTGTCAGAGAGTGTCAGAGGGTGAGAGTGAGTGTCTGAGAGTTTCAGGGAGTGTCAGAGAGTGATAGAAAGCGATTGAGAGTGTCAGAGAGAGTCAGAGAGTGATAGAGAGTGTCAGAGAGTGTCAGAGAGTGATAGTGAGTGTCTGTGAGTGTCTGAGAGTGTCAGAGAGTGTCAGAGAGAGTGATAGGGAGCGATTGAGAGTGTCAGAGAGTGTCAGAGAGTGACAGTGAGTGTCAGAGAGTGACTGTGAGTGTCAGGGAGTGTCAGAGAGTGATAGTGAGTGTCAGAGAGTGTCAGAGAGTATCAGAGAGTGTCAGAGACTATCAGAGAGTGATAGTGAGTGTCAGACAATGATGGTGAGTGTCTGAGAGTGAGAGAGAGTGTCAGAGAGTGGCACTGAGTGTCTGAGAGTGTCAGAGTGTGTCAGAGAGTGACAGAGAGTGATAGAGAGGGTCAGAGAGAGTCAGAGAGTGTAAGAGAGTGTCAGAGAGTGACACTGAGTGTCAGAGAGTGTCAGAGTGTGTCAGATAGTGATTGAGAGTGTCAGAGAGTGATAGAGAGAGTCAGAGAGTGTCAGAGAGTGTCAGAGATTGTCAGAGAGTGATAGTGTGCGTCAGAGAGTGATAGAGAGTGATAGAGAGTGTCAGAGAGTGATAGAGAGTGTCAGAGAGTGACAGAGAGTGATAGAGAGTGATAGAGAGTGTCAGAGAGTGTCAGAGAGTGATAGAGAGTGCCAGAGAGTGTCAGAGAGTGATCGAGAGTGATAGAGAGTGTCAGAGAGTGTCAGAGAGTGACACTGAGTGTCAGAGAGTGTCAGAGAGTGATGGAGAGTGTCTGTGAGTGTCTGAGAGTGTCATAGAGTGTCAGAGAGTGATAGTGAGCGTCTGAGAGATTCAGAGAGTTTCAGAGATTGTTAGAAAGCGATTGAGAGTGTCAGAGAGTGTCAGAGAGTGATAGAGAGTGTCAGAGAGTGTCAGAGAGTGATAGTGAGTGTCTGTGAGTGTCTGAGAGTGTCAGAGAGTGTCAGAGAGAGTGATAGGGAGCGATTGAGAGTGTCAGAGAGTGTCAGAGAGTGACAGTGAGTGTCAGAGAGTGACAGTGAGTGTCAGGGAGTGTCAGAGAGTGATAGTGGGTGTCAGAGAGTGCCAGAGAGTATCAGAGAGTGTCAGAGACTATCAGATAGTGATAGTGAGTGTCAGAGAGTGATGGTGAGTGTCTGAGAGTGAGAGAGAGTGTCAGAGAGTGTCAGAGAGTGTCAGAGAGTGACACTGAGTGTCAGAGAGTGTCAGAGAGTGATAGTGAGTGTCTGAGAGTTTCAGAGAGTGTCAGAGAGTGATAGAGAGCGATTGAGAGTGTCAGAGAGTGTCAGAGAGTGACAGTGAGTTTCAGAGAGTGACAGTGAGTGTCAGGGTGTGTCAGAGAGTGATAGTGAGTGTCAGAGAGTGTCAGAGAGTGATACTGAGTGTCAGAGAGAATCAGAGAGTGATAGTGAGTGTCTGAGAGTGTCAGAGAGTGATAGAGAGTGTCAGAGAGTGTCAAAGAGTGTCAGAGAGTCATAGAGAGTGTCAGAGAGTGTCTGAGAGGTCAGAGAGTGTCAGAGAGTGTCAGAGAGTGTCAGAGAGTGATAGAGAGTGATAGAGAGTAATAGAGAGTGTGAGAGAGTGTCAGAGAGTGATAGAGAGCAATAGTGTGTCAGAGAGTGTCAGAGATTGTCAGAGAGTTTTAGTGATTGTCTGAGAGTGTCAGAGTGTGTCAGAGAGTGATAGAGATTGATTGAGAGTGATTGAGAGTGTCAGAGAGTGTCAGAGAGTGATGGAGAGTGTCAGAGAGTGGCACTGAGTGTCTGAGAGTGTCAGAGTGTGTCAGAGAGTGACAGAGAGTGATAGAGAGGGTCAGAGAGTGTCAGAGAGTGTAAGAGAGTGTCAGAGAGTGACACTGAGTGTCTGAGAGTGTCAGAGAGTGTCAGAGAGTGTCAGAGAGTGACAGTGAGTGTCAGAGAGTGTCAGTGATTGTCAGGGAGTGTCAGAGAGTGATAGTGAGTGTCAGAGAGTGTCAGAGAGTGTCAGAGGGTGAGAGTGAGTGTCTGAGAGTTTCAGAGAGTGTCAGAGAGTGATAGAAAGCGATTGAGAGTGTCAGAGAGTGTCAGAGAGTGATAGAGAGTGTCAGAGAGTGTCAGAGAGTGATAGTGAGTGTCTGTGAGTGTCTGAGGGTGTCAGAGAGTGTCAGAGAGTGTGATAGGGAGCGATTGAGAGTGTCAGAGAGTGTCAGAGAGTGACAGTGAGTGTCAGAGAGTGACTGTGAGTGTCAGGGAGTGTCAGAGAGTGATAGTGAGTGTCAGAGAGTGTCAGAGAGTTTCAGAGAGTGTCAGAGACTATCAGAGAGTGATAGTGAGTGTCAGACAATGATGGCGAGTGTCTGAGAGTGAGAGAGAGTGTCAGAGAGTGGCACTGAGTGTCTGAGAGTGTCAGAGTGTGTCAGAGAGTGACAGAGAGTGATAGAGAGGGTCAGAGAGTGTCAGAGAGTGTAAGAGAGTGTCAGAGAGTGACACTGAGTGTCAGAGAGTGTCAGAGTGTGTCAGATAGTGATTGAGAGTGTCAGAGAGTGATAGAGAGAGTCAGAGAGTGTCAGAGAGTGTCAGAGATTGTCAGAGAGTGATAGTGTGCGTCAGAGAGTGATAGAGACTGATAGAGAGTGTCAGAGAGTGATAGAGAGTGTCAGAGAGTGTCAGAGAGTGATAGAGAGTGATGGAGAGTGTCAGAGAGTGTCAGAGAGTGATAGAGAGTGTCAGAGAGTGTCAGAGAGTGATCGAGAGTGATAGAGAGTGTCAGAGAGTGACACTGAGTGTCAGAGAGTGTCAGAGAGTGATGGAGAGTGTCTGTGAGTGTCTGAGAGTGTCATAGAGTGTCAGAGAGTGATAGTGAGTGTCTGAGAGTTTCAGAGAGTGTCAGAGAGTGATAGTGAGTGTCAGAGAGTGTCAGAGAGTGATAGAGAGTGTCAGAGAGTGATAGAGAGTGTCAGAGAGTGTCAGAGAGTGATCGAGAGTGATCGAGAGTGATAGAGAGTGTCAGAGAGTGTCAGAGAGTGACACTGAGTGTCAGAGAGTGTCAGAGAGTGATGGAGAGTGTCTGTGAGTGTCTGAGAGTGTCATAGAGTGTCAGAGAGTGATAGTGAGTGTCTGAGAGTTTCAGAGATTGTCAGAGATTGATAGAAAGCGATTGAGAGTGTCAGAGAGTGTCAGAGAGTGATAGAGAGTGTCAGAGAGTGTCAGAGAGTGATAGTGAGTGTCTGTGAGTGTCTGAGAGTGTCAGAGAGTGTCAGAGAGAGTGATAGGGAGCGATTGAGAGTGTCAGAGAGTGTCAGAGAGTGACAGTGAGTGTCAGAGAGTGACAGTGAGTGTCAGGGAGTGTCAGAGAGTGATAGTGAGTGTCAGAGAGTGTCAGAGAGTATCAGAGAGTGTCAGAGACTATCAGAGAGTGATAGTGAGTGTCAGAGAGTGATGGTGAGTGTCCGAGAGTGAGAGAGAGTGTCAGAGAGTGTCAGAGAGTGTCACAGAGTGACACTGAGTGTCAGAGAGTGTCAGAGAGTGATGGAGAGTGTCTGTGAGTGTCTGAGAGTGTCAGAGAGTGTCAGAGAGTGATAGTGAGTGTCTGAGAGTTTCAGAGAGTGTCAGAGAGTGATAGAGAGCGATTGAGAGTGTCAGGGAGTTTCAGAGAGTGATAGAGAGTGTCAGAGAGTGTCAGAGATTGATAGAGAGTGATAGAGAGTGTCAGAGAGTGTCAGAGAGTGATAGAGAGTGTCAGAGAGTGTCAGAGAGTGATAGAGAGTGATACATAGTGTCAGAGAGTGTCAGAGAGTGACACTGAGTGTCAGAGAGTGTCAAAGAGTGATAGAGAGTGTCAGAGAGTGTCAGAGAGTGATAGTGAGTGTCTGTGAGTGTCTGAGAGTGTCAGAGAGTGTCAGAGAGAGTGATAGGGAGCGATTGAGAGTGTCAGAGTGTGTCAGAGAGTATCAGAGAGTGTCAGAGACTATCAGAGAGTGATAGTGAGTGTCAGAGAGTGATGGTGAGTGTCTGAGAGTGAGAGAGAGTGTCAGAGAGTGTCAGAGAGTGTCAGAGAGTGACACTGAGTGTCAGAGAGTGTCAGAGAGTGATGGAGAGTGTCTGTGAGTGTCTGAGAGTGTCAGAGAGTGTCAGAGAGTGATAGTGAGTGTCTGAGAGTGTCAGAGAGTGTCAGAGAGTGACACTGAGTGTCAGAGAGTGTCAGAGAGTGATGGAGAGTGTCTGTGAGTGTCTGAGAGTGTCAGAGACTATCAGAGAGTGATAGTGAGTGTCAGAGAGTGATGGTGAGTGTCTGAGAGTGAGAGAGAGTGTCAGAGAATGTCAGAGAGTGTCAGAGAGTGACACTGAGTGTCAGAGAGTGTCAGAGAGTGATGGAGAGTGTCAGAGAGTGATAGTGAGTGTCTGAGAGTTTCAGAGAGTGTCAGAGAGTGATAGAGAGCGATTGAGAGTGTCAGAGAGTGTCAGAGAGTGTCAGAGAGTGACAGTGAGTTTCAGAGAGTGACAGTGAGTGTCAGGGAGTGTCACAGAGTGATAGTGAGTGTCAGAGAGTGTCAGAGAGTATCAGAGAGTGTCAGAGACTATCAGAGAGTGATAGTGAGTGTCAGAGAGTGATGGTGAGTGTCTGAGAGTGAGAGAGAGTGTCAGAGAGTGTCAGAGAGTGTCAGAGAGTGACACTGAGTGTCAGAGAGTGTCAGAGAGTGATGGAGAGTGTCTGTGAGTGTCTGAGAGTGTCAGAGAGTGTCAGAGAGTGATAGTGAGTGTCTGAGAGTTTCAGAGAGTGTCAGAGAGTGATAGAGGGTGTCAGAGAGTGATCGAGAGTGATAGAGAGTGTCAGAGAGTGACACTGAGTGTCAGAGAGTTTCAGAGAGTGATGGAGAGAGTTTGTGAGTGTCTGAGAGTGTCATAGAGTGTCAGAGAGTGATAGTGAGTGTCTGAGAGTTTCAGAGAGTGTCAGAGATTGATAGAAAGCGATTGAGAGTGTCAGAGAGTGTCAGAGAGTGATAGAGAGCGATTGAGAGTGTCAGAGAGTGTCAGAGAGTGTCAGAGAGTGACAGTGAGTTTCAGAGAGTGACAGTGAGTGTCAGGGAGTGTCAGAGAGTGATAGTGAGTGTCAGAGAGTGTCAGAGAGTGATTCTGAGTGTCAGATAGAATCAGAGAGTGATAGTGAGTGTCTGAGAGTGTCAGAGAGTGATAGAGAGTGTCAGAGAGTGTCAAAGAGTGTCAGTGAGTCATAGAGTGTGTCAGAGAGTGTCTGAGAGGTCAGAGAGTGTCAGAGAGTGTCAGAGAGTGTCAGAGAGTGATAGAGAGTGTTAGAGAGTAATAGAGAGTGTGAGAGAGTGTCAGAGAGCGATAGTGTGTCAGAGAGTGTCAGAGATTGTCAGAGAGTTTTAGTGATTGTCTGAGAGTGTCAGAGTGTGTCAGAGAGTGATATAGATTGATTGAGAGTGATTGAGAGTGTCAGAGAGTGTCAGAGAGTGATGGAGAGTGTCAGAGAGTGGCACTGAGTGTCTGAGAGTGTCAGAGTGTGTCAGAGAGTGACAGAGAGTGATAGAGAGGGTCAGAGAGTGTCAGAGAGTGTAAGAGAGTGTCAGAGAGTGACACTGTGTGTCTGAGAGTGTCAGAGTGTGTCAGATAGTGATTGAGAGTGTCAGAGAGTGATAGAGAGAGTCAGAGAGTGTCAGAGAGTGTCAGAGATTGTCAGAGAGTGATAGTGTGCGTCAGAGAGTGATAGAGAGTGATAGAGAGTGTCAGAGAGTGTCAGAGAGTGATAGAGGGTGTCAGAGAGTGTCAGAGATTGATAGAGAGTGATAGAGAGTGTCAGAGAGTGTCAGAGAGTGATAGAGAGTGTCAGAGAGTGTCAGAGAGTGATAGAGAGTGATAGAGAGTGTCAGAGAGTGTCAGAGATGACACTGAGTGTCAGAGAGTGTCAGAGAGTGATAGAGAGTGTCAGAGAGTGTCAGAGAGTGATAGTGAGTGTCTGTGAGTGTCTGAGAGTGTCAGAGAGTGTCAGAGAGAGTGATAGGGAGCGATTGAGAGTGTCAGAGTGTGTCAGAGAGTATCAGAGAGTGTCAGAGACTATCAGAGAGTGATAGTGAGTGTCAGAGAGTGATGGTGAATGTCTAAGAGTGAGAGAGAGTGTCAGAGAGTGTCAGAGAGTGACACTGAGTGTCAGAGAGTGTCAGAGAGTGATGGAGACTGTCTGTGAGTGTCTGAGAGTGTCAGAGAGTGTCAGAGAGTGATAGTGAGTGTCTGAGAGTTTCAGAGAGTGTCAGAGAGTGATAGAGAGCGATTGAGAGTGTCAGGGAGTGTCAGAGATTGATAGTGAGTGTCAGAGAGTGTCAGAGAGTATCAGAGAGTGTCAGAGACAATCAGAGAGTGATAGTGAGTGTCAGAGAGTGATGGTGAGTGTCTGAGAGTGAGAGAGAGTGTCAGAGAGTGTCAGAGAGTGTCAGAGAGTGACACTGAGTGTGAGAGCGTGTCAGAGAGTGATAGAGAGCGATAGTGTGTCAGAGAGTGTCAGAGATTGTCAGAGAGTTTTAGTGATTGTCTGAGAGTGTCAGAGTGTTTCAGAGAGTGATAGAGATTGATTGAGAGTGATTGAGAGTGTCAGAGAGTGTCAGAGAGTGATGGAGAGTGTCAGAGAGTGGCACTGAGTGTCTGAGAGTGTCAGAGTGTGTCAGAGAGTGACAGAGAGTGATAGAGAGGGTCAGAGAGTGTCAGAGAGTGTAAGAGAGAGTCAGAGAGTGACACTGAGTGTCTGAGAGTGTCAGAGTGTGTCAGATAGTGATTGAGAGTGTCAGAGAGTGATAGAGAGAGTCAGAGAGTGTCAGAGAGTGTCAGAGATTGTCAGAGAGTGATAGTGTGCGTCAGAGAGTGATAGAGAGTGATAGAGAGAGTCAGAGAGTGTCAGAGAGTGACAGAGAGAGTCAGAGAGTGTCAGAGATTGATAGAGAGTGATAGAGAGTGACAGAGAGTGACAGAGAGTTATAGAAAGTGTCAGAGAGTGTCAGAGAGTGATAGAGAATGTCAGAGAGTGTCAAAGAGTGTCAGAGAGTCATAGAGAGTGTCAGAGTGTCAGAGAGTGTCAGAGAGTGTCAGAGATTGATAGAGAGTGTGAGAGAGTGTCAGAGAGTGAAAGAGAGCGATAGTGTGTCAGAGAGTGTCAGAGATTGTCAGAGAGTTTTCGTGAGTGTCTGAGAGTGTCTGAGAGTGTCAGAGAGTGTCAGAGAGTGATAGTGAGTGTCTGAGAGTTTCAGAGAGTGTCAGAGAGTGATAGAGAGTGTCAGAGAGTGTCAGAGAGTGATCGAGAGTGATAGAGAGTGTCAGAGAGTGTCAGAGAGTGACACTGAGTGTCAGAGAGTGTCAGAGAGTGATGGAGAGTGTCTGTGAGTGTCTGAGAGTGTCATAGAGTGTCAGAGAGTGATAGTGAGTGTCTGAGAGTTTCAGAGAGTGTCAGAGATTGATAGAAAGCGATTGAGATTGTCAGAGAGTGTCAGAGAGTGATAGAGAGCGATTGAGAGTGTCAGAGAGTGTCAGTGAGTGTCAGAGAGTGACAGTGAGTTTCAGAGAGTGACAGTGAGTGTCAGGGAGTGTCAGAGAGTGATAGTGAGTGTCAGAGAGTGTCAGAGAGTGATACTGAGTGTCAGAGAGAATCAGAGAGTGATAGTGAGTGTCTGAGAGTGTCAGAGTGTGATAGAGAGTGTCAGAGAGTGTCAAAGAGTGTCAGAGAGTGTCAGAGAGTCATAGAGAGTGTCAGAGAGTGTCTGAGAGGTCAGAGAGTGTCAGAGAGTGTCAGAGAGTGATAGAGAGTGATAGAGAGTAATAGAGAGTGTGAGAGAGTGTCAGAGAGTGATAGAGAGCGATAGTGTGTCAGAGAGTGTCAGAGATTGTCAGAGAGTTTTAGTGATTGTCTGAGAGTGTCAGAGTGTGTCAGCGAGTGATAGAGATTGATTGAGAGTGATTGAGAGTGTCAGAGAGTGTCAGAGAGTGATGGAGAGTGTCAGAGAGTGGCACTGAGTGTCTGAGAGTGTCAGAGTGTGTCAGAGAGTGACAGAGAGTGATAGAGAGGGTCAGAGAGTGTCAGAGAGTGTAAGAGAGTGTCAGAGAGTGACACTGAGTGTCTGAGAGTGTCAGATTGTGTCAGATAGAGATTGAGAGTGTCAGAGAGTGATAGAGAGAGTCAGAGAGTGTCAGAGAGTGTCAGAGATTGTCAGAGATTGTCAGAGATTGTCAGTGAGTGAGTGTCTGTGAGTGTCTGAGAGTGTCAGAGAGTGTCAGAGAGAGTGATAGGGAGCGATTGAGAGTGTCAGAGTGTGTCAGAGAGTATCAAAGAGTGTCAGAGACTATCAGAGAGTGATAGTGAGTGTCAGAGAGTGATGGTGAGTGACTGAGAGTGAGAGAGAGTGTCAGAGAGTGTCAGAGAGTGTCAGAGAGTGACACTGAGTGTCAGAGAGTGTCAGAGAGTGATGGAGAGTGTCTGTGAGTGTCTGAGAGTGTCAGAGAGTGTCAGAGAGTGATAGTGAGTGTCTGAGAGTTTCAGAGAGTGTCAGAGAGTGATAGAGAGCGATTGAGAGTGTCAGGGAGTGTCAGAGAGTGATAGTGAGTGTCAGAGACTATCAGAGAGTATCAGAGAGTGTCAGAGACTATCAGAGAGTGATAGTGAGTGTCAGAGAGTGATGGTGAGTGTCTGAGAGTGAGAGAGAGTGTCAGAGAGTGTCAGAGAGTGTCAAAGAGTGACACTGAGTGTCAGAGAGTGTCAGAGAGTGATGGAGAGTGTCAGAGAGTGATAGTGAGTGTCAGAGAGTGATGGTGAGTGTCTGAGAGTGAGAGAGAGTGTCAGAGAGTGTCAGAGAGTGACACTGAGTGTCAGAGAGTGTCAGAGAGTGATGGAGAGTGTCAGAGAGTGATAGTGAGTGTCTGAGAGTTTCAGAGAGTGTCAGAGAGTGATAGAGAGCGATTGAGAGTGTCAGAGAGTGTCAGAGAGTGTCAGAGAGTGACAGTGAGTTTCAGAGAGTGACAGTGAGTGTCAGGGAGTGTCAGAGAGTGATAGTGAGTGTCAGAGAGTGTCAGAGATTGATACTGAGAGTCAGAGAGAATCAGAGAGTGATAGTGAGTGTCTGGGAGTATCAGAGAGTGATAGAGAGTGTCAGAGAGTGTCAAAGTGTGTCAGAGAGTCATAGAGAGTGTCAGAGCGTGTCTGAGAGGTCAGAGAGTGTCAGAGAGTGTCAGAGAGTGTCAGAGAGTGATAGAGAGTGATAGAGAGTAATAGAGAGTGTGAGAGCGTGTCAGAGAGTGATAGAGAGCGATAGTGTGTCAGAGAGTGTCAGAGATTGTCAGAGAGTTTTAGTGATTGTCTGAGAGTGTCAGAGTGTGTCAGAGAGTGATAGAGATTGATTGAGAGTGATTGAGAGTGTCAGAGAGTGATGGAGAGTGTCAGAGAGTGGCACTGAGTGTCTGAGAGTGTCAGAGTGTGTCAGAGAGTGACAGAGAGTGATAGAGAGGGTCAGAGAGTGTCAGAGAGTGTAAGAGAGTGTCAGAGAGTGACACTGAGTGTCTGAGAGTGTCAGATTGTGTCAGATAGTGATTGAGAGTGTCAGAGAGTGATAGAGAGAGTCAGAGAGTGTCAGAGAGTGTCAGAGATTGTCAGAGATTGTCAGAGAGTGATAGTGTGCGTCAGAGAGTGATAGAGAGTGATAGAGAGTGTCAGAGAGTGTCAGAGAGTGATAGAGAGTGTCAGAGAGTGTCAGAGATTGATAGAGAGTGATAGAGAGTGTCAGAGAGTGTCAGAGAGTGATAGAGAGTGTCAGAGAGTGTCAGAGAGTGATAGAGAGCGATAGAGAGTGTCAGAGAGTGTCAGAGAGTGACACTGAGTGTCAGAGAGTGTCAGAGAGTGATAGAGAGTGTCAGAGAGTGATAGTGAGTGTCTGTGAGTGTCTGAGAGTGTCAGAGAGTGTCAGAGAGAGTGATAGGGAGCGATTGAGAGTGTCAGAGTGTGTCAGAGAGTATCAGAGAGTGTCAGAGACTATCAGAGAGTGATAGTGTGTGTCAGAGAGTGATGGTGAGTGTCTGAGAGTGAGAGAGAGTGTCAGAGAGTGTCAGAGAGTGTCAGAGAGTGACACTGAGTGTCAGAGAGTGTCAGAGAGTGATGGAGAGTGTCTGTGAGTGTCTGAGAGTGTCAGAGAGTGTCAGAGAGTGATAGTGAGTGTCTGAGAGTTTCAGAGAGTGTCAGAGAGTGATAGAGAGCGATTGAGAGTGTCAGGGAGTGTCAGAGAGTGATAGTGAGTGTCAGAGAGTGTCAGAGAGTATCAGAGAGTGTCAGAGACTATCAGAGAGTGATAGTGAGTGTCAGAGAGTGATGGTGAGTGTCTGAGAGTGAGAGAGAGTGTCAGAGAGTGTCAGAGAGTGTCAAAGAGTGACACTGAGTGTCAGAGAGTGTCAGAGAGTGATGGAGAGTGTCAGAGAGTGATAGTGAGTGTCTGAGAGTTTCAGAGAGTGTCAGAGAGTGATAGAGAGCGATTGAGAGTGTCAGAGAGTGTCAGAGAGTGTCAGAGAGTGACAGTGAGTTTCAGAGAGTGTCAGAGAGTGATAGTGAGTTTCAGAGAGTGTCAGAGAGTGATACTGAGTGTCAGAGAGAATCAGAGAGTGATAGTGAGTGTCTGAGAGTGTCAGAGAGTGATAGAGAGTGTCAGAGAGTGTCAAAGAGTGTCAGAGAGTCATAGAGAGTGTCAGAGCGTGTCTGAGAGGTCAGAGAGTGTCAGAGAGTGTCAGAGAGTGTCAGAGAGTGATAGAGAGTGATAGAGAGTAATAGAGAGTGTGAGAGCGTGTCAGAGAGTGATAGAGAGCGATAGTGTGTCAGAGAGTGTCAGAGATTGTCAGAGAGTTTTAGTGATTGTCTGAGAGTGTCAGAGTGTGTCAGAGAGTGATAGAGATTGATTGATAGTGATTGAGAGTGTCAGAGAGTGTCAGAGAGTGATGGAGAGTGTCAGAGAGTGGCACTGAGTGTCTGAGAGTGTCAGAGTGTGTCAGAGAGTGACAGAGAGTGATAGAGAGGGTCAGAGAGTGTCAGAGAGTGTAAGAGAGTGTCAGAGAGTGACACTGAGTGTCTGAGAGTGTCAGAGTGTGTCAGATAGTGATTGAGCGTGTCAGAGAGTGATAGAGAGAGTCAGAGAGTGTCAGAGAGTGTCAGAGATTGTCAGAGAGTGATAGTGTGCGTCAAAGAGTGATAGAGATTCATAGAGAGTGTCAGAGAGCGTCAGAGAGTGACAGAGAGTGTCAGAGAGTGTCAGAGATTGATAGAGAGTGATAGAGAGTGTCAGAGAGTGTCAGAGAGTGATAGAGAGTGTCAGAGAGTGTCAGAGAGTGATAGAGAGTGATAGTGAGTGTCTGAGAGTTTCAGAGAGTGTCAGAGAGTGATAGTGAGTGTCTGAGAGTTTCAGAGAGTGTCAGAGAGTGATATAAAGCGATTGAGAGTGTCAGAGAGTGTCAGAGAGTGTCTGAGAGTGTCAGAGAGTGATAGTGAGTGTCTGTGAGTGTCTGAGAGTGTCAGAGAGTGTCAGAGAGAGTGATAGGGAGCGATTGAGAGTGTCAGAGAGTGTCAGAGAGTATCAGAGAGTGTCAGAGACTATCAGAGAGTGATTGTGAGTGTCAGAGAGTGATGGTGAGTGTCTGAGAGTGAGAGAGAGTGTCAGAGAGTGTCAGAGAGTGACACTGAGTGTCAGAGAGTGTCAGAGAGTGATGGAGAGTGTCTGTGAGTGTCTGAGAGTGTCAGAGAGTGTCAGAGAGTGATAGTGAGTGTCTGAGAGTTTCAGAGAGTGTCAGAGAGTGATAGAGAGCAATTGAGAGTGTCAGAGAGTGTCAGAGAGTGACAGTGAGTTTCAGAGAGTGACATTGAGTGTCAGGGAGTGTCAGAGAGTGATAGTGAGTGTCAGAGAGTGTCAGAGAGTGATACTGAGTGTCAGAGAGAATCAGAGAGTGATAGTGAGTGTCTGAGAGTGTCAGAGAGCGTCAGAGAGTGATAGTGATTGTCAGAGAGTGTCAGAGAGTGTCAGCGAGTGAAACAGAGTGTCAGAGAGTGGCAGAGAGTGATAGAGAGAGTCAGATAGTGATAGTGAGTGTCTGAGAGTGTCTGAGAGTGTCTGAGAGTGTCAGACAGTGTCAGACTGTGTCAGAGAGAGATAGAGAGTGTCAGAGAGTGATAGTGAGTGTCTGAGAGTGTCAGAGAGTGATAGAGAGTGACAGAGAGTATTAGAAAGTGTCAGAGAGAGTCAGAGAGTGATAGAGAATGTCAGAGAGTGTCAAAGAGTGTCAGAGAGTCATAGAGAGTGTCAGAGAGTGTCTGAGAGGTCAGAGAGTGTCAGAGAGTGTCAGAGAGTGTCAGAGAGTGATAGAGAGTGTCAGAGAGTGTCAGAGAGTGAAAGAGAGCGATAGTGTGTCAGAGAGTGTCAGAGATTGTCAGAGAGTTTTCGTGAGTGTCTGAGAGTGTCTGAGTGTGTCAGAGAGTGATAGAGATTGATTGAGAATGATTGAGAGTGTCAAAGAGTGTCAGAGAGTGATGGCGAGTGTCTGAGAGTGTCAGAGAGTGTCAGAGAGTGAAATAAAGTGTCAGAGAGTGTCAGAGAGTGATAGAGAGTGTCAGAGAGTGTCCGAGAGTCTCAGAGAGTGATAGAGCGTGAAAGAGATTGTCAGAGTGTGTCAGAGAGTGTCAGAGAGTGTCAGAGAGTGATAGAGCGTGAAAGAGAGTGTCAGAGTGTGTCAGAGAGCGTCAGAGAGTGTCAGAGAGCGATAATGAGTGTCTGAGAGTGTCTGAGAGCGATAGAGAGTGTCAGTGAGTGATCGAGAATGTCAGAGAGTGATAGGGAGTGTCAGAGAGTGTCAGAGAGTGTCAGAGAGTGATAGAGAGTGTCAGAGAGTGACAGAGAGTGTCACAGAGTGATAGTGAGTGTCTGAGAGTATCAGAGAGTGATAGTGAGTGTCAGAGAGAATCAGAGAGTGATAGCGTGTGTCTGAGAGTGTCTGAGAGTGTCAGAGAGCATCAGAGAGTGATAGTAATTGTCAGAGAGTGTCAAAGAATGTCAGAGAGTGAAAGAGAGTGTCAGAGAGTGGCTGAGAGTGATAGAGAGAGTCAGATAGTGATAGTGAGTGTCTGAGAGTGTCTGAGAGTGTCAGACAGTGTCAGAGAGTGTCAGAGAGAGATAGAGAGTGTCAGAGAGTGATAGTGAGTGTCTGAGAGTGTCAGAGAGTGATAGAGAGTGATAGAGAGTGACATAGAGTGATAGAGAGTGTCAGAGAGTGTCAGAGAGTGATAGTGTGTTTCAGAGAGTGTCAAAGAGTGTCAGAGAGTCATAGAGAGTGTCAGAGAGTGTCAGAGATTGTCAGAGAGTGTCTGAGAGGTCAGAGAGTGTCAGAGAGTGTCAGAGAGTGTCAGAGAGTGATAGAGAGTGATAGAGAGTAATAAAGAGTATGAGAGAGTGTCAGAGAGTGATAGAGAGCGATAGTGTGTCGGAGAGTTTCAGAGATTGTCAGAGAGTTTTAGTGATTGTCTGAGAGTGTCAGAGTGTGTCAGAGAGTGATAGAGATTAATTGAGAGTGATTGAGAGTGTCAGAGAGTGTCAGAGAGTGATAGAGAGTGTCAGAGAGTGGCACTGAGTGTCTGAGAGTGTCAGAGTGTGTCAGAGAGTGACAGAGAGTGATAGAGAGGGTCAGAGAGTGTCAGAGAGTGTAAGAGAATGTCAGAGAGTGACACTGAGTGTCTGAGAGTGTCAGAGTGTGTCAGATAGTGATTGAGAGTGTCAGAGAGTGATAGAGAGAGTCAGAGAGTGTCAGAGAGTGTCAGAGATTGTCAGAGAGTGATAGTGTGCGTAAGAGAGTGTCAGAGAGTGGTAGAGAGTGTCAGAAAGTGTCAGAGAGTGATAGTGCGTGTTTGAGAGTGTCAGAGTGTGTCAGAGAGTGATAGTGAATGTCTGAGAGTGTCAGAGCGTGTCAGAGAGTGATAGAGAGTGATAAAGAGTGTCAGAGAGTGTCAGAGAGTGATAGAGAGTGTCAGAGAGTGTCAGAGAGTGATAGAGAGTGATAGAGAGTGTCAGAGAGTGTCAGAGAGTGTCTGAGAATGAGAGAGAGTGTCAGAGAGTGTCAGAGAGTGTCAGCGAGTGACACTGAGTGTCAGAGAGTGTCAGAGAGTGATGGAGAGTGTCTGTGAGTGTCTGAGAGTGTCAGAGAGTGTCAGAGAGTGATAGTGAGTGTCTGAGAGTTTCAGAGAGTGTCAGAGAGTGATAGAAAGCGATTGAGAGTGTCAGAGAGTGTCTGAGAGTGAGAGAGAGTGTCTGAGAGTGAGAGAGAGTGTCAGAGAGTGTCAGAGAGTGTCAGAGAGTGACACTGAGTGTCAGAGAGTGTCAGAGAGTGAAGGAGAGTGTCTGTGAGTGTCTGAGAGTGTCAGAGAGTGTCAGAGAGTGATAGAGAGTGATATAGAGTGATAGAGAGTGTCAGAGAGTGTCAGAGAGTGATAGAGAGTGTCAGAGAGTGTCAGAGATTGATAGAGAGTGATAGAGAGTGTCAGAGAGTGTCAGAGAGTGACAGAGAGTGTCAGAGAGTGATAGAGAGTGATAGATAGTGTCAGAGAGTGTCAGAGAGTGAAACTGAGTGTCAGAGAGTGTCAGAGAGTGATAGAGAGTGTCAGAGAGTGTCAGAGAGTGATAGTGATTGTCTGTGAGTGTCTGAGAGTGTCAGAGAGTGTCAGAGAGAGTGATAGGGAGCGATTGAGAGTGTCAGAGTGTGTCAGAGAGTATCAGAGATTGTCAGAGACTATCAGAGAGTGATAGTGAGTGTCAGAGAGTGATGGTGAGTGTCTGAGAGTGAGAGAAAGTGTCAGAGAGTGTCAGAGAGTGTCAGAGAGTGACACTGAGTGTCAGAGAGTGTCAGAGAGTGATGGAGAGTGTCTGTGAGTGTCTGAGAGTGTCAGAGAGTGTCAGAGAGTGATAGTGAGTGTCTGAGAGTTTCAGAGAGTGTCAGAGAGTGATAGAGAGCGATTGAGAGTGTCAGGGAGTGTCAGAGAGTGATAGTGAGTGTCAGAGAGTGTCAGAGACTATCAGAGAGTGATAGTGAGTGTCAGAGAGTGATGGTGAGTGTCAGAGAGTGAGAGAGAGTGTCAGAGAGTGTCAGAGAGTGTCAGAGAGTGACACTGAGTGTCAGAGAGTGTCAGAGAGTGATGGAGAGTGTCAGAGAGTGATAGTGAGTGTCTGAGAGTTTCAGAGAGTGTCAGAGAGTGATAGAGAGCGATTGAGAGTGTCAGAGAGTGTCAGAGAGTGTCAGAGAGTGACAGTGAGTTTCAGAGAGTGACAGTGAGTGTCAGGGAGTGTCAGAGAGTGATAGTGAGTGTCAGAGAGTGTCAGAGAGTGATACTGAGTGTCAGAGAGAATCAGAGAGTGATAGTGAGTGTCTGAGAGTGTCAGAGAGTGATAGAGAGTGTCAGAGAGTGTCAAAGAGTGTCAGAGAGTCATAGAGAGTGTCAGAGCGTGTCTGAGAGGTCAGAGAGTGTCAGAGAGTGTCAGAGAGTGTCAGAGAGTGATAGAGAGTGATAGAGAGTAATAGAGAGTGTCAGAGCGTGTCAGAGAGTGATAGAGAGCGATAGTGTGTCAGAGAGTGTCAGAGATTGTCAGAGAGTTTTAGTGATTGTCTGAAAGTGTCAGAGTGTGTCAGAGAGTGATAGAGATTGATTGAGAGTGATTGAGAGTGTCAGAGAGTGTCAGAGAGTGATGGAGAGTGTCAGAGAGTGGCACTGAGTGTCTGAGAGTGTCAGAGTGTGTCAGAGAGTGACAGAGAGTGATAGAGAGGGTCAGAGAGTGTCAGAGAGTGTAAGAGAGTGTCAGAGAGTGACACTGAGTGTCTGAGAGTGTCAGAGTGTGTCAGATAGTGATTGAGCGTGTCAGAGAGTGATAGAGAGAGTCAGAGAGTGTCAGAGAGTGTCAGAGATTGTCAGAGAGTGATAGTGTGCGTCAGAGAGTGATAGAGAGTGATAGAGAGTGTCAGAGAGTGTCAGAGAGTGATAGAGAGTGTCAGAGAGTGTCAGAGATTGATAGAGAGTGATAGAGAGTGTCAGAGAGTGTCAGAGAGTGATAGAGAGTGTCAGAGAGTGATAGAGAGTGATAGTGAGTGTCTGAGAGTTTCAGAGAGTGTCAGAGAGTGATAGTGAGTGTCTGAGAGTTTCAGAGAGTGTCAGAGAGTGATATAAAGCGATTGAGAGTGTCAGAGAGTGTCAGAGAGTGTCTGAGAGTGTCAGAGATTGATAGTGAGTGTCTGTGAGTGTCTGAGAGTGTCAGAGAGTGTCAGAGAGCGTGATAGGGAGCGATTGAGAGTGTCAGTGAGTGTCAGAGAGTATCAGAGAGTGTCAGAGACTATCAGAGAGTGATAGTGAGTGTCAGAGAGTGATGGTGAGTGTCTGAGAGTGAGAGAGAGTATCAGAGAGTGTCAGAGAGTGACACTGAGTGTCAGAGAGTGTCAGAGAGTGATGGAGAGTGTCTGTGAGTGTCTGAGAGTGTCAGAGAGTGACAGAGAGTGACAGAGAGTGATAGAGAGGGTCAGAGAGTGTCAGAGAGTGTAAGAGAATGTCAGAGAGTGACACTGAGTGTCTGAGAGTGTCAGAGTGTGTCAGATAGTGATTGAGAGTGTCAGAGAGTGATAGAGAGAGTCAGAGAGTGTCAGAGAGTGTCAGAGATTGTCAGAGAGTGATAGTGTGCGTAAGAGAGTGTCAGAGAGTGGTAGAGAGTGTCAGAAAGTGTCAGAGAGTGATAGTGCGTGTTTGAGAGTGTCAGAGTGTGTCAGAGAGTGATAGTGAATGTCTGAGAGTGTCAGAGCGTGTCAGAGAGTGATAGAGAGTGATAAAGAGTGTCAGAGAGTGTCAGAGAGTGATAGAGAGTGTCAGAGAGTGTCAGAGAGTGATAGAGAGTGATAGAGAGTGTCAGAGAGTGTCAGAGAGTGTCTGAGAATGAGAGAGAGTGTCAGAGAGTGTCAGAGAGTGTCAGAGAGTGTCAGCGAGTGACACTGAGTGTCAGAGAGTGTCAGAGAGTGATGGAGAGTGTCTGTGAGTGTCTGAGAGTGTCAGAGAGTGTCAGAGAGTGATAGTGAGTGTCTGAGAGTTTCAGAGAGTGTCAGAGAGTGATAGAAAGCGATTGAGAGTGTCAGAGAGTGTCTGAGAGTGAGAGAGAGTGTCTGAGAGTGAGAGAGAGTGTCAGAGAGTGTCAGAGAGTGTCAGAGAGTGACACTGAGTGTCAGAGAGTGTCAGAGAGTGAAGGAGAGTGTCTGTGAGTGTCTGAGAGTGTCAGAGAGTGTCAGAGAGTGATAGAGAGTGATATAGAGTGATAGAGAGTGTCAGAGAGTGTCAGAGAGTGATAGAGAGTGTCAGAGAGTGTCAGAGATTGTCAGAGAGTAATAGTGTGCGTCAGAGAGTGATAGAGAGTGATAGAGAGTGTCAGAGAGTGTCAGAGAGTGATAGAGAGTGTCAGAGAGTGTCAGAGATTGATAGAGAGTGATAGAGAGTGTCAGAGAGTGTCAGAGAGAGATAGAGAGTGTCAGAGAGTGTCAGAGAGTGATAGAGAGTGATAGATAGTGTCAGAGAGTGAAACTGAGTGTCAGAGAGTGTCAGAGAGTGATAGAGAGTGTCAGAGAGTGTCAGAGAGTGATAGTGAGTGTCTGTGAGTGTCTGAGAGTGTCAGAGAGTGTCAGAGAGAGTGATAGGGAGCGATTGAGTGTGTCAGAGTGTGTCAGAGAGTATCAGAGAGTGTCAGAGACTATCAGAGAGTGATAGTGAGTGTCAGAGAGTGATGGTGAGTGTCTGAGAGTGAGAGAGAGTGTCAGAGAGTGTCAGACAGTGTCAGAGAGTGACACTGAGTGTCAGAGAGTGTCAGAGAGTGATGGAGAGTGTCTGTGAGTGTCTGAGAGTGTCAGAGAGTGTCAGAGAGTGATAGTGAGTGTCTGAGAGTTTCAGAGAGTGTCAGAGAGTGATAGAGAGCGATTGAGAGTGTCAGGGAGTGTCAGAGAGTGATAGTGAGTGTCAGAGAGTGTCAGAGAGTATCAGAGAGTGTCAGAGACTATCAGAGAGTGATAGTGAGTGTCAGAGAGTGATGGTGAGTGTCTGAGAGTGAGAGAGAGTGTCAGAGAGTGTCAGAGAGTGACACTGAGTGTCAGAGAGTGTCAGAGAGTGATGGAGAGTGTCAGAGAGTGATAGTGAGTGTCTGAGAGTTTCAGAGAGTGATAGAGAGCGATTGAGAGTGTCAGAGAGTGTCAGAGAGTGTCAGAGATTGACAGTGAGTTTCAGAGAGTGACAGTGAGTGTCAGGGAGTGTCAGAGAGTGATAGTGAGTGTCAGAGAGTGTCAGAGAGTGATACTGAGTGTCAGAGAGAATCAGAGAGTGATAGTGAGTGTCTGAGAGTGTCAGAGAGTGATAGAGAGTGTCAGAGAGTGTCAAAGAGTGTCAGAGAGTCATAGAGAGTGTCAGAGCGTGTCTGAGAGGTCAGAGAGTGTCAGAGAGTGTCAGAGAGTGATAGAGAGTGATAGAGAGTAATAGAGAGTGTCAGAGCGTGTCAGAGAGTGATAGAGAGCGATAGTGTGTCAGAGAGTGTCAGAGATTGTCAGAGAGTTTTAGTGATTGTCTGAGAGTGTCAGAGTGTGTCAGAGAGTGATAGAGATTGATTGAGAGTGATTGAGAGTGTCAGAGAGTGTCAGAGAGTGATGGAGAGTGTCAGAGAGTGGCACTGAGTGTCTGAGAGTGTCAGAGTGTGTCAGAGAGTGTCAGAGAGTGATAGAGAGTGTCAGAGAGTGACAGAGAGTGTCACAGAGTGATAGTGAGTGTCTGAGAGTATCAGAGAGTGATAGTGAGTGTCAGAGAGAATCAGAGAGTGATAGTGTGTGTCTGAGAGTGTCTGAGAGTGTCAGAGAGCATCAGAGAGTGATAGTAATTGTCAGAGAGTGTCAAATAATGTCAGAGAGTGAAAGAGAGTGTCAGAGAGTGGCAGAGAGTGATAGAGAGAGTCAGATAGTGATAGTGAGTGTCTGAGAGTGTCTGAGAGTGTCAGACAGTGTCAGAGAGTGTCAGAGAGAGATAGAGAGTGTCAGAGAGTGATAGTGAGTGTCTGAGAGTGTCAGAGAGTGATAGAGAGTGATAGAGAGTGACATAGAGTGATAGAGAGTGTCAGAGAGTGTCAGAGAGTGATAGAGTGTTTCAGAGAGTGTCAAAGAGTGTCAGAGAGTCATAGAGAGTGTCAGAGAGTGTCTGAGAGGTCAGAGAGTGTCAGAGAGTGTCAGAGAGTGTCAGAGAGTGATAGAGAGTGATAGAGAGTAATAAAGAGTATGAGAGAGTGTCAGAGAGTGATAGAGAGCGATAGTGTGTCGGAGAGTTTCAGAGATTGTCAGAGAGTTTTAGTGATTGTCTGAGAGTGTCAGAGTGTGTCAGAGAGTGATAGAGATTAATTGAGAGTGATTGAGAGTGTCAGAGAGTGTCAGAGAGTGATAGAGAGTGTCAGAGAGTGGCACTGAGTGTCTGAGAGTGTCAGTGTGTGTCAGAGAGTGACAGAGAGTGATAGAGAGGGTCAGAGAGTGTCAGAGAGTGTAAGAGAATGTCAGAGAGTGACACTGAGTGTCTGAGAGTGTCAGAGTGTGTCAGATAGTGATTGAGAGTGTAAGAGAGTGATAGAGAGAGTCAGAGAGTGTCAGAGAGTGTCAGAGATTGTCAGAGAGTGATAGTGTGCGTAAGAGAGTGTCAGAGAGTGGTAGAGAGTGTCAGAAAGTGTCAGAGAGTGATAGTGCGTGTTTGAGAGTGTCAGAGTGTGTCAGAGAGTGATAGTGAATGTCTGAGAGTGTCAGAGCGTGTCAGAGAGTGATAGAGAGTGATAAAGAGTGTCAGAGAGTGTCAGAGAGTGATAGAGAGTGTCAGAGAGTGTCAGAGAGTGATAGAGAGTGATAGAGAGTGTCAGAGAGTGTCAGAGAGTGTCTGAGAATGAGAGAGAGTGTCAGAGAGTGTCAGAGAGTGTCAGCGAGTGACACTGAGTGTCAGAGAGTGTCAGAGAGTGATGGAGAGTGTCTGTGAGTGTCTGAGAGTGTCAGAGAGTGATAGTGAGTGTCTGAGAGTTTCAGAGAGTGTCAGAGAGTGATAGAAAGCGATTGAGAGTGTCAGAGAGTGTCTGAGAGTGAGAGAGAGTGTCTGAGAGTGAGAGAGAGTGTCAGAGAGTGTCAGAGAGTGTCAGAGAGTGACACTGAGTGTCAGAGAGTGTCAGAGAGTGAAGGAGAGTGTCTGTGAGTGTCTGAGAGTGTCAGAGAGTGTCAGAGAGTGATAGAGAGTGATATAGAGTGATAGAGAGTGTCAGAGAGTGTCAGAGAGTGATAGAGAGTGTCAGAGAGTGTCAGAGATTGTCAGAGAGTGATAGTGTGCGTCAGAGAGTGATAGAGAGTGATAGAGAGTGTCAGAGAGTGTCAGAGAGTGATAGAGAGTGTCAGAGAGTGTCAGAGATTGATAGAGAGTGATAGAGAGTGTCAGAGAGTGTCAGAGAGTGACAGAGAGTGTCAGAGAGTGATAGAGAGTGATAGATAGTGTCAGAGAGTGTCAGAGAGTGAAACTGAGTGTCAGAGAGTGTCAGAGAGTGATAGAGAGTGTCAGAGAGTGTCAGAGAGTGATAGTGATTGTCTGTGAGTGTCTGAGAGTGTCAGAGAGTGTCAGAGAGAGTGATAGGGAGCGATTGAGAGTGTCAGAGTGTGTCAGAGAGTATCAGAGATTGTCAGAGACTATCAGAGAGTGATAGTGAGTGTCAGAGAGTGATGGTGATTGTCTGAGAGTGAGAGAAAGTGTCAGAGAGTGTCAGAGAGTGTCAGAGAGTGACACTGAGTGTCAGAGAGTGTCAGAGAGTGATGGAGAGTGTCTGTGAGTGTCTGAGAGTGTCAGAGAGTGTCAGAGAGTGATAGTGAGTGTCTGAGAGTTTCAGAGAGTGTCAGAGAGTGATAGAGAGCGATTGAGAGTGTCAGGGAGTGTCAGAGAGTGATAGTGAGTGTCAGAGAGTGTCAGAGACTATCAGAGAGTGATAGTGAGTGTCAGAGAGTGATGGTGAGTGTCTGAGAGTGAGAGAGAGTGTCAGAGAGTGTCAGAGAGTGTCAGAGAGTGACACTGAGTGTCAGAGAGTGTCAGAGAGTGATGGAGAGTGTCAGAGAGTGATAGTGAGTGTCTGAGAGTTTCAGAGAGTGTCAGAGAGTGATAGAGAGCGATTGAGAGTGTCAGAGATTGATAGAGAGTGATAGAGAGTGTCAGAGAGTGTCAGAGAGAGATAGAGAGTGTCAGAGAGTGTCAGAGAGTGATAGAGAGTGATAGATAGTGTCAGAGAGTGAAACTGAGTGTCAGAGAGTGTCAGAGAGTGATAGAGAGTGTCAGAGAGTGTCAGAGAGTGATAGTGAGTGTCTGTGAGTGTCTGAGAGTGTCAGAGAGTGTCAGAGAGAGTGATAGGGAGCGATTGAGAGTGTCAGAGTGTGTCAGAGAGTATCAGAGAGTGTCAGAGACTATCAGAGAGTGATAGTGAGTGTCAGAGAGTGATGGTGAGTGTCTGAGAGTGAGAGAGAGTGTCAGAGAGTGTCAGAGAGTGTCAGAGAGTGACACTGAGTGTCAGAGAGTGTCAGAGAGTGATGGAGAGTGTCTGTGAGTGTCTGAGAGTGTCAGAGAGTGTCAGAGAGTGATAGTGAGTGTCTGAGAGTTTCAGAGAGTGTCAGAGAGTGATAGAGAGCGATTGAGAGTGTCAGGGAGTGTCAGAGAGTGATAGTGAGTGTCAGAGAGTGTCAGAGAGTATCAGAGAGTGTCAGAGACTATCAGAGAGTGATAGTGAGTGTCAGAGAGTGATGGTGAGTGTCTGAGAGTGAGAGAGAGTGTCAGAGAGTGTCAGAGAGTGACACTGAGTGTCAGAGAGTGTCAGAGAGTGATGGAGAGTGTCAGAGAGTGATAGTGAGTGTCTGAGAGTTTCAGAGAGTGTCAGAGAGTGATAGAGAGCGATTGAGAGTGTCAGAGAGTGTCAGAGAGTGTCAGAGATTGACAGTGAGTTTCAGAGAGTGACAGTGAGTGTCAGGGAGTGTCAGAGAGTGATAGTGAGTGTCAGAGAGTGTCAGAGAGTGATACTGAGTGTCAGAGAGAATCAGAGAGTGATAGTGAGTGTCAGAGAGTGATGGTGAGTGTCTGAGAGTGAGAGAGAGTGTCAGAGAGTGTCAGAGAGTGACACTGAGTGTCAGAGAGTGTCAGAGAGTGATGGAGAGTGTCAGAGAGTGATAGTGAGTGTCTGAGAGTTTCAGAGAGTGTCAGAGAGTGATAGAGAGCGATTGAGAGTGTCAGAGAGTGTCAGAGAGTGTCAGAGATTGACAGTGAGTTTCAGAGAGTGACAGTGAGTGTCAGGGAGTGTCAGAGAGTGATAGTGAGTGTCAGAGAGTGTCAGAGAGTGATACTGAGTGTCAGAGAGAATCAGAGAGTGATAGTGAGTGTCTGAGAGTGTCAGAGAGTGATAGAGAGTGTCAGAGAGTGTCAAAGAGTGTCAGAGAGTCATAGAGAGTGTCAGAGCGTGTCTGAGAGGTCAGAGAGTGTCAGAGAGTGTCAGAGAGTGATAGAGAGTGATAGAGAGTAATAGAGAGTGTCAGAGCGTGTCAGAGAGTGATAGAGAGCGATAGTGTGTCAGAGAGTGTCAGAGATTGTCAGAGAGTTTTAGTGATTGTCTGAGAGTGTCAGAGTGTGTCAGAGAGTGATAGAGATTGATTGAGAGTGATTGAGAGTGTCAGAGAGTGTCAGAGAGTGATGTAGAGTGTCAGAGAGTGGCACTGAGTGTCTGAGAGTGTCAGAGTGTGTCAGAGAGTGTCAGAGAGTGATAGAGAGTGTCAGAGAGTGACAGAGAGTGTCACAGAGTGATAGTGAGTGTCTGAGAGTATCAGAGAGTGATAGTGAGTGTCAGAGAGAATCAGAGAGTGATAGTGTGTGTCTGAGAGTGTCTGAGAGTGTCAGAGAGCATCAGAGAGTGATAGTAATTGTCAGAGAGTGTCAAATAATGTCAGAGAGTGAAAGAGAGTGTCAGAGAGTGGCAGAGAGTGATAGAGAGAGTCAGATAGTGATAGTGAGTGTCTGAGAGTGTCTGAGAGTGTCAGACAGTGTCAGAGAGTGTCAGAGAGAGATAGAGAGTGTCAGAGAGTGATAGTGAGTGTCTGAGAGTGTCAGAGAGTGATAGAGAGTGATAGAGAGTGACATAGAGTGATAGAGAGTGTCAGAGAGTGTCAGAGAGTGATAGAGTGTTTCAGAGAGTGTCAAAGAGTGTCAGAGAGTCATAGAGAGTGTCAGAGAGTGTCTGAGAGGTCAGAGAGTGTCAGAGAGTGTCAGAGAGTGTCAGAGAGTGATAGAGAGTGATAGAGAGTAATAAAGAGTATGAGAGAGTGTCAGAGAGTGATAGAGAGCGATAGTGTGTCGGAGAGTTTCAGAGATTGTCAGAGAGTTTTAGTGATTGTCTGAGAGTGTCAGAGTGTGTCAGAGAGTGATAGAGATTAATTGAGAGTGATTGAGAGTGTCAGAGAGTGTCAGCGAGTGATAGAGAGTGTCAGAGAGTGGCACTGAGTGTCTGAGAGTGTCAGTGTGTGTCAGAGAGTGACAGAGAGTGATAGAGAGGGTCAGAGAGTGTCAGAGAGTGTAAGAGAATGTCAGAGAGTGACACTGAGTGTCTGAGAGTGTCAGAGTGTGTCAGATAGTGATTGAGAGTGTCAGAGAGTGATAGAGAGAGTCAGAGAGTGTCAGAGAGTGTCAGAGATTGTCAGAGAGTGATAGTGTGCGTAAGAGAGTGTCAGAGAGTGGTAGAGAGTGTCAGTAAGTGTCAGAGAGTGATAGTGCGTGTTTGAGAGTGTCAGAGTGTGTCAGAGAGTGATAGTGAATGTCTGAGAGTGTCAGAGCGTGTCAGAGAGTGATAGAGAGTGATAAAGAGTGTCAGAGAGTGTCAGAGAGTGATAGAGAGTGTCAGAGAGTGTCAGAGAGTGATAGAGAGTGATAGAGAGTGTCAGAGAGTGTCAGAGAGTGTCTGAGAATGAGAGAGAGTGTCAGAGAGTGTCAGAGAGTGTCAGCGAGTGACACTGAGTGTCAGAGAGTGTCAGAGAGTGATGGAGAGTGTCTGTGAGTGTCTGAGAGTGTCAGAGAGTGATAGTGAGTGTCTGAGAGTTTCAGAGAGTGTCAGAGAGTGATAGAAAAAAATTGAGAGTGTCAGAGAGTGTCTGAGAGTGAGAGAGAGTGTCTGAGAGTGAGAGAGAGTGTCAGAGAGTGTCAGAGAGTGTCAGAGAGTGACACTGAGTGTCAGAGAGTGTCAGAGAGTGAAGGAGAGTGTCTGTGAGTGTCTGAGAGTGTCAGAGAGTGTCAGAGAGTGATAGAGAGTGATATAGAGTGATAGAGAGTGTCAGAGAGTGTCAGAGAGTGATAGAGAGTGTCAGAGAGTGTCAGAGATTGTCAGAGAGTGATAGTGTGCGTCAGAGAGTGATAGAGAGTGATAGAGAGTGTCAGAGAGTGTCAGAGAGTGATAGAGAGTGTCAGAGAGTGTCAGAGATTGATAGAGAGTGATAGAGAGTGTCAGAGAGTGTCAGAGAGTGACAGAGAGTGTCAGAGAATGATGGAGAGTGATAGATAGTGTCAGAGAGTGTCAGAGAGTGAAACTGAGTGTCAGAGAGTGTCAGAGAGTGATAGAGAGTGTCAGAGAGTGTCAGAGAGTGATAGTGATTGTCTGTGAGTGTCTGAGAGTGTCAGAGAGTGTCAGAGAGAGTGATAGGGAGCGATTGAGAGTGTCAGAGTGTGTCAGAGAGTATCAGAGATTGTCAGAGACTATCAGAGAGTGATAGTGAGTGTCAGAGAGTGATGGTGAGTGTCTGAGAGTGAGAGAAAGTGTCAGAGAGTGTCAGAGAGTGTCAGAGAGTGACACTGAGTGTCAGAGAGTGTCAGAGAGTGATGGAGAGTGTCTGTGAGTGTCTGAGAGTGTCAGAGAGTGTCAGAGAGTGATAGTGAGTGTCTGAGAGTTTCAGAGAGTGTCAGAGAGTGATAGAGAGCGATTGAGAGTGTCAGGGAGAGTCAGAGAGTGATAGTGAGTGTCAGAGAGTGTCAGAGACTATCAGAGAGTGATAGTGAGTGTCAGAGAGTGATGGTGAGTGTCTGAGAGTGAGAGAGAGTGTCAGAGAGTGTCAGAGAGTGTCAGAGAGTGACACTGAGTGTCAGAGAGTGTCAGAGAGTGATGGAGAGTGTCAGAGAGTGATAGTGAGTGTCTGAGAGTTTCAGAGAGTGTCAGAGAGTGATAGAGAGCGATTGAGAGTGTCAGAGAGTGTCAGAGAGTGAAGGAGAGTGTCTGTGAGTGTCTGAGAGTGTCAGAGAGTGTCAGAGAGTGATAGAGAGTGATATAGAGTGATAGAGAGTGTCAGAGAGTGTCAGAGAGTGATAGAGAGTGTCAGAGAGTGTCAGAGATTGTCAGAGAGTGATAGTGTGCGTCAGAGAGTGATAGAGAGTGATAGAGAGTGTCAGAGAGTGTCAGAGAGTGATAGAGAGTGTCAGAGAGTGTCAGAGATTGATAGAGAGTGATAGAGAGTGTCAGAGAGTGTCAGAGAGTGACAGAGAGTGTCAGAGAGTGATAGAGAGTGATTGATAGTGTCAGAGAGTGTCAGAGAGTGAAACTGAGTGTCAGAGAGTGTCAGAGAGTGATAGAGAGTGTCAGAGAGTGTCAGAGAGTGATAGTGATTGTCTGTGAGTGTCTGAGAGTGTCAGAGAGTGTCAGAGAGAGTGATAGGGAGCGATTGAGAGTGTCAGAGTGTGTCAGAGATTATCAGAGATTGTCAGAGACTATCAGAGAGTGATAGTGAGTGTCAGAGAGTGATGGTGAGTGTCTGAGAGTGAGAGAAAGTGTCAGAGAGTGTCAGAGAGTGTCAGAGAGTGACACTGAGTGTCAGAGAGTGTCAGAGAGTGATGGAGAGTGTCTGTGAGTGTCTGAGAGTGTCAGAGAGTGTCAGAGAGTGATAGTGAGTGTCTGAGAGTTTCAGAGAGTGTCAGAGAGTGATAGAGAGCGATTGAGAGTGTCAGGGAGTGTCAGAGAGTGATAGTGAGTGTCAGAGAGTGTCAGAGACTATCAGAGAGTGATAGTGAGTGTCAGAGAGTGATGGTGAGTGTCTGAGAGTGAGAGAGAGTGTCAGAGAGTGTCAGAGAGTGTCAGAGAGTGACACTGAGTGTCAGAGAGTGTCAGAGAGTGATGGAGAGTGTCAGAGAGTGATAGTGAGTGTCTGAGAGTTTCAGAGAGTGTCAGAGAGTGATAGAGAGCGATTGAGAGTGTCAGAGAGTGTCAGAGAGTGTCAGAGAGTGACAGTGAGTTTCAGAGAGTGACAGTGAGTGTCAGGGAGTGTCAGAGAGTGATAGTGAGTGTCAGAGAGTGTCAGAGAGTGATACTGAGTGTCAGAGAGAATCAGAGAGTGATAGTGAGTGTCTGTGAGTGTCAGAGAGTGATAGAGAGTGTCAGAGAGTGTCAAAGAGTGTCAGAGAGTCATAGAGAGTGTCAGAGCGTGTCTGAGAGGTCAGAGAGTGTCAGAGAGTGTCAGAGAGTGTCAGAGAGTGATAGAGAGTGATAGAGAGTAATAGAGAGTGTCAGAGCGTGTCAGAGAGTGATAGAGAGCGATAGTGTGTCAGAGAGTGTCAGAGATTGTCAGAGAGTTTTAGTGATTGTCTGAAAGTGTCAGAGTGTGTCAGAGAGTGATAGAGATTGATTGAGAGTGATTGAGAGTGTCAGAGAGTGTCAGAGAGTGATGGAGAGTGTCAGAGAGTGGCACTGAGTGTCTGAGAGTGTCAGAGTGTGTCAGAGAGTGACAGAGAGTGATAGAGAGGGTCAGAGAGTGTCAGAGAGTGTAAGAGAGTGTCAGAGAGTGACACTGAGTGTCTGAGAGTGTCAGAGTGTGTCAGATAGTGATTGAGCGTGTCAGAGAGTGATAGAGAGAGTCAGAGAGTGTCAGAGAGTGTCAGAGATTGTCAGAGAGTGATAGTGTGCGTCAGAGAGTGATAGAGAGTGATAGAGAGTGTCAGAGAGTGTCAGAGAGTGATAGAGAGTGTCAGAGAGTGTCAGAGATTGATAGAGAGTGATAGAGAGTGTCAGAGAGTGTCAGAGAGTGATAGAGAGTGTCAGAGAGTGTCAGAGAGTGATAGAGAGTGATAGTGAGTGTCTGAGTGTTTCAGAGAGTGTCAGAGAGTGATAGTGAGTGTCTGAGAGTTTCAGAGAGTGTCAGAGAGTGATATAAAGCGATTGAGAGTGTCAGAGAGTGTCAGAGAGTGTCTGAGAGTGTCAGAGATTGATAGTGAGTGTCTGTGAGTGTCTGAGAGTGTCAGAGAGTGTCAGAGAGCGTGATAGGGAGCGATTGAGAGTGTCAGAGAGTGTCAGAGAGTATCAGAGAGTGTCAGAGACTATAAGAGAGTGATAGTGAGTGTCAGAGAGTGATGGTGAGTGTCTGAGAGTGAGAGAGAGTATCAGAGAGTGTCAGAGAGTGACACTGAGTGTCAGAGAGTGTCAGAGAGTGATGGAGAGTGTCTGTGAGTGTCTGAGAGTGTCAGAGAGTGACAGAGAGTGACAGAGAGTGATAGAGAGGGTCAGAGAGTGTCAGAGAGTGTAAGAGAATGTCAGAGAGTGACACTGAGTGTCTGAGAGTGTCAGAGTGTGTCAGATAGTGATTGAGAGTGTCAGAGAGTGATAGAGAGAGTCAGAGAGTGTCAGAGAGTGTCAGAGATTGTCAGAGAGTGATAGTGTGCGTAAGAGAGTGTCATAGAGTGGTAGAGAGTGTCAGAAAGTGTCAGAGAGTGATAGAGAGTGATAAAGAGTGTCAGAGAGTGTCAGAGAGTGATAGAGAGTGTCAGAGAGTGTCAGAGAGTGATAGAGAGTGATAGAGAGTGTCAGAGAGTGTCAGAGAGTGTCTGAGAATGAGAGAGAGTGTCAGAGAGTGTCAGAGAGTGTCAGCGAGTGACACTGAGTGTCAGAGAGTGTCAGAGAGTGATGGAGAGTTTCTGTGAGTGTCTGAGAGTGTCAGAGAGTGTCAGAGAGTGATAGTGAGTGTCTGAGAGTTTCAGAGAGTGTCAGAGAGTGATAGAAAGCGATTGAGAGTGTCAGAGAGTGTCTGAGAGTGAGAGAGAGTGTCTGAGAGTAAGAGAGAGTGTCAGAGAGTGTCAGAGAGTGTCAGAGAGTGACACTGAGTGTCAGAGAGTGTCAGAGAGTGAAGGAGAGTGTCTGTGAGTGTCTGAGAGTGTCAGAGAGTGTCAGAGAGTGATAGAGAGTGATATAGAGTGATAGAGAGTGTCAGAGAGTGTCAGAGAGTGATAGAGAGTGTCAGAGAGTGTCAGAGATTGTCAGAGAGTAATAGTGTGCGTCAGAGAGTGATAGAGAGTGATAGAGAGTGTCAGAGAGTGTCAGAGAGTGATAGAGAGTGTCAGAGAGTGTCAGAGATTGATAGAGAGTGATAGAGAGTGTCAGAGAGTGTCAGAGAGTGATAGAGAGTGTCAGAGAGTGTCAGAGAGTGATAGAGAGTGATAGATAGTGTCAGAGAGTGAAACTGAGTGTCAGAGAGTGTCAGAGAGTGATAGAGAGTGTCAGAGAGTGTCAGAGAGTGATAGTGAGTGTCTGTGAGTGTCTGAGAGTGTCAGAGAGTGTCAGAGAGAGTGATAGGGAGCGATTGAGTGTGTCAGAGTGTGTCAGAGATTATCAGAGAGTGTCAGAGACTATCAGAGAGTGATAGTGAGTGTCAGAGAGTGATGGTGAGAGTCTGAGAGTGAGAGAGAGTGTCAGAGAGTGTCAGAGAGTGTCAGAGAGTGACACTGAGTGTCAGAGAGTGTCAGAGAGTGATGGAGAGTGTCTGTGAGTGTCTGAGAGTGTCAGAGAGTGTCAGAGAGTGATAGTGAGTGTCTGAGAGTTTCAGAGAGTGTCAGAGAGTGATAGAGAGCGATTGAGAGTGTCAGGGAGTGTCAGAGAGTGATAGTGAGTGTCAGAGAGTGTCAGAGAGTATCAGAGAGTGTCAGAGACTATCAGAGAGTGATAGTGAGTGTCAGAGAGTGATGGTGAGTGTCTGAGAGTGAGAGAGAGTGTCAGAGAGTGTCAGAGAGTGACACTGAGTGTCAGAGAGTGTCAGAGAGTGATGGAGAGTGTCAGAGAGTGATAGTGAGTGTCTGAGAGTTTCAGAGAGTGTCAGAGAGTGATAGAGAGCGATTGAGAGTGTCAGAGAGTGTCAGAGAGTGTCAGAGATTGACAGTGAGTTTCAGAGAGTGACAGTGAGTGTCAGGGAGTGTCAGAGAGTGATAGTGAGTGTCAGAGAGTGTCAGAGAGTGATACTGAGTGTCAGAGAGAATCAGAGAGTGATAGTGAGTGTCTGAGAGTGTCAGAGAGTGATAGAGAGTGTCAGAGAGTGTCAAAGAGTGTCAGAGAGTCATAGAGAGTGTCAGAGCGTGTCTGAGAGGTCAGAGAGTGTCAGAGAGTGTCAGAGAGTGTCAGAGAGTGATAGAGAGTGATAGAGAGTAATAGAGAGTGTCAGAGCGTGTCAGAGAGTGATAGAGAGCGATAGTGTGTCAGAGAGTGTCAGAGATTGTCAGAGAGTTTTAGTGATTGTCTGAGAGTGTCAGAGTGTGTCAGAGAGTGATAGAGATTGATTGAGAGTGATTGAGAGTGTCAGAGAGTGTCAGAGAGTGATGTAGAGTGTCAGAGAGTGGCACTGAGTGTCTGAGAGTGTCAGAGTGTGTCAGAGAGTGACAGAGAGTGATAGAGAGGGTCAGAGAGTGTCAGAGAGTGTAAGAGAGTGTCAGAGAGTGACACTGAGTGTCTGAGAGTGTCAGAGTGTGTCAGATAGTGATTGAGCGTGTCAGAGAGTGATAGAGAGAGTCAGAGAGTGTCAGAGAGTGTCAGAGATTGTCAGAGAGTGATAGTGTGCGTCAGAGAGTGATAGAGAGTGTCAGAGAGTGTCAGAGAGTGATAGAGAGTGTCAGAGAGTGTCAGAGATTGATAGAGAGTGATAGAGAGTGTCAGAGAGTGTCAGAGAGTGATAGAGAGTGTCAGAGAGTGTCAGAGAGTGATAGAGAGTGATAGTGAGTGTCTGAGAGTTTCAGAGAGTGTCAGAGAGTGATAGTGAGTGTCTGAGAGTTTCAGAGAGTGTCAGAGAGTGATATAAAGCGATTGAGAGTGTCAGAGAGTGTCAGAGAGTGTCTGAGAGTGTCAGAGATTGATAGTGAGTGTCTGTGAGTGTCTGAGAGTGTCAGAGAGTGTCAGAGAGCGTGATAGGGAGCGATTGAGAGTGTCAGAGAGTGTCAGAGAGTATCAGAGAGTGTCAGAGACTATCAGAGAGTGATAGTGAGTGTCAGAGAGTGATGGTGAGTGTCTGAGAGTGAGAGAGAGTATCAGAGAGTGTCAGAGAGTGAGACTGAGTGTCAGAGAGTGTCAGAGAGTGATGGAGAGTGACTGTGAGTGTCTGAGAGTGTCAGAGAGTGTCAGAGAGTGATAGTGAGTGTCTGAGAGTTTCAGAGAGTGTCAGAGAGTGATAGAGAGCGATTGAGAGTGTCAGAGAGTGTCAGAGAGTGACAGTGAGTTTCAAAGAGTGACAGTGAGTGTCAGGGAGTGTCAGAGAGTGATAGTGAGTGTCAGAGAGTGTCAGAGAGTGATACTGAGTGTCAGAGAGAATCAGAGAGTGATTGTGAGTGTCTGAGAGTGTCAGAGAATGTCAGCGAGTGAAACAGAGTGTCAGAGAGTGGCAGAGAGTGATAGAGAGAGTCAGATAGTGATAGTGAGTGTCTGAGAGTGTCTGAGAGTGTCAGACAGTGTCAGAGAGTGTCAGAGAGAGATAGAGAGTGTCAGAGAGTGATAGTGAGTGTCTGAGAGTGTCAGAGAGTGATAGAGAGTGACAGAGAGTGACAGAGAGTAATAGAAAGTGTCAGAGAGTGTCAGAGAGTGATAGAGAATGTCAGAGAGTGTCAAAGAGTGTCAGAGAGTCATAGAGAGTGTCAGAGAGTGTCTGAGAGGTCAGAGAGTGTCAGAGAGTGTCAGAGAGTGATAGAGAGTAATAGAGAGTGTGAGAGAGTGTCAGAGAGTGAAAGAGAGCTATAGTGTGTCAGAGAGTGTCAGAGAGTGAAACTGAGTGTCAGAGAGTGTCAGAGAGTGATAGAGAGTGTCAGAGAGTGTCAGAGAGTGATAGTGATTGTCTGTGAGTGTCTGAGAGTGTCAGAGAGTGTCAGAGAGAGTGATAGGGAGCGATTGAGAGTGTCAGAGTGTGTCAGAGAGTATCAGAGAGTGTCAGAGACTATCAGAGAGTGATAGTGAGTGTCAGAGAGTGATGGTGAGTGTCTGAGAGTGAGAGAAAGTGTCAGAGAGTGTCAGAGAGTGTCAGAGAGTGACACTGAGTGTCAGAGAGTGTCAGAGAGTGATGGAGAGTGTCTGTGAGTGTCTGAGAGTGTCAGAGAGTGTCAGAGAGTGATAGTGAGTGTCTGAGAGTTTCAGAGAGTGTCAGAGAGTGATAGAGAGCGATTGAGAGTGTCAGGGAGTGTCAGAGAGTGATAGTGAGTGTCAGAGAGTGTCAGAGACTATCAGAGAGTGATAGTGAGTGTCAGAGAGTGATGGTGAGTGTCTGAGAGTGAGAGAGAGTGTCAGAGAGTGTCAGAGAGTGTCAGAGAGTGACACTGAGTGTCAGAGAGTGTCAGAGAGTGATGGAGAGTGTCAGAGAGTGATAGTGAGTGTCTGAGAGTTTCAGAGAGTGTCAGAGAGTGATAGAGAGCGATTGAGAGTGTCAGAGAGTGTCAGAGAGTGACAGTGAGTTTCAGAGAGTGACAGTGAGTGTCAGGGAGTGTCAGAGAGTGATAGTGAGTGTCAGAGAGTGTCAGAGAGTGATACTGAGTGTCAGAGAGAATCAGAGAGTGATAGTGAGTGTCTGAGAGTGTCAGAGAGTGATAGAGAGTGTCAGAGAGTGTCAAAGAGTGTCAGAGAGTCATAGAGAGTGTCAGAGCGTGTCTGAGAGGTCAGAGAGTGTCAGAGAGTGTCAGAGAGTGTCAGAGAGTGATAGAGAGTGATAGAGAGTAATAGAGAGTGTCAGAGCGTGTCAGAGAGTGATAGAGAGCGATAGTGTGTCAGAGAGTGTCAGAGATTGTCAGAGAGTTTTAGTGATTGTCTGAAAGTGTCAGAGTGTGTCAGAGAGTGATAGAGATTGATTGAGAGTGATTGAGAGTGTCAGAGAGTGTCAGAGAGTGATGGAGAGTGTCAGAGAGTGGCACTGAGTGTCTGAGAGTGTCAGAGTGTGTCAGAAAGTGACAGAGAGTGATAGAGAGGGTCAGAGAGTGTCAGAGAGTGTAAGAGAGTGTCAGAGAGTGACACTGAGTGTCTGAGAGTGTCAGAGTGTGTCAGATAGTGATTGAGCGTGTCAGAGAGTGATAGAGAGAGTCAGAGAGTGTCAGAGAGTGTCAGAGATTGTCAGAGAGTGATAGTGTGCGTCAGAGAGTGATAGAGAGTGATAGAGAGTGTCAGAGAGTGTCAGAGAGTGATAGAGAGTGTCAGAGAGTGTCAGAGATTGATAGAGAGTGATAGAGAGTGTCAGAGAGTGTCAGAGAGTGATAGAGAGTGTCAGAGAGTGTCAGAGAGTGATAGAGAGTGATAGTGAGTGTCTGAGAGTTTCAGAGAGTGTCAGAGAGTGATAGTGAGTGTCTGAGAGTTTCAGAGAGTGTCAGAGAGTGATATAAAGCGATTGAGAGTGTCAGAGAGTGTCAGAGAGTGTCTGAGAGTGTCAGAGATTGATAGTGAGTGTCTGTGAGTGTCTGAGAGTGTCAGAGAGTGTCAGAGAGCGTGATAGGGAGCGATTGAGAGTGTCAGAGAGTGTCAGAGAGTATCAGAGAGTGTCAGAGACTATCAGAGAGTGATAGTGAGTGTCAGAGAGTGATGGTGAGTGTCTGAGAGTGAGAGAGAGTATCAGAGAGTGTCAGAGAGTGACACTGAGTGTCAGAGAGTGTCAGAGAGTGATGGAGATTAATTGAGAGTGATTGAGAGTGTCAGAGAGTGTCAGAGAGTGATAGAGAGTGTCAGAGAGTGGCACTGAGTGTCTGAGAGTGTCAGAGAGTGACAGAGAGTGACAGAGAGTGATAGAGAGGGTCAGAGAGTGTCAGAGAGTGTAAGAGAATGTCAGAGAGTGACACTGAGTGTCTGAGAGTGTCAGAGTGTGTCAGATAGTGATTGAGAGTGTCAGAGAGTGATAGAGAGAGTCAGAGAGTGTCAGAGAGTGTCAGAGATTGTCAGAGAGTGATAGTGTGCGTAAGAGAGTGTCAGAGAGTGGTAGAGAGTGCCAGAAAGTGTCAGAGAGTGATAGTGCGTGTTTGAGAGTGTCAGAGTGTGTCAGAGAGTGATAGTGAATGTCTGAGAGTGTCAGAGCGTGTCAGAGAGTGATAGAGAGTGATAAAGAGTGTCAGAGAGTGTCAGAGAGTGATAGAGAGTGTCAGAGAGTGTCAGAGAGTGATAGAGAGTGATAGAGAGTGTCAGAGAGTGTCAGAGAGTGTCTGAGAATGAGAGAGAGTGTCAGAGAGTGTCAGCGAGTGACACTGAGTGTCAGAGAGTGTCAGAGAGTGATGGAGAGTGTCTGTGAGTGTCTGAGAGTGTCAGAGAGTGTCAGAGAGTGATAGTGAGTGTCTGAGAGTTTCAGAGAGTGTCAGAGAGTGATAGAAAGCGATTGAGAGTGTCAGAGAGTGTCTGAGAGTGAGAGAGAGTGTCTGAGAGTGAGAGAGAGTGTCAGAGAGTGTCAGAGAGTGTCAGAGAGTGACACTGAGTGTCAGAGAGTGTCAGAGAGTGAAGGAGAGTGTCTCTGAGTGTCTGAGAGTGTCAGAGAGTGTCAGAGAGTGATAGAGAGTGATATAGAGTGATAGAGAGTGTCAGAGAGTGTCAGAGAGTGATAGAGAGTGTCAGAGAGTGTCAGAGATTGTCAGAGAGTAATAGTGTGCGTCAGAGAGTGATAGAGAGTGATAGAGAGTGTCAGAGAGTGTCAGAGAGTGATAGAGAGTGTCAGAGAGTGTCAGAGATTGATAGAGAGTGATAGAGAGTGTCAGAGAGTGTCAGAGAGTGATAGAGATTGTCAGAGAGTGTCAGAGAGTGATAGAGAGTGATAGATAGTGTCAGAGAGTGAAACTGAGTGTCAGAGAGTGTCAGAGAGTGATAGAGAGTGTCAGAGAGTGTCAGAGAGTGATAGTGAGTGTCTGTGAGTGTCTGAGAGTGTCAGAGAGTGTCAGAGAGAGTGATAGGGAGCGATTGAGAGTGTCAGAGTGTGTCAGAGAGTATCAGAGAGTGTCAGAGACTATCAGAGAGTGATAGTGAGTGTCAGAGAGTGATGGTGAGTGTCTGAGAGTGAGAGAGAGTGTCAGAGAGTGTCAGAGAGTGTCAGAGAGTGTCAGAGAGTGACACTGAGTGTCAGAGAGTGTCAGAGAGTGATGGAGAGTGTCTGTGAGTGTCTGAGAGTGTCAGAGAGTGTCAGAGAGTGATAGTGAGTGTCTGAGAGTTTCAGAGAGTGTCAGAGAGTGATAGAGAGCGATTGAGAGTGTCAGGGAGTGTCAGAGAGTGATAGTGAGTGTCAGAGAGTGTCAGAGAGTATCAGAGAGTGTCAGAGACTATCAGAGAGTGATAGTGAGTGTCAGAGAGTGATGGTGAGTGTCTGAGAGTGAGAGAGAGTGTCAGAGAGTGTCAGAGAGTGACACTGAGTGTCAGAGAGTGTCAGAGAGTGATGGAGAGTGTCAGAGAGTGATAGTGAGTGTCTGAGAGTTTCAGAGAGTGTCAGAGAGTGATAGAGAGCGATTGAGAGTGTCAGAGAGTGTCAGAGAGTGTCAGAGAGTGACAGTGAGTTTCAGAGAGTGACAGTGAGTGTCAGGGAGTGTCAGAGAGTGATAGTGAGTGTCAGAGAGTGTCAGAGAGTGATACTGAGTGTCAGAGAGAATCAGAGAGTGATAGTGAGTGTCTGAGAGTGTCAGAGAGTGATAGAGAGTGTCAGAGAGTGTCAAAGAGTGTCAGAGAGTCATAGAGAGTGTCAGAGCGTGTCTGAGAGGTCAGAGAGTGTCAGAGAGTGTCAGAGAGTGTCAGAGAGTGATAGAGAGTGATAGAGAGTAATAGAGAGTGTCAGAGCGTGTCAGAGAGTGATAGAGAGAGATAGTGTGTCAGAGAGTGTCAGAGATTGTCAGAGAGTTTTAGTGATTGTCTGAGAGTGTCAGAGTGTGTCAGAGAGTGATAGAGATTGATTGAGAGTGATTGAGAGTGTCAGAGAGTGTCAGAGAGTGATGTAGAGTGTCAGAGAGTGGCACTGAGTGTCTGAGAGTGTCAGAGTGTGTCAGAGAGTGACAGAGAGTGATAGAGAGGGTCAGAGAGTGTCAGAGAGTGTAAGAGAGTGTCAGAGAGTGACACTGAGTGTCTGAGAGTGTCAGAGTGTGTCAGATAGTGATTGAGCGTGTCAGAGAGTGATAGAGAGAGTCAGAGAGTGTCAGAGAGTGTCAGAGATTGTCAGAGAGTGATAGTGTGCGTCAGAGAGTGATAGAGAGTGATAGAGAGTGTCAGAGAGTGTCAGAGAGTGATAGAGAGTGTCAGAGAGTGTCAGAGATTGATAGAGAGTGATAGAGAGTGTCAGAGAGTGTCAGAGAGTGATAGAGAGTGTCAGAGAGTGTCAGAGAGTGATAGAGAGTGATAGTGAGTGTCTGAGAGTTTCAGAGAGTGTCAGAGAGTGATAGTGAGTGTCTGAGAGTTTCAGAGAGTGTCAGAGAGTGATATAAAGCGATTGAGAGTGTCAGAGAGTGTCAGAGAGTGTCTGAGAGTGTCAGAGATTGATAGTGAGTGTCTGTGAGTGTCTGAGAGTGTCAGAGAGTGTCAGAGAGCGTGATAGGGAGCGATTGAGAGTGTCAGAGAGTGTCAGAGAGTATCAGAGAGTGTCAGAGACTATCAGAGAGTGATAGTGAGTGTCAGAGAGTGATGGTGAGTGTCTGAGAGTGAGAGAGAGTATCAGAGAGTGTCAGAGAGTGACACTGAGTGTCAGAGAGTGTCAGAGAGTGATGGAGAGTGTCTGTGAGTGTCTGAGAGTGTCAGAGAGTGTCAGAGAGTGATAGTGAGTGTCTGAGAGTTTCAGAGAGTGTCAGAGAGTGATAGAGAGCGATTGAGAGTGTCAGAGAGTGTCAGAGAGTGACAGTGAGTTTCAAAGAGTGACAGTGAGTGTCAGGGAGTGTCAGAGATTGATAGTGAGTGTCAGAGAGTGTCAGAGAGTGATACTGAGTGTCAGAGAGAATCAGAGAGTGATTGTGAGTGTCTGAGAGTGTCAGAGAGCGTCAGAGAGTGATAGTGATTGTCAGAGAGTGTCAGAGAGTGTCAGCGAGTGAAACAGAGTGTCAGAGAGTGGCAGAGAGTGATAGAGAGAGTCAGATAGTGATAGTGAGTGTCTGAGAGTGTCTGAGAGTGTCAGACAGTGTCAGAGAGTGTCAGAGAGAGATAGAGAGTGTCAGAGAGTGATAGTGAGTGTCTGAGAGTGTCAGAGAGTGATAGAGAGTGACAGAGAGTGACAGAGAGTAATAGAAAGTGTCAGAGAGTGTCAGAGAGTGATAGAGAATGTCAGAGAGTGTCAAAGAGTGTCAGAGAGTCATAGAGAGTGTCAGAGAGTGTCTGAGAGGTCAGAGAGTGTCAGAGAGTGTCAGAGAGTGATAGAGAGTAATAGAGAGTGTGAGAGAGTGTCAGAGAGTGAAAGAGAGCTATAGTGTGTCAGAGAGTGTCAGAGATTGTCAGAGAGTTTTCGTGAGTGTCCGAGAGTGTCTGAGTGTGTCAGAGAGTGATAGAGATTGATTGAGAATGATTGAGAGTGTCAAAGAGTGTCAGAGAGTGATGGCGAGTGTCTGAGAGTGTCAGAGAGTGTCAGAGAGTGAAATAAAGTGTCAGAGAGTGTCAGAGAGTGATAGAGAGTGTCAGAGAGTGTCCAAGAGTCTCAGAGAGTGATAGAGCGTGAAAGAGAGTGTCAGAGTGTGTCAGAGAGTGTCAGAGAGTGTCAGAGAGCGATAATGAGTGTCTGAGAGTGTCTGAGAGTGATAGAGAGTGACAGTGAGTGATCGAGAATGTCAGAGAGTGATAGGGAGTGTCAGAGAGTGTCAGAGAGTGTCAGAGAGTGATAGAGAGTGTCAGAGAGTGACAGAGAGTGTCAGAGAGTGATAGTGAGTGTCTGAGAGTGATGGTGAGTGTCTGAGAGTGAGAGAGAGTGTCAGAGAGTGTCAGAGAGTGTCAGAGAGTGTCAGAGAGTGACACTGAGTGTCAGAGAGTGTCAGAGAGTGATGGAGAGTGTCTGTGAGTGTCTGAGAGTGTCAGAGAGTGTCAGAGAGTGATAGTGAGTGTCTGAGAGTTTCAGAGAGTGTCAGAGAGTGATAGAGAGCGATTGAGAGTGTCAGGGAGTGTCAGAGAGTGATAGTGAGTGTCAGAGAGTGTCAGAGAGTATCAGAGAGTGTCAGAGACTATCAGAGAGTGATAGTGAGTGTCAGAGAGTGATGGTGAGTGTCTGAGAGTGAGAGAGAGTGTCAGAGAGTGTCAGAGAGTGACACTGAGTGTCAGAGAGTGTCAGAGAGTGATGGAGAGTGTCAGAGAGTGATAGTGAGTGTCTGAGAGTTTCAGAGAGTGTCAGAGAGTGATAGAGAGCGATTGAGAGTGTCAGAGAGTGTCAGAGAGTGTCAGAGAGTGACAGTGAGTTTCAGAGAGTGACAGTGAGTGTCAGGGAGTGTCAGAGAGTGATAGTGAGTGTCAGAGAGTGTCAGAGAGTGATACTGAGTGTCAGAGAGAATCAGAGAGTGATAGTGAGTGTCTGAGAGTGTCAGAGAGTGATAGAGAGTGTCAGAGAGTGTCAAAGAGTGTCAGAGAGTCATAGAGAGTGTCAGAGCGTGTCTGAGAGGTCAGAGAGTGTCAGAGAGTGTCAGAGAGTGTCAGAGAGTGATAGAGAGTGATAGAGAGTAATAGAGAGTGTCAGAGCGTGTCAGAGAGTGATAGAGAGAGATAGTGTGTCAGAGAGTGTCAGAGATTGTCAGAGAGTTTTAGTGATTGTCTGAGAGTGTCAGAGTGTGTCAGAGAGTGATAGAGATTGATTGAGAGTGATTGAGAGTGTCAGAGAGTGTCAGAGAGTGATGTAGAGTGTCAGAGAGTGGCACTGAGTGTCTGAGAGTGTCAGAGTGTGTCAGAGAGTGACAGAGAGTGATAGAGAGGGTCAGAGAGTGTCAGAGAGTGTAAGAGAGTGTCAGAGAGTGACACTGAGTGTCTGAGAGTGTCAGAGTGTGTCAGATAGTGATTGAGCGTGTCAGAGAGTGATAGAGAGAGTCAGAGAGTGTCAGAGAGTGTCAGAGATTGTCAGAGAGTGATAGTGTGCGTCAGAGAGTGATAGAGAGTGATAGAGAGTGTCAGAGAGTGTCAGAGAGTGATAGAGAGTGTCAGAGAGTGTCAGAGATTGATAGAGAGTGATAGAGAGTGTCAGAGAGTGTCAGAGAGTGATAGAGAGTGTCAGAGAGTGTCAGAGAGTGATAGAGAGTGATAGTGAGTGTCTGAGAGTTTCAGAGAGTGTCAGAGAGTGATAGTGAGTGTCTGAGAGTTTCAGAGAGTGTCAGAGAGTGATATAAAGCGATTGAGAGTGTCAGAGAGTGTCAGAGAGTGTCTGAGAGTGTCAGAGATTGATAGTGAGTGTCTGTGAGTGTCTGAGAGTGTCAGAGAGTGTCAGAGAGCGTGATAGGGAGCGATTGAGAGTGTCAGAGAGTGTCAGAGAGTATCAGAGAGTGTCAGAGACTATCAGAGAGTGATAGTGAGTGTCAGAGAGTGATGGTGAGTGTCTGAGAGTGAGAGAGAGTATCAGAGAGTGTCAGAGAGTGACACTGAGTGTCAGAGAGTGTCAGAGAGCGATGGAGAGTGTCTGTGAGTGTCTGAGAGTGTCAGAGAGTGTCAGAGAGTGATAGTGAGTGTCTGAGAGTTTCAGAGAGTGTCAGAGAGTGATAGAGAGCGATTGAGAGTGTCAGAGAGTGACAGTGAGTTTCAAAGAGTGACAGTGAGTGTCAGGGAGTGTCAGAGATTGATAGTGAGTGTCAGAGAGTGTCAGAGAGTGATACTGAGTGTCAGAGAGAATCAGAGAGTGATTGTGAGTGTCTGAGAGTGTCAGAGAGCGTCAGAGAGTGATAGTGATTGTCAGAGAGTGTCAGAGAGTGTCAGCGAGTGAAACAGAGTGTCAGAGAGTGGCAGAGAGTGATAGAGAGAGTCAGATAGTGATAGTGAGTGTCTGAGAGTGTCTGAGAGTGTCAGACAGTGTCAGAGAGTGTCAGAGAGAGATAGAGAGTGTCAGAGAGTGATAGTGAGTGTCTGAGAGTGTCAGAGAGTGATAGAGAGTGACAGAGAGTGACAGAGAGTAATAGAAAGTGTCAGAGAGTGTCAGAGAGTGATAGAGAATGTCAGAGAGTGTCAAAGAGTGTCAGAGAGTCATAGAGAGTGTCAGAGAGTGTCTGAGAGGTCAGAGAGTGTCAGAGAGTGTCAGAGAGTGATAGAGAGTAATAGAGAGTGTGAGAGAGTGTCAGAGAGTGAAAGAGAGCTATAGTGTGTCAGAGAGTGTCAGAGATTGTCAGAGAGTTTTCGTGAGTGTCCGAGAGTGTCTGAGTGTGTCAGAGAGTGATAGAGATTGATTGAGAATGATTGAGAGTGTCAAAGAGTGTCAGAGAGTGATGGCGAGTGTCTGAGAGTGTCAGAGAGTGTCAGAGAGTGAAATAAAGTGTCAGAGAGTGTCAGAGAGTGATAGAGAGTGTCAGAGAGTGTCCAAGAGTCTCAGAGAGTGATAGAGCGTGAAAGAGAGTGTCAGAGTGTGTCAGAGAGTGTCAGAGAGTGTCAGAGAGCGATAATGAGTGTCTGAGAGTGTCTGAGAGTGATAGAGAGTGACAGTGAGTGATCGAGAATGTCAGAGAGTGATAGGGAGTGTCAGAGAGTGTCAGAGAGTGTCAGAGAGTGATAGAGAGTGTCAGAGAGTGACAGAGAGTGTCAGAGAGTGATAGTGAGTGTCTGAGAGTATCAGAGAGTGATAGTGAGTGTCAGTGAGAATCAGAGAGTGATAGTGAGTGTCTGAGAGTGTCTGAGAGTGTCAGAGAGCGTCAGAGAGTGATAGTGATTGTCAGAGAGTGTCAGAGAATGTCAGCGAGTGAGAGAGAGTGTCAGAGAGTGTCAGAGAGTGATAGAGAGAGTCAGATAGTGATAGTGAGTGTCTGAGAGTGTCTGAGAGTGTCAGCCAGTGTCAGAGAGTGTCAGAGAGAGATAGAGAGTGTCAGAGAGTGATAGTGAGTGTCTGAGAGTGTCAGAGAGTGATAGAGAGTGATAGAAAGTGACATAGAGTGATAGAGAGTGTCAGAGAGTGTCAGAGAGTGATAGAGTGTTTCAGAGAGTGTCAAAGAGTGTCAGAGAGTCATAGAGAGTGTCAGAGAGTGTCTGAGAGGTCAGAGAGTGTCAGAGAGTGTCAGAGAGTGTCAGAGAGTGATAGAGAGTGATAGAGAGTAATAAAGAGTATGAGAGAGTGTCAGAGAGTGATAGAGAGCGATAGTGTGTTGGAGAGTGTCAGAGTGTGTCAGAGAGTGATAGAGATTAATTGAGAGTGATTGAGAGTGTCAGAGAGTGTCAGAGAGTGATAGAGAGTGTCAGAGAGTGGCACTGAGTGTCTGAGAGTGTCAGAGTGTGTCAGAGAGTGACAGAGAGTGATAGAGAGGGTCAGAGAGTGTCAGAGAGTGTAAGAGAATGTCAGAGAGTGACACTGATTGTCTGAGAGTGTCAGAGTGTGTCAGATAGTGATTGAGAGTGTCAGAGAGTGATAGAGAGAGTCAGAGAGTGTCAGAGAGTGTCAGAGATTGTCAGAGAGTGATAGTGTGCGTAAGAGAGTGTCAGAGAGTGGTAGAGAGTGTCAGAAAGTGTCAGAGAGTGATAGTGCGTGTTTGAGAGGGACAGAGTGTGTCAGAGAGTGATAGTGAATGTCTGAGAGTGTCAGAGCGTGTCAGAGAGTGATAGAGAGTGATAAAGAGTGTCAGAGAGTGTCAGAGAGTGATAGAGAGTGTCAGAGAGTGTCAGAGAGTGATAGAGAGTGATAGAGAGTGTCAGAGAGTGTCAGAGAGTGTCTGAGAGTGAGAGAGAGTGTCAGAGAGTGTCAGAGAGTGTCAGCGAGTGACACTGAGTGTCAGAGAGTGTCAGAGAGTGATGGAGAGTGTCTGTGAGTGTCTGAAAGTGTCAGAGAGTGTCAGAGAGTGATAGTGAGTGTCTGAGAGTTTCAGAGAGTGTCAGAGAGTGATAGAAAGCGATTGAGAGTGCCAGAGAGTGTCTGAGAGTGAGAGAGAGTGTCTGAGAGTGAGAGAGAGTGTCAGAGAGTGTCAGAGAGTGACACTGAGTGTCAGAGAGTGTCAGAGAGTGAAGGAGAGTGACTGTGAGTGTCTGAGAGTGTCAGAGAGTGTCAGAGAGTGATAGAGAGTGATATAGAGTGATAGAGAGTGTCAGAGAGTGTCAGAGAGTGTCTGAGAGTGTGAGAGAGTGTCTGAGAGTGAGAGAGAGTGTCAGAGAGTGTCAGAGAGTGTCAGAGAGTGACACTGCGTGTCAGAGAGTGTCAGAGAGTGATGGAGAGTGTTTGCGAGTGTCTGAGAGTGTCAGAGAGTGTCAGAGAGTGATACTGAGTGTCTGAGAGTTTCAGAGAGTGTCAGAGAGTGATAGAAAGCGATTGAGAGTGTCAGAGAGTGTCAGAGAGTGAATGAGAGTGTCAGAGAGTGTCAGAGAGTGATAGTGAGTGTCTGTGAGTGTCTGAGAGTGTCAGAGAGTGTCAGAGAGTGATAGGGAGCGATTGAGAGTGTCAGAGAGTGTCAGCGAGTGTTAGAGAGTGACAGTGAGTGTCAGAGAGTGACAGTGAGTGTCAGGGAGTGATAGTGAGTGTCTGAGAGTTTCAGAGAGTGTCAGAGAGTGATAGAAAGCGATTGAGAGTGTCAGAGAGTGTCTGAGAGTGAGAGAGAGTGTCTGAGAGTGAGAGAGAGTGTCAGAGAGTGTCAGAGAGTGACACTGAGTGTCAGAGAGTGTCAGAGAGTGAAGGAGAGTGACTGTGAGTGTCTGAGAGTGTCAGAGAGTGTCAGAGAGTGATAGAGAGTGATATAGAGTGATATAGAGTGATATAGAGTGATATAGAGTGATAGAGAGTGTCAGAGAGTGTCAGAGAGCGTCTGAGAGTGAGAGAGAGTGTCTGAGAGTGAGAGAGAGTGTCAGAGAGTGTCAGAGAGTGACACTGAGTGTCAGAGAGTGTCAGAGAGTGAAGGAGAGTGACTGTGAGTGTCTGAGAGTGTCAGAGAGTGTCAGAGAGTGATAGAGAGTGATATAGAGTGATAGAGAGTGTCAGAGAGTGTCAGAGAGTGTCTGAGAGTGTGAGAGAGTGTCTGAGAGTGAGAGAGAGTGTCAGAGAGTGTCAGAGAGTGTCAGAGAGTGACACTGCGTGTCAGAGAGTGTCAGAGAGTGATGGAGAGTGTTTGCGAGTGTCTGAGAGTGTCAGAGAGTGTCAGAGAGTGATACTGAGTGTCTGAGAGTTTCAGAGAGTGTCAGAGAGTGATAGAAAGCGATTGAGAGTGTCAGAGAGTGTCAGAGAGTGAATGAGAGTGTCAGAGAGTGTCAGAGAGTGATAGTGAGTGTCTGTGAGTGTCTGAGAGTGTCAGAGAGTGTCAGAGAGTGATAGGGAGCGATTGAGAGTGTCAGAGAGTGTCAGAGAGTGTTAGAGAGTGACAGTGAGTGTCAGAGAGTGACAGTGAGTGTCAGGGAGTGTCAGAGAGTGATAGTGAGTGTCAGAGAGTGTCAGAGAATATCAGAGAGTGTCAGAGAGTATCAGAGAGTGATAGTGAGTGTCAGAGAGTGATGGTGAGTGTCTGAGAGTGAGAGAGAGTGTCAGAGAGTGTCAGAGAGTGACACTGAGTGTCAGAGAGTGTCAGAGAGTGATGGAGAGTGTCTGTGAGTGTCTGAGAGTGTCAGAGAGTGTCAGAGAGTGATAGTGAGTGTCTGAGAGTTTCAGAGAGTGTCAGAGAGTGATAGAGAGCGATTGAGAGTGTCAGAGAGTGTCAGTGAGTGACAGTGAGTGTCAGAGAGTGACAGTGAGTGTCAGGGAGTGTCAGAGAGTGATATTGAGTGTCAGAGAGTGTCAGAGAGTATCAGAGAGTGTCAGAGAGTATCGGAGAGTGATAGTGAGTGTCAGAGATTGTCAGAGAGTGATGGTGAGTGATAGAGAGTGTCAGAGAGTGATAGAGAGTGTAGAGAGTCTCAGAGAGTCTCAGAGAGAGATGGAGAGTGATAGAGAGTGTCAGAGTGTGCCAGAGAGCGTGAGAGAGTGTCAGAGAGCGATAGTGAGTGTCTCAGAGTGTCTGAGAGTGATAGAGAGTGTCAGTGAGTGATCGAGAATGTCAGAGAGTGATAGTGAGTGTCAGAGAGTGTCAGAGAGTGATATAGAGTGTCAGAGAGTGATAGAGAGTGTCAGAGAGTGATAGTGAGTGTCTGAGAGTGTCTGAGAGTGTAACAGAGTGTCAGAGAGTGATAGAGAGTGTCAGAGTGTGATAGAGAGCGATAGAGAGTGTCAGAGAGTGATAGTGAGTATCTGACAGTTTCTGAGAGTGTCTGAGAGTTTCAGAGAGATTCAGAGAGTGTTTGAGATTGTCAGAGAGTGTCAGAGAGTGTCAGCGAGTGAAAGAGCGAGGCAGAGAATGGCAGAGAGTGATAGAGAGAGTCAGAGAGGATAGTGAGTGTCTGAGAGTGTCAGACAGTGTCAGAGAGTGTCAGAGATACATAGCGAGTTTCAGAGAGTGATAGTGAGTGTCTGAGAGAGTCAGAGAGTGATAGAGAGTGACAGAGAGTGATAGAGAGTGTCAGAGAGTGTCAGAGAGTGATAGAGAGTGTCAGAGTGTGCCAGAGAGTCATAGAGAGTGTCAGAGAGTGTCAGAGAGTGTCTGAGAGTGTCAGAGAGTGTCTGAGAGTGAGAGAGAGTGTCTGAGAGTGAGAGAGAGTGTCAGAGAGTGTCAGAGAGTGTCAGAGAGTGACACTGCGTGTCAGAGAGTGTCAGAGAGTGATGGAGAGTGTTTGCGAGTGTCTGAGAGTGTCAGAGAGTGATACTGAGTGTCTGAGAGTTTCAGAGAGTGTCAGAGAGTGATAGAAAGCGATTGAGAGTGTCAGAGAGTGTCAGAGAGTGAATGAGAGTGTCAGAGAGTGTCAGAGAGTGATAGTGAGTGTCTGTGAGTGTCTGTGAGTGTCTGAGAGTGTCTGAGAGTGATAGGGAGCGATTGAGAGTGTCAGAGAGTGTCAGAGAGTGTTAGAGAGTGACAGTGAGTGTCAGAGAGTGACAGTGAGTGTCAGGGAGTGTCAGAGAGTGATAGTGAGTGTCAGAGAGTGTCAGAGAGTATCAGAGAGTGTCAGAGAGTATCAGAGAGTGATAGTGAGTGTCAGGGAGTGTCAGAGAGTATCGGAGAGTGATAGTGAGTGTCAGAGAGTGTCATAGAGTGATGGTGAGTGTATGAGAGTGTCAGAGATTGATAGAGAGTGTCAGAGAGTGATAGAGAGTGACAGTGAGTGTCAGAGAGTGACAGTGAGTGTCAGGGAGTGTCAGAGAGTATCGGAGAGTGATAGTGAGTGTCAGAGAGTGTCATAGAGTGATGGTGAGTGTATGAGAGTGTCAGAGAGTGATAGAGAGTGTCAGAGAGTGATAGAGAGTGTAGAGAGTCTCAGAGAGTCTCAGAGAGAGATGGAGAGTGATAGAGAGTGTCAGAGTGTGCCAGAGAGCGTGAGAGAGTGTCAGAGAGCGATAGTGAGTGTCTCAGAGTGTCTGAGAGTGATAGAGAGTGTCAGTGAGTGATCGAGAATGTCAGAGAGTGATAGAGAGTGTCAGAGAGTGATAGTGAGTGTCTGAGAGTGTAACAGAGTGTCAGAGAGTGATAGAGAGTGTCAGAGTGTGATAGAGAGCGATAGAGAGTGTCAGAGAGTGATAGTGAGTATCTGACAGTGTCTGAGAGTGTCTGAGAGTTTCAGAGAGATTCAGAGAGTGTTTGAGATTGTCAGAGAGTGTCAGAGAGTGTCAGCGAGTGAAAGAGCGAGGCAGAGAATGGCAGAGAGTGATAGAGAGAGTCAGAGAGGATAGTGAGTGTCTGAGAGTGTCAGACAGTGATAGAGAGTGACAGAGAGTGATAGAGAGTGTCAAGAGAGTGTCAGAGAGTGATAGAGAGTGTCAGAGTGTGTCAGAGAGTCATAGAGAGTGTCAGAGAGTGTCAGAGAGTGGCAGAGAGCGTCAGAGAGTGATAGTGAGTGTCAGAGAGTGTCAGAGAGTGATAGTGAGTGCCTGAGAGTGTCAGAGAGTGATAGAGAGTGATAGAGAATGTCAGAGAGTGTCAGAGAGTGATGGATAGTGATTGAGAGTGTCAGACAGTGATAGTGAGTGATCGAGAGTGTCAGAGAGTGATAGAGAGTGATAGAGAGTGATAGTGAGTGTCTGAGAGTGTCAGAGCGAGTCAGACAGTGATAGAGTGTTTCAGAGAGTCAGTGAGTGATAGAGAGTGTCAGAGACTGTCAGAGAGTGTCAGAGAGTGTCAGAGAATGTCAGAGAGTGATAGTGAGTGGATGAGAGTGTCTGAGAGTGTCAGAGAGTGTCAGAGAGTGTCAGAGAGTGATAGAGAGTGATAGAGAGTGTCAGAGAGTGTCAGAGAGTGATAGAGAGTGTCAGAGAGCGATAGTGAGTGTCAGAGAGTGTCAGAGAGTGTCAGAGAGTGATAGTGAGTGTCTGTGAGTGTCTGAGAGTGTCAGAGAGTGTCAGAGAGTGATAGTGATTGTCTGAGAGTGTCAGAGTGTGTCAGAGTGTGTCAGAGAGTGACAGAGAGTGTCAGAGAGTGATAGAGGGTGTCAGTGAGTGTCAGAGAGTGATAGAGGGTGTCAGTGAGTGTCTGAGAGTGTCAGATATTGTCAGAGAGTGACACTGAGTGTCTGAGAGTGACAGAGTGTGTCAGAGATTGATTGACAGTGTCAGAGAGTTATAGAGAGTGTCAGAGAGTGTCAGAGTGTTTCAGAGAGTGATAGTGAGTGTCTGAGAGTGTCAGAGTGTGTCAGAGAGTGATAGTGAGTGTCTGGGAGTGTAAGAGTGTGTCAGAGAGTGATAGTGAGTGTCTGAGAGTGTCAGAGTGTTTCAGAGAGTGATAGTGAGTGTCTGAGAGTGTCAGAGTGTGTCAGAGTGTGTCAGAGAGTGATAGTGAGTGTCAGAGAGTGATAGAGAGTGATAAACAGTGTCAGAGAGAGATCGAGAGAGTCAGAGAGTGATAGAGAGTGTCAGAGAGTGTCAGAGAGTGTCAGAGTGTGTCACAGACTGATAGTGTGTGTCAGAGAGTGTCAGAGAGTGATAGTGAGTGTCAGAGAGTGATAGTGCATGACTGAGAGTGTCAGAATGTGTCAGAGAGTGATAGTGAGTGTCTGAGAGCGTCAGAGTGCGTCAGAGAGTGATAGTGAGTGTCCGAGAGTGTCAGAGAGTGTCAGAGAGTGATAGAGAGCGATTGACAGTGTCAGAGAGTGTCAGAGAGTGATAGAGTGTGTCAGAGAGTGTCAGAGTGTGTCATAGAGTGATAGTGAGTGCCAGAGAGTGTCAGAGAATGATAGTGATTGTCTGAGAGTGTCAGAGAGTGTCAGAGATTGTCAGAGAGTGATAGTGAGTGTCAGAGAGTGTCAGAGAGTGATAGAGAGTGTCAGAGAGTGTCAGAGTGTGTCAGAGATTGTCAGAGAGTGATAGTGATTGTCTGAGTGTGTCAGAGAGTGTCAGAGATTGTCAGAGAGTGATAGTGAGTGTCAGAGAGTGTCAGAGAGTGATAGTGAGTGTCAGAGAGTGATAGTGAGTGTCAGAGAGTGTCAGAGAGTGATAGTGAGTTTCAGAGAGTGTCAGAGAGTATCAGAGAGTGTCAGAGAGTGATAGTGATTGTCTGAGAGTGTCAGAGAGTGTCAGAGATTGTCAGAGAGTGATAGTGAGTGTCAGAGAGTGTCAGAGAGTGATAGTGAGTGTCAGAGAGTGTCAGAGAGTGATAGTGATTGTCTGAGAGTGTCAGAGAGTATCAGAGAGTGTCAGAGAGTGTCAGAGAGTGAAAGAGAGTGTCAGAGTGTGTCAGAGAGTCATAGAGAGTGTCAGAGAGTGTCAGAGAGTGTCAGAGAGCGTCAGAGAGTGATAGTGAGTGTCAGAGAGTGTCAGAGAGTGATAGTGAGTGTCTGAGAGTGTCAGAGAGTGATAGAGAGTGATAGAGAATGTCAGAGAGTGTCAGAGAGTGATGGATAGTGATTGAGAGTGTCAGACAGTGATAGTGAGTGATCGAGAGTGTCAGAGAGTGATAGCGAGTGATAGAGAGTGATAGTGAGTGTCAGAGAGTGTCAGAGAGTGAATGAGAGTGTCAGAGAGTGTCAGAGAGTGATAGTGAGTGTCTGTGAGTGTCTGTGAGTGTCTGAGAGTGTCTGAGAGTGATAGGGAGCGATTGAGAGTGTCAGAGAGTGTCAGAGAGTGTTAGAGAGTGACAGTGAGTGTCAGAGAGTGACAGTGAGTGTCAGGGAGTGTCAGAGAGTGATAGTGAGTGTCAGAGAGTGTCAGAGAGTATCAGAGAGTGTCAGAGAGTATCAGAGAGTGATAGTGAGTGTCAGAGAGTGATGGTGAGTGTCTGAGAGTGAGAGAGAGTGTCAGAGAGTGTCAGAGAGTGTCAGAGAGTGACACTGAGTATCAGAGAGTGTCAGAGAGTGATGGAGAGTGTCTGTGAGTGTCTGAGAGTGTCAGAGAGTGTCAGAGAGTGATAGTGAGTGTCTGAGAGTTTCAGAGAGTGTCAGAGAGTGATAGAGAGCGATTGAGAGTGTCAGAGAGTGTCAGAGAGTGACAGTGAGTGTCAGAGAGTGACAGTGAGTGTCAGGGAGTGTCAGAGAGTATCGGAGAGTGATAGTGAGTGTCAGAGAGTGTCATAGAGTGATGGTGAGTGTATGAGAGTGTCAGAGAGTGATAGAGAGTGTCAGAGAGTGATAGAGAGTGTAGAGAGTCTCAGAGAGTCTCAGAGAGAGATGGAGAGTGATAGAGAGTGTCAGAGTGTGCCAGAGAGCGTGAGAGAGTGTCAGAGAGCGATAGTGAGTGTCTCAGAGTGTCTGAGAGTGATAGAGAGTGTCAGTGAGTGATCGAGAATGTCAGAGAGTGATAGAGAGTGTCAGAGAGTGATAGTGAGTGTCTGAGAGTGTCTGAGAGTGTAACAGAGTGTCAGAGAGTGATAGAGAGTGTCAGAGTGTGATAGAGAGCGATAGAGAGTGTCAGAGAGTGATAGTGAGTATCTGACAGTGTCTGAGAGTGTCTGAGAGTTTCAGAGAGATTCAGAGAGTGTTTGAGATTGTCAGAGAGTGTCAGAGAGTGTCAGCGAGTGAAAGAGCGAGGCAGAGAATGGCAGAGAGTGATAGAGAGAGTCAGAGAGGATAGTGAGTGTCTGAGAGTGTCAGACAATGATAGAGAGTGACAGAGAGTGATAGAGAGTGTCAAGAGAGTGTCAGAGAGTGATAGAGAGTGTCAGAGTGTGTCAGAGAGTCATAGAGAGTGTCAGAGAGTGTCAGAGAGTGGCAGAGAGCGTCAGAGAGTGATAGTGAGTGTCAGAGAGTGTCAGAGAGTGATAGTGAGTGCCTGAGAGTGTCAGAGAGTGATAGAGAGTGATAGAGAATGTCAGAGAGTGTCAGAGAGTGATGGATAGTGATTGAGAGTGTCAGACAGTGATAGTGAGTGATCGAGAGTGTCAGAGAGTGATAGAGAGTGATAGAGAGTGATAGTGAGTGTCTGAGAGTGTCAGAGCGAGTCAGACAGTGATAGAGTGTTTCAGAGAGTCAGTGAGTGATAGAGAGTGTCAGAGACTGTCAGAGAGTGTCAGAGAGTGTCAGAGAATGTCAGAGAGTGATAGTGAGTGGATGAGAGTGTCTGAGAGTGTCAGAGAGTGTCAGAGAGTGTCAGAGAGTGATAGAGAGTGATAGAGAGTGTCAGAGAGTGTCAGAGAGTGATAGAGAGTGTCAGAGAGCGATAGTGAGTGTCAGAGAGTGTCAGAGAGTGTCAGAGAGTGATAGTGAGTGTCTGTGAGTGTCTGAGAGTGTCAGAGAGTGTCAGAGAGTGATAGTGATTGTCTGAGAGTGTCAGAGTGTGTCAGAGTGTGTCAGAGAGTGACAGAGAGTGTCAGAGAGTGATAGAGAGTGTCAGTGAGTGTCAGAGAGTGATAGAGGGTGTCAGTGAGGGTCAGAGAGTGTCAGATATTGTCAGAGAGTGACACTGAGTGTCTGAGAGTGACAGAGTGTGTCAGAGATTGATTGACAGTGTCAGAGAGTTATAGAGAGTGTCAGAGAGTTTCAGAGAGTGTCACAGATTGTCAGAGAGTGATAGTGTGTGTCAGAGAGTGTCAGAGAGTGGTAGTGAGTGTCAGAGAGTGTCAGAGTGTGTCAGAGAGTGATAGTGAGTGTCTGGGAGTGTAAGAGTGTGTCAGAGAGTGATAGTGAGTGTCTGAGAGTGTCAGAGTGTTTCAGAGAGTGATAGTGAGTGTCTGAGAGTGTCAGAGTGTGTCAGAGTGTGTCAGAGAGTGATAGTGAGTGTCAGAGAGTGATAGAGAGTGATAAACAGTGTCAGAGAGAGATCGAGAGAGTCAGAGAGTGATAGAGAGTGTCAGAGAGTGTCAGAGAGTGTCAGAGTGTGTCAGAGACTGATAGTGTGTGTCAGAGAGTGTCAGAGAGTGATAGTGAGTGTCAGAGAGTGATAGTGCATGACTGAGAGTGTCAGAATGTGTCAGAGAGTGATAGTGAGTGTCTGAGAGCGTCAGAGTGCGTCAGAGAGTGATAGTGAGTGTCCGAGAGTGTCAGAGAGTGTCAGAGAGTGATAGAGAGCGATTGACAGTGTCAGAGAGTGTCAGAGAGTGATAGAGTGTGTCAGAGAGTGTCAGAGTGTGTCATAGAGTGATAGTGAGTGCCAGAGAGTGTCAGAGAATGATAGTGATTGTCTGAGAGTGTCAGAGAGTGTCAGAGATTGTCAGAGAGTGATAGTGAGTGTCAGAGAGTGTCAGAGAGTGATAGAGAGTGTCAGAGAGTGTCAGAGTGTGTCAGAGATTGTCAGAGAGTGATAGTGATTGTCTGAGTGTGTCAGAGAGTGTCAGAGATTGTCAGAGAGTGATAGTGAGTGTCAGAGAGTGTCAGAGAGTGATAGTGAGTGTCAGAGAGTGATAGTGAGTGTCAGAGAGTGTCAGAGAGTGATAGTGAGTGTCAGAGAGTGTCAGAGAGTATCAGAGAGTGTCAGAGAGTGATAGTGATTGTCTGAGAGTGTCAGAGAGTGTCAGAGATTGTCAGAGAGTGATAGTGAGTGTCAGAGAGTGTCAGAGAGTGATAGTGAGTGTCAGAGAGTGTCAGAGAGTGATAGTGATTGTCTGAGAGTGTCAGAGAGTATCAGAGAGTGTCAGAGAGTGTCAGAGAGTGAAAGAGAGTGTCAGAGTGTGTCAGAGGGTCATAGAGAGTGTCAGAGAGTGTCAGAGAGTGTCAGAGAGCGTCAGAGAGTGATAGTGAGTGTCAGAGAGTGTCAGAGAGTGATAGTGAGTGTCAGAGAGTGATAGTGAGTGTCAGAGAGTGTCAGAGAGTGATAGTGAGTGTCAGAGAGTGTCAGAGAGTATCAGAGAGTGTCAGAGAGTGATAGTGATTGTCTGAGAGTGTCAGAGAGTGTCAGAGATTGTCAGAGAGTGATAGTGAGTGTCAGAGAGTGTCAGAGAGTGATAGTGAGTGTCAGAGAGTGTCAGAGAGTGATAGTGATTGTCTGAGAGTGTCAGAGAGTATCAGAGAGTGTCAGAGAGTGTCAGAGAGTGAAAGAGAGTGTCAGAGTGTGTCAGAGGGTCATAGAGAGTGTCAGAGAGTGTCAGAGAGTGTCAGAGAGCGTCAGAGAGTGATAGTGAGTGTCAGAGAGTGTCAGAGAGTGATAGTGAGTGTCTGAGAGTGTCAGAGAGTGATAGAGAGTGATAGAGAATGTCAGAGAGTGTCAGAGAGTGATGGATAGTGATTGAGAGTGTCAGACAGTGATAGTGAGTGATCGAGAGTGTCAGTGAGTGATAGCGAGTGATAGAGAGTGATAGTGAGTGTCTGAGAGTGTCAGAGCGAGTCAGACAGTGATAGAGTGTTTCAGAGAGTCAGTGAGTGATAGAGAGTGTCAGAGACTGTCAGAGAGTATCAGAGAGTGTCAGAGAGTGATAGTGAGTGGATGAGAGTGTCTGAGAGTGTCAGAGAGTGTCAGAGAGTGATAGAGAGTGATAGAGAGTGTCAGAGAGTGTCAGAGAGTGATAGAGAGTGTCAGAGAGCGATAGTGAGTGTCAGAGAGTGTCAGAGAGTGATAGTGAGTGTCTGTGCGTGTCTGAGAGTGTCAGAGAGTGTCAGAGAGTGATAGTGATTGTCTGAGAGTGTCAGAGTGTGTCAGAGTGTGTCAGAGAGTGACAGAGAGTGTCAGAGAGTGATAGAGAGTGTCAGTGAGTGTTAGAGAGTGATAGAGGGTGTCAGTGAGTGTCAGAGAGTGTCAGAGAGTGAAGGAGAGTGACTGTGAGTGTCTGAGAGTGTCAGAGAGTGTCAGAGAGTGATAGAGAGTGATATAGAGTGATAGAGAGTGTCAGAGTGTGTCAGAGAGTGTCTGAGAGTGTGAGAGAGTGTCTGAGAGTGAGAGAGAGTGTCAGAGAGTGTCAGAGAGTGTCAGAGAGTGACACTGCGTGTCAGAGAGTGTCAGAGAGTGATGGAGAGTGTTTGCGAGTGTCTGAGAGTGTCAGAGAGTGTCAGAGAGTGATACTGAGTGTCTGAGAGTTTCAGAGAGTGTCAGAGAGTGATAGAAAGCGATTGAGAGTGTCAGAGAGTGTCAGAGAGTGAATGAGAGTGTCAGAGAGTGTCAGAGAGTGATAGTGAGTGTCTGTGAGTGGCTGAGAGTGTCAGAGAGTGTCAGAGAGTGATAGGGAGCGATTGAGAGTGTCAGAGAGTGTCAGAGAGTGTTAGAGAGTGACAGTGAGTGTCAGAGAGTGACAGTGAGTGTCAGGGAGTGTCAGAGAGTGATAGTGAGAGTCAGAGAGTGTCAGAGAATATCAGAGAGTGTCAGAGAGTATCAGAGAGTGATAGTGAGTGTCAGAGAGTGATGGTGAGTGTCTGAGAGTGAGAGAGAGTGTCAGAGAGTGTCAGAGAGTGTCAGAGAGTGACACTGAGTGTCAGAGAGTGTCAGAGAGTGATGGAGAGTGTCTGTGAGTGTCTGAGAGTGTCAGAGAGTGTCAGAGAGTGATAGTGAGTGTCTGAGAGTTTCAGAGAGTGTCAGAGAGTGATAGAGAGCGATTGAGAGTGTCAGAGAGTGTCAGAGAGTGACAGTGAGTGTCAGAGAGTGACAGTGAGTGTCAGGGAGTGTCAGAGAGTGATAGTGAGTGTCAGAGAGTGTCAGAGAGTATCAGAGAGTGTCAGAGAGTATCGGAGAGTGATAGTGAGTGTCAGAGATTGTCAGAGAGTGATGGTGAGTGTATGAGAGTGTCAGAGAGTGTCAGAGAGTGATAGAGAGTGTCAGAGAGTGATAGAGAGTGTAGAGAGTCTCAGAGAGTCTCAGAGAGAGATGGAGAGTGATAGAGAGTGTCAGAGTGTGCCAGAGAGCGTGAGAGAGTGTCAGAGAGCGATAGTGAGTGTCTCAGAGTGTCTGAGAGTGATAGAGAGTGTCAGTGAGTGATCGAGAATGTCAGAGAGTGATAGTGAGTGTCAGAGAGTGTCAGAGAGTGATATAGAGTGTCAGAGAGTGATAGAGAGTGTCAGAGAGTGATAGTGAGTGTCTGAGAGTGTCTGAGAGTGTAACAGTGTGTCAGAGAGTGATAGAGAGTGTCAGAGTGTGATAGAGAGCGATAGAGAGTGTCAGAGAGTGATAGTGAGTATCTGACAGTTTCTGAGAGTGTCTGAGAGTTTCAGAGAGATTCAGAGAGTGTTTGAGATTGTCAGAGAGTGTCAGAGAGTGTCAGCGAGTGAAAGAGCGAGGCAGAGAATGGCAGAGAGTGATAGAGAGAGTCAGAGAGGATAGTGAGTGTCTGAGAGTGTCAGACAGTGTCAGAGAGTGTCACAGATACATAGCGAGTTTCAGAGAGTGATAGTGAGTGTCTGAGAGAGTCAGAGAGTGATAGAGAGTGACAGAGAGTGATAGAGAGTGTCAGAGAGTGTCAGAGAGTGATAGAGAGTGTCAGAGTGTGCCAGAGAGTCATAGAGAGTGTCAGAGAGTGTCAGAGAGTGTCAGAGAGTGTCAGAGAGTGTCAGAGAGTGACACTGCGTGTCAGAGAGTGTCAGAGAGTGATGGAGAGTGTTTGCGAGTGTCTGAGAGTGTCAGAGAGTGTCAGAGAGTGATACTGAGTGTCTGAGAGTTTCAGAGAGTGTCAGAGAGTGATAGAAAGCGATTGAGAGTGTCAGAGAGTGTCAGAGAGTGAATGAGAGTGTCAGAGAGTGTCAGAGAGTGATAGTGAGTGTCTGTGAGTGTCTGTGAGTGTCTGAGTGTGTCTGAGAGTGATAGGGAGCGATTGAGAGTGTCAGAGAGTGTCAGAGAGTGTTAGAGAGTGACAGTGAGTGTCAGAGAGTGACAGTGAGTGTCAGGGAGTGTCAGAGAGTGATAGTGAGTGTCAGAGAGTGTCAGAGAGTGTCAGAGAGTGTCAGAGAGTATCAGAGAGTGATAGTGAGTGTCAGAGAGTGATGGTGAGTGTCTGAAAGTGAGAGAGAGTGTCAGAGAGTGTCAGAGAGTGTCAGAGAGTGACACTGAGTGTCAGAGAGTGTCAGAGAGTGATGGAGAGTGTCTGTGAGTGTCTGAGAGTGTCAGAGAGTGTCAGAGAGTGATAGTGAGTGTCTGAGAGTTTCAGAGAGTGTCAGAGAGTGATAGAGAGCGATTGAGAGTGTCAGAGAGTGTCAGAGAGTGACAGTGAGTGTCAGAGAGTGACAGTGAGTGTCAGGGAGTGTCAGAGAGTATCGGAGAGTGATAGTGAGTGTCAGAGAGTGTCAGAGAGTGATGGTGAGTGTATGAGAGTGTCAGAGAGTGTCAGAGAGTGATAGAGAGTGTCAGAGAGTGATAGAGAGTGTAGAGAGTCTCAGAGAGTCTCAGAGAGAGATGGAGAGTGATAGAGAGTGTCAGAGAGTGCCAGAGAGCGTGAGAGAGTGTCAGAGAGCGATAGTGAGTGTCTCAGAGTGTCTGAGAGCGATAGAGAGTGTCAGTGAGTGATCGAGAATGTCAGAGAGTGATAGAGAGTGTCAGAGAGTGATAGTGAGTGTCTGAGAGTGTCTGAGAGTGTAACAGAGTGTCAGAGAGTGATAGAGAGTGTCAGAGTGTGATAGAGAGCGATAGAGAGTGTCAGAGAGTGATAGTGAGTATCTGACAGTGTCTGAGAGTGTCTGAGAGTTTCAGAGAGATTCAGAGAGTGTTTGAGATTGTCAGAGAGTGTCAGAGAGTGTCAGCGAGTGAAAGAGCGAGGCAGAGAATGGCAGAGAGTGATAGAGAGAGTCAGAGAGGATAGTGAGTGTCTGAGAGTGTCAGACAGTGATAGAGAGTGACAGAGAGTGATAGAGAGTGTCAGAGAGTGTCAGAGAGTGATAGAGAGTGTCAGAGTGTGTCAGAGAGTCATAGAGAGTGTCAGAGAGTGTCAGAGAGTGGCAGAGAGCGTCAGAGAGTGATAGTGAGTGTCAGAGAGTGTCAGAGAGTGATACTGAGTGCCTGAGAGTGTCAGAGAGTGATAGAGAGTGATAGAGAATGTCAGAGAGTGTCAGAGAGTGATGGATAGTGATTGAGAGTGTCAGACAGTGATAGTGAGTGATCGAGAGTGTCAGAGAGTGATAGAGAGTGATAGAGAGTGATAGTGAGTGTCTGAGAGTGTCAGAGCGAGTCAGACAGTGATAGAGTGTTTCAGAGAGTCAGTGAGTGATAGAGAGTGTCAGAGACTGTCAGAGAGTGTCAGAGAGTGTCAGAGAATGTCAGAGAGTGATAGTGAGTGGATGAGAGTGTCTGAGAGTGTCAGAGAGTGTCAGAGAGTGTCAGAGAGTGATAGAGAGTGATAGAGAGTGTCAGAGAGTGTCAGAGAGTGATAGAGAGTGTCAGAGAGCGATAGTGAGTGTCAGAGAGTGTCAGAGTGTGTCAGAGAGTGATAGTGAGTGTCTGTGAGTGTCTGAGAGTGTCAGAGAGTGTCAGAGAGTGATAGTGATTGTCTGAGAGTGTCAGAGTGTGTCAGAGTGTGTCAGAGAGTGACAGAGAGTGTCAGAGAGTGATAGAGAGTGTCAGTGAGTGTCAGAGAGTGATAGAGGGTGTCAGTGAGGGTCAGAGAGTGTCAGATATTGTCAGAGAGTGACACTGAGTGTCTGAGAGTGACAGAGTGTGTCAGAGATTGATTGACAGTGTCAGAGAGTTATAGAGAGTGTCAGAGAGTTTCAGAGAGTGTCACAGATTGTCAGAGAGTGATAGTGTGTGTCAGAGAGTGTCAGAGAGTGGTAGTGAGTGTCAGAGAGTGTCAGAGTGTGTCAGAGAGTGATAGTGAGTGTCTGGGAGTGTAAGAGTGTGTCAGAGAGTGATAGTGAGTGTCTGAGAGTGTCAGAGTGTTTCAGAGAGTGATAGTGAGTGTCTGAGAGTGTCAGAGTGTGTCAGAGTGTGTCAGAGAGTGATAGTGAGTGTCAGAGAGTGATAGAGAGTGATAAACAGTGTCAGAGAGAGATCGAGAGAGTCAGAGAGTGATAGAGAGTGTCAGAGAGTGTCAGAGTGTGTCAGAGACTGATAGTGTGTGTCAGAGAGTGTCAGAGAGTGATAGTGAGTGTCAGAGAGTGATAGTGCATGACTGAGACTGTCAGAATGTGTCAGAGAGTGATAGTGAGTGTCTGAGAGCGTCAGAGTGCGTCAGAGAGTGATAGTGAGTGTCCGAGAGTGTCAGAGAGTGTCAGAGAGTGATAGAGAGCGATTGACAGTGTCAGAGAGTGTCAGAGAGTGATAGAGAGTGTCAGAGAGTGTCAGAGTGTGTCATAGAGTGATAGTGAGTGCCAGAGAGTGTCAGAGAATGATAGTGATTGTCTGAGAGTGTCAGAGAGTGTCAGAGATTGTCAGAGAGTGATAGTGAGTGTCAGAGAGTGTCAGAGAGTGATAGAGAGTGTCAGAGAGTGTCAGAGTGTGTCAGAGATTGTCAGAGAGTGATAGTGATTGTCTGAGTGTGTCAGAGAGTGTCAGAGATTGTCAGAGAGTGATAGTGAGTGTCAGAGAGTGTCAGAGAGTGATAGTGAGTGTCAGAGAGTGATAGTGAGTGTCAGAGAGTGTCAGAGAGTGATAGTGAGTGTCAGAGAGTGTCAGAGAGTATCAGAGAGTGTCAGAGAGTGATAGTGATTGTCTGAGAGTGTCAGAGAGTGTCAGAGATTGTCAGAGAGTGATAGTGAGTGTCAGAGAGTGTCAGAGAGTGATAGTGAGTGTCAGAGAGTGTCAGAGAGTGATAGTGATTGTCTGAGAGTGTCAGAGAGTATCAGAGAGTGTCAGAGAGTGTCAGAGAGTGAAAGAGAGTGTCAGAGTGTGTCAGAGAGTCATAGAGAGTGTCAGAGAGTGTCAGAGAGTGTCAGAGAGCGTCAGAGAGTGATAGTGAGTGTCAGAGAGTGTCAGAGAGTGATAGTGAGTGTCTGAGAGTGTCAGAGAGTGATAGAGAGTGATAGAGAATGTCAGAGAGTGTCAGAGAGTGATGGATAGTGATTGAGAGTGTCAGACAGTGATAGTGAGTGATCGAGAGTGTCAGAGAGTGATAGCGAGTGATAGAGAGTGATAGTGAGTGTCTGAGAGTGTCAGAGCGAGTCAGACAGTGATAGAGTGTTTCAGAGAGTCAGTGAGTGATAGAGAGTGTCAGAGACTGTCAGAGAGTATCAGAGAGTGTCAGAGAGTGATAGTGAGTGGATGAGAGTGTCTGAGAGTGTCAGAGAGTGTCAGAGAGTGATAGAGAGTGATTGAGAGTGTCAGAGAGTGTCAGAGAGTGATAGAGAGTGTCAGAGAGCGATAGTGAGTGTCAGAGAGTGTCAGAGAGTGATAGTGAGTGTCTGTGCGTGTCTGAGAGTGTCAGAGAGTGTCAGAGAGTGATAGTGATTGTCTGAGAGTGTCAGAGTGTGTCAGAGTGTGTCAGAGAGTGACAGAGAGTGTCAGAGAGTGGTAGAGAGTGTCAGTGAGTGTTAGAGAGTGATAGAGGGTGTCAGTGAGGGTCAGAGAGTGTCAGATATTGTCAGAGAGTGACACTGAGTGTCTGAGAGTGACAGAGTGTGTCAGAGATTGATTGAGAGTGTCAGAGAGTTATAGAGAGTGTCAGAGAGTTTCAGAGAGTGTTACAGATTGTCAGAGAGTGATAGTGTGTGTCAGAGAGTGTCAGAGAGTGATAGTGAGTGTCAGAGAGTGTCAGAGAGTGTCAGAGAGTGATAGTGAGTGTCTGGGAGTGTAAGAGTGTGTCAGAGAGTGATAGTGAGTGTCTGAGAGTGTCAGAGTGTTTCAGAGAGTGATAGTGAGTGTATGAGAGTGTCAGAGTGTGTCAGAGTTTGTCAGAGAGTGATAGTGAGTGTCAGAGAGTGTCAGAGAGTGATAGAGAGTGATAAACAGTGTCAGAGAGTGATCGAGAGTGTCAGAGAGTGATAGAGAGTGTCAGAGAGGGTCAGAGAGTGTCAGAGAGTGTCAGAGTGTGTCAGAGACTGATAGTGTGTGTCAGAGAGTGTCAGAGAGTGATAGTGAGTGTCAGAGAGTGATAGTGTATGACTGAGAGTGTCAGAATGTGTCAGAGAGTGATAGTGAGTGTCTGAGAGCGTCTGAGTGTATCAGAGAGTGATAGTGAGTGTCAGAGAGTGATAGAGAGCGATTGACAGTGTCAGAGAGTGTCAGAGAGTGAAAGAGAGTGTCAGACAGTGTCAGAGTGTGTCATAGAGTGATAGTGAGTGTCAGAGAGTGTCAGAGAATGATAGTGATTGTCTGAGAGTGTCAGAGAGTGTCAGAGATTGTCAGAGAGTGATAGTGAGTGTCAGAGAGTGTCAGAGAGTGATAGAGAGTGTCAGAGAGTGTCAGAGTGTGTCAGAGATTGTCAGAGAGTGATAGTGATTGTCTGAGAGTGTCAGAGAGTGTCAGAGATTGTCAGAGAGTGATAGTGAGTGTCAGAGAGTGTCAGAGAGTGGTAGTGAGTGTCAGAGAGTGTCACAGAGTGATAGTGATTGTCTGAGAGTGTCAGAGAGTATCAGAGAGTGTCAGAGAGTGATAGTGATTGTCTGAGAGTGTCAGAGAGTGTCAGAGATTGTCAGAGAGTGATAGTAAGTGTCAGAGAGTGTCAGAGAGTGATAGTGAGTGTCAGAGAGTGTCAGAGAGTGATAGTGATTGTCTGAGAGTGTCAGAGAGTATCAGAGAGTGTCAGAGAGTGTCAGAGTGAAAGAGAGTGTCAGAGATTGTCAGAGAGTCTCAGAGAGTGATAGAGAGTGATAGAGAGTGTCAGAGTGTGTCAGAGAGTGTCAGAGAGTGTTAGAGAGCGATAGAGAGTGATAGTGAGTGATAGTGAGTGTCTGAGAGTGTCAGAGCGAGTCAGACAGTGATAGAGTGTATCAGAGAGTCAGTGAGTGATAGAGAGTGTCAGAGACTGTCAGAGAGTGTCAGAGAGTGTCAGAGAGTGATGGTGAGTGGATGAGAGTGTCTGAGAGTGTCAGAGAGTGTCAGAGAGTGTCAGAGAGTGATAGAGAGTGATAGAGAGTGATAGAGAGTGTCAGAGAGTGTCAGAGAGTGATAGAGAGTGTCAGAGAGCGATAGTGAGTGTCAGAGAGTGTCAGAGAGTGATAGGGAGTCTCTGTGAGGGTCTGAGAGTCTCAGAGAGTGTCAGAGAGTGATAGTGATTGTCTGAGAGTGTCAGAGTGTGTCAGAGAGTGATAGAGAGTGTCAGTGAGTGTCAGAGAGTGACAGAGGGTGTCAGTGAGGGTCAGAGAGTGTCAGAGATTGTCAGAGAGTGACACTGAGTGTCTGTGAGTGACAGAGTGTGTCAGAGATTGATTGAGAGTGTCAGAGAGTTATAGAGAGTGTCAGAGAGTTTCAGAGAGTGTCACAGATTGTCAGAGAGTGATAGTGTGTGTCAGAGAGTGTCAGAGAGTGATAGTGAGTGTGAGAGAGTGTCAGAGAGTGTCAGAGAGTGATAGTGAGTGTCTGAGAGTGTAAGAGTGTGTCAGAGAGTGATACTGAGTGTCTGAGAGTGTCAGAGTGTTTCAGAGAGTGATAGTGAGTGTCTGAGAGTGTCAGAGTGTGTCAGAGTGTGTCAGAGAGTGATAGTGAGTGTCAGAGAGTGTCAGAGAGTGATAGAGAGTGATAAACAGTGTCAGAGAGTGATCGAGAGTGTCAGAGAGTGATAGAGAGTGTCAGAGAGTGTCAAAGAGTGTCAGAGTGTGTCAGAGACTGATAGTGTGTGTCAGAGAGTGTCAGAGAGTGATAGTGAGTGTCAGAGAGTGATAGTGTATGACTGAGAGTGTCAGAATGTGTCAGAGAGTGATAGTGAGTGTCTGAGAGCGTCAGAGTGTGTCAGAGAGTGATAGTGAGTGTCTGAGAGTGTCAGAGAGTGTCAGAGAGTGATAGAGAGCGATTGACAGTGTCAGAGAGTGTCAGAGAGTGATAGAGAGTGTCAGAGAGTGTCAGAGTGTGTCATAGAGTGATAGTGAGTGTCAGAGATTGTCAGAGAGTGATAGTGAGTGTCAGAGAGTGTCAGAGAGTGATAGAGAGTGTCAGAGTGTGTCAGAGATTGTCAGAGAGTGATAGTGATTGTCTGAGAGTGTCAGAGAGTGTCAGAGATTGTCAGAGAGTGATAGTGAGTGTCAGAGAGTGTCAGAGAGAGATAGTGAGTGTCAGAGAGTGTCACAGAGTGATAGTGATTGTCTGAGAGTGTCAGAGAGTATCAGAGAGTGTCAGAGAGTGATAGTGATTGTCTGAGAGTGTCAGAGAGTGTCAGAGATTGTCAGAGAGTGATAGTGAGTGTCAGAGAGTGTCAGAGAGTGATAGTGAGTGTCAGAGAGTCTCAGAGAGTGATAGAGAGTGTTAGAGAGTGTCAGAGGTGTGTCAGAGAGTGTCAGAGAGTGTCAGAGAGCGATAATGTGTGTCTGACAGTGATAGAGAGTTTCAGAGAGTGTCAGAGAGTGATATAGAGTGTCAGAGAGAGTCAGAGAGTCATAGAGTGTGTCAGAGAGTGCCTGAGAGTGTCAGAGAGTGTCAGAGAGTGTCAGAGAGCGTCAGAGAGTGATAGTGAGTGTCAGAGAGTGTCAGAGAGTGATAGTGAGTCTCTGAGAGTGTCAGAGAGTGATAGAGACTGATAGAGAATGTCAGAGAGTGTCAGAGAGAGATGGATAGTGATTGAGAGTGTCAGACAGTGATAGTGAGTGATCGAGAGTGTCAGAGAGTGATAGAGAGTGATAGAGAGTGATAGTGAGTGTCTGAGAGTGTCTGAGAGTGTCAGAGCGAGTCAGACAGTGATAGAGTGTTTCAGAGAGTCAGTGAGTGATAGAGAGTGTCAGAGAGTGTCAGAGAGTGATAGTGAGTGGATGAGAGTGTCTGAGAGTGTCAGAGAGTGTCAGAGAGTGTCAGAGAGTGATAGAGAGTGATAGAGAGTGATAGAGAGTGTCAGAGAGTGTCAGAGAGTGATAGAGAGTGTCAGAGAGCGATAGTGAGTGTCAGAGAGTGTCAGAGAGTGATAGAGAGTGTCTGTGAGTGTCTAAGAGTGTCACAGAGTGTCAGAGAGTGATAGTGATTGTCTGAGAGTGTCAGAGTGTGTCAGAGTGTGTCAGAGAGTGACAGAGAGTGTCAGAGAGTGATAGAGAGTGTCAGTGAGTGTCAGAGAGTGATAGAGGGTGTCAGTGAGGGTCAGAGAGTGTCAGAGATTGTCAGAGAGTGGCAGTGAGTGTCTGAGAGAGACAGAGTGTGTCAGAGATTGATTGAGAGTGTCAGAGAGTTATAGAGAGTGTCAGAGAGTTTCAGAGAGAGTCACAGATTGTCAGAGAGTGATAGTGTGTGTCAGAGAGTGTCAGAGAGTGGTAGTGAGTGTCAGAGAGTGTCAGAGAGTGTCAGAGAGTGATAGTGAGTGTCTGAGAGTGTAAGAGTGTGTCAGAGAGTGATAGTGAGTGTCTGAGAGTGTCAGAGTGTTTCAGAGAGTGATAGTGAGTGTCTGAGAGTGTCAGAGTGTGTCAGAGTGTGTCAGAGAATGATAGTGAGTGTCAGAGAGTATCAGAGAGTGATCGAGAGTGATAGACAGTGTCAGAGAGTGATCGAGAGTGTCAGAGAGTGATAGAGAGTGTCAGAGCGTGTCAGAGAGTGTCAGAGAGTGTCAGAGTGTGTCAGAGATTGATAGTGTGTGTCAGAGAGTGTCAGAGAGTGATAGTGAGTTTCAGAGAGTGATAGTGTATGACTGAGAGTGTCAGAATGTGTCAGAGAGTGATAGTGAGTGTCTGAGCGCGTCAGAGTGTGTCAGAGAGTGATAGTGAGTGTCTGAGAGTGTCAGAGAGTGTCAGAGAGTGATGGAGAGCGATTGAAAGTGTCAGAGAGTGTCAGAGAGTGATAGAGAGTGTCAGAGAGTGTCAGAGAGTGTCATAGAGTGATAGTGAGTGTCAGAGAGTGTCAGAGAATGATAGTGATTGTCTGAGAGTGTCAGAGAGTGTCAGAGATTGTCAGAGAGTGATAGTGAGTGTCAGAGAGTGTCAGAGAGTGATAGAGAGTGTCAGAGAGTGTCAGAGTGTGTCAGAGATTGTCAGAGAGTGATAGTGATTGTCTGAGAGTGTCAGAGAGTGTCAGAGATTGTCAGAGAGTGATAGTGAGTGTCAGAGAGTGTCAGAGAGTGATAGTGAGTGTCAGAGAGTGTCAGAGAGTGATAGTGATTGTCTGAGAGTGTCAGAGAGTATCAGAGAGTGTCAGAGAGTGATAGTGATTGTCTGAGAGTGTCAGAGAGTGTCAGAGATTGTCAGAGAGTGATAGTGAGTGTCAGAGAGTGTCAGAGAGTGATAGTGAGTGTCAGAGAGTGTCAGAGAGTGATAGTGATTGTCTGAGAGTGTCAGAGAGTATCAGAGAGTGTCAGTGAGTGTCAGAGAGTGTCAGAGAGTGATTGTGAGTGTCAAAGAGTGTCAGAGAGTGATGACGAGTGTCTGAGAGTGTCAGAGAGTGTCAGAGAGTGAAAGAGAGTGTCAGAGAGTGTCAGAGAGTGATAGAGAGTGTCAGAGAGTGTCAGAGAGTCTCAGAGAGTGATAGAGTGTGATAGAGAGTGTCAGAGTGTGTCAGAGAGTGTCAGAGAGTGTCAGAGAGCGATAATGAGTGTCTGACAGTGATAGAGAGTGTCAGAATGTGATATAGAGTGTCAGAGAGAGTCAGAGAGTCATAGAGTGTGTCAGAGAGTGTCTGAGAGGTCAGAGAGTGTCAGAGAGTGTCAGAGAGTGTCAGAGAGTGATAGTGAGTGCCAGAGAGTGTCAGAGAGTGATAGCGAGTGTCAGAGAGAGTCAGAGAGTGATAGAGAGTGATAGAGAGTGTCAGAGAGTGATAGTGAATGTCTGAGATTGTCAGAGAGTGTCAGAGAGTGTCAGGGAGTGTCAGAGAATGATAGAGAGTGATAGAGAGTGTCAGAGAGTGTCAGTGAGTGATAGAGAGTGTCAGAGAGTGTCAGAGAGTGTTAAAGAGTGATAGTGAGCGTCAGAGATTGTCAGAGAGTGACAGAGAGTGTCAGAGTCTGATAGTGAGTGTCTGAGAGTGTCTGACATTGTCAGAGAGTGTCAGCGAGTGATAGAGAGTGTCGGAGAGAGATAGAGAGTGGCAGAGAGTGATAGAGAGAGTCAGAGAATGATAGTGAGTGTCTGAGAGTGTCTGAGAGAGTCAGAGAGTGATAGAGAGTGTCAGAGAGCGAAAGAGAGTGATAGAGAGTGTCCGAGAGTGTCAGAGAGAGATAGAGATTGTCAGAGAGTGTCAGAGAGATGTAGAGTGTCAGAGAGTGATAGTGAGTGATAGAGAGTGTCAGAGAGTGATAGTGAGTGTCAGAGAGTGTCAGAGAGAGATAGAGAGTGTCAGAGAGTGTCAGAGAGAGATAGAGAGTGTCAGAGAGTGATAGTCAGTGTCAGAGAGTGATAGAGAGTGTCAGAGAGTGTCAGAGAGTGATAGTGATTGTCTGAGAGTGTCAGAGAGTATCAGAGAGTGTCAGAGAGTGTCAGAGAGTGAAAGAGAGTGTCAGAGTGTGTCAGAGAGTCATAGAGAGTGTCAGAGAGTGTCAGAGAGTGTCAGAGAGCGTCAGAGAGTGATAGTGAGTGTCAGAGAGTGTCAGAGAGTGATAGTGAGTGTCTGAGAGTGTCAGAGAGTGATAGAGAGTGATAGAGAATGTCAGAGAGTGTCAGAGAGTGATGGATAGTGATTGAGAGTGTCAGACAGTGATAGTGAGTGATCGAGAGTGTCAGAGAGTGATAGCGAGTGATAGAGAGTGATAGTGAGTGTCTGAGAGTGTCAGAGCGAGTCAGACAGTGATAGAGTGTTTCAGAGAGTCAGTGAGTGATAGAGAGTGTCAGAGACTGTCAGAGAGTATCAGAGAGTGTCAGACAGTGATAGTGAGTGATCGAGAGTGTCAGAGAGTGATAGAGAGTGATAGAGAGTGATAGTGAGTGTCTGAGAGTGTCTGAGAGTGTCAGAGCGAGTCAGACAGTGATAGAGTGTTTCAGAGAGTCAGTGAGTGATAGAGAGTGTCAGAGAGTGTCAGAGAGTGATAGTGAGTGGATGAGAGTGTCTGAGAGTGTCAGAGAGTGTCAGAGAGTGTCAGAGAGTGATAGAGAGTGATAGAGAGTGATAGAGAGTGTCAGAGAGTGTCAGAGAGTGATAGAGAGTGTCAGAGAGCGATAGTGAGTGTCAGAGAGTGTCAGAGAGTGATAGAGAGTGTCTGTGAGTGTCTAAGAGTGTCACAGAGTGTCAGAGAGTGATAGTGATTGTCTGAGAGTGTCAGAGTGTGTCAGAGTGTGTCAGAGAGTGACAGAGAGTGTCAGAGAGTGATAGAGAGTGTCAGTGAGTGTCAGAGAGTGATAGAGGGTGTCAGTGAGGGTCAGAGAGTGTCAGAGATTGTCAGAGAGTGGCAGTGAGTGTCTGAGAGAGACAGAGTGTGTCAGAGATTGATTGAGAGTGTCAGAGAGTTATAGAGAGTGTCAGAGAGTTTCAGAGAGAGTCACAGATTGTCAGAGAGTGATAGTGTGTGTCAGAGAGTGTCAGAGAGTGGTAGTGAGTGTCAGAGAGTGTCAGAGAGTGTCAGAGAGTGATAGTGAGTGTCTGAGAGTGTAAGAGTGTGTCAGAGAGTGATAGTGAGTGTCTGAGAGTGTCAGAGTGTTTCAGAGAGTGATAGTGAGTGTCTGAGAGTGTCAGAGTGTGTCAGAGTGTGTCAGAGAATGATAGTGAGTGTCAGAGAGTATCAGAGAGTGATCGAGAGTGATAGACAGTGTCAGAGAGTGATCGAGAGTGTCAGAGAGTGATAGAGAGTGTCAGAGCGTGTCAGAGAGTGTCAGAGAGTGTCAGAGTGTGTCAGAGATTGATAGTGTGTGTCAGAGAGTGTCAGAGAGTGATAGTGAGTTTCAGAGAGTGATAGTGTATGACTGAGAGTGTCAGAATGTGTCAGAGAGTGATAGTGAGTGTCTGAGCGCGTCAGAGTGTGTCAGAGAGTGATAGTGAGTGTCTGAGAGTGTCAGAGAGTGTCAGAGAGTGATGGAGAGCGATTGAAAGTGTCAGAGAGTGTCAGAGAGTGATAGAGAGTGTCAGAGAGTGTCAGAGAGTGTCATAGAGTGATAGTGAGTGTCAGAGAGTGTCAGAGAATGATAGTGATTGTCTGAGAGTGTCAGAGAGTGTCAGAGATTGTCAGAGAGTGATAGTGAGTGTCAGAGAGTGTCAGAGAGTGATAGAGAGTGTCAGAGAGTGTCAGAGTGTGTCAGAGATTGTCAGAGAGTGATAGTGATTGTCTGAGAGTGTCAGAGAGTGTCAGAGATTGTCAGAGAGTGATAGTGAGTGTCAGAGAGTGTCAGAGAGTGATAGTGAGTGTCAGAGAGTGTCAGAGAGTGATAGTGATTGTCTGAGAGTGTCAGAGAGTATCAGAGAGTGTCAGAGAGTGATAGTGATTGTCTGAGAGTGTCAGAGAGTGTCAGAGATTGTCAGAGAGTGATAGTGAGTGTCAGAGAGTGTCAGAGAGTGATAGTGAGTGTCAGAGAGTGTCAGAGAGTGATAGTGATTGTCTGAGAGTGTCAGAGAGTATCAGAGAGTGTCAGTGAGTGTCAGAGAGTGTCAGAGAGTGATTGTGAGTGTCAAAGAGTGTCAGAGAGTGATGACGAGTGTCTGAGAGTGTCAGAGAGTGTCAGAGAGTGAAAGAGAGTGTCAGAGAGTGTCAGAGAGTGATAGAGAGTGTCAGAGAGTGTCAGAGAGTCTCAGAGAGTGATAGAGTGTGATAGAGAGTGTCAGAGTGTGTCAGAGAGTGTCAGAGAGTGTCAGAGAGCGATAATGAGTGTCTGACAGTGATAGAGAGTGTCAGAATGTGATATAGAGTGTCAGAGAGAGTCAGAGAGTCATAGAGTGTGTCAGAGAGTGTCTGAGAGGTCAGAGAGTGTCAGAGAGTGTCAGAGAGTGTCAGAGAGTGATAGTGAGTGCCAGAGAGTGTCAGAGAGTGATAGCGAGTGTCAGAGAGAGTCAGAGAGTGATAGAGAGTGATAGAGAGTGTCAGAGAGTGATAGTGAATGTCTGAGATTGTCAGAGAGTGTCAGAGAGTGTCAGGGAGTGTCAGAGAATGATAGAGAGTGATAGAGAGTGTCAGAGAGTGTCAGTGAGTGATAGAGAGTGTCAGAGAGTGTCAGAGAGTGTTAAAGAGTGATAGTGAGCGTCAGAGATTGTCAGAGAGTGACAGAGAGTGTCAGAGTCTGATAGTGAGTGTCTGAGAGTGTCTGACATTGTCAGAGAGTGTCAGCGAGTGATAGAGAGTGTCGGAGAGAGATAGAGAGTGGCAGAGAGTGATAGAGAGAGTCAGAGAATGATAGTGAGTGTCTGAGAGTGTCTGAGAGAGTCAGAGAGTGATAGAGAGTGTCAGAGAGCGAAAGAGAGTGATAGAGAGTGTCCGAGAGTGTCAGAGAGAGATAGAGATTGTCAGAGAGTGTCAGAGAGATGTAGAGTGTCAGAGAGTGATAGTGAGTGATAGAGAGTGTCAGAGAGTGATAGTGAGTGTCAGAGAGTGTCAGAGAGAGATAGAGAGTGTCAGAGAATGTCAGAGAGAGATAGAGAGTGTCAGAGAGTGATAGTCAGTGTCAGAGAGTGATAGAGAGTGTCAGAGAGTGTCAGAGAGTGATAGTGATTGTCTGAGAGTGTCAGAGAGTATCAGAGAGTGTCAGAGAGTGTCAGAGAGTGAAAGAGAGTGTCAGAGTGTGTCAGAGAGTCATAGAGAGTGTCAGAGAGTGTCAGAGAGTGTCAGAGAGCGTCAGAGAGTGATAGTGAGTGTCAGAGAGTGTCAGAGAGTGATAGTGAGTGTCTGAGAGTGTCAGAGAGTGATAGAGAGTGATAGAGAATGTCAGAGAGTGTCAGAGAGTGATGGATAGTGATTGAGAGTGTCAGACAGTGATAGTGAGTGATCGAGAGTGTCAGAGAGTGATAGCGAGTGATAGAGAGTGATAGTGAGTGTCTGAGAGTGTCAGAGCGAGTCAGACAGTGATAGAGTGTTTCAGAGAGTCAGTGAGTGATAGAGAGTGTCAGAGACTGTCAGAGAGTATCAGAGAGTGTCAGAGAGTGATAGTGAGTGGATGAGAGTGTCTGAGAATGTCAGAGAGTGTCAGAGAGTGATAGAGAGTGATAGAGAGTGATAGAGAGTGTCAGAGAGTGTCAGAGAGTGATAGAGAGTGTCAGAGAGCGATAGTGAGTGTCAGAGAGTGTCAGAGAGTGATAGTGAGTGTCTGTGCGTGTCTGAGAGTGTCAGAGAGTGTCAGAGAGTGATAGTGATTGTCTGAGAGTGTCAGAGTGTGTCAGAGTGTGTCAGAGAGTGACAGAGAGTGTCAGAGAGTGATAGAGAGTGTCAGTGAGTGTCAGAGAGTGATAGAGGGTGTCAGTGAGGGTCAGAGGGTGTCAGATATTGTCAGAGAGTGACACTGAGTGTCTGAGAGTGACAGAGTGTGTCAGAGATTGATTGAGAGTGTCAGAGAGTTATAGAGAGTGTCAGAGAGTTTCAGAGAGTGTCACAGATTGTCAGAGAGTGATAGTGTGTGTCAGAGAGTGATAGTGAGTGTCAGAGAGTGTCAGAGAGTGTCAGAGAGTGATAGTGAGTGTCTGGGAGTGTAAGAGTGTGTCAGAGAGTGATAGTGAGTATCTGAGCGTGTCAGAGTGTTTCAGAGAGTGATAGTGAGTGTATGAGAGTGTCAGAGTGTGTCAGAGTTTGTCAGAGAGTGATAGTGAGTGTCAGAGAGTGTCAGAGAGTGATAAAGAGTGATAAACAGTGTCAGAGAGAGATCGAGAGTGTCAGAGAGTGTCAGAGTGTGTCAGAGACTGATAGTGTGTGTCAGAGAGTGTCAGAGAGTGATAGTGAGTGTCAGAGAGTGATAGTGTATGACTGAGAGTGTCAGAATGTGTCAGAGAGTGATAGTGAGTGTCTGAGAGTGTCAGAGAGTGTCAGAGAGTGATAGAGAGCGATTGACAGTGTCAGAGAGTGTCAGAGAGTGAAAGAGAGTGTCAGACAGTGTCAGAGTGTGTCATAGAGTGATAGTGAGTGTCAGAGAGTGTCAGAGAATGATAGTGATTGTCTGAGAGTGTCAGAGAGTGTCAGAGATTGTCAGAGAGTGATAGTGAGTGTCAGAGAGTGTCAGAGAGTGATAGAGAGTGTCAGAGAGTGTCAGAGTGTGTCAGAGATTGTCAGAGAGTGATAGTGATTGTCTGAGAGTGTCAGAGAGTGTCAGAGATTGTCAGAGAGTGATAGTGAGTGTCAGAGAGTGTCAGAGAGTGTCAGAGATTGTCAGAGAGTGATAGTAAGTGTCAAAGAGTGTCAGAGTGTGATAGTGAGTGTCAGAGAGTGTCAGAGAGTGATAGTGATTGTCTGAGAGTGTCAGAGAGTATCAGAGAGTGTCAGAGAGTGTCAGAGAGTGAAAGAGAGTGTCAGAGAGTGTCAGAGAGTCTCAGAGAGTGATAGAGAGTGACAGAGAGTGTCAGAGTGTGTCAGAGAGTGTCAGAGAGTGTCAGAGAGCGATAGAGAGTGATAGTGAGTGATAGTGAGTGTCTGAGAGTGTCAGAGCGAGTCAGACAGTGATAGAGTGTATCAGAGAGTCAGTGAGTGATAGAGAGTGTCAGAGACTGTCAGAGAGTGTCAGAGAGTGTCAGAGAGTGATAGTGAGTGGATGAGAGTGTCTGAGAGTGTCAGAGAGTGTCAGAGAGTGTCAGAGAGTGATAGAGAGTGATAGAGAGTGATAGAGAGTGTCAGAGAGTGTCAGAGAGTGATAGAGAGTGTCAGAGAGCGATAGTGAGTGTCAGAGAGTGTCAGAGAGTGATAGGGAGTGTCTGTGAGGGTCTGAGAGTGTCAGAGAGTGTCAGAGAGTGATAGTGATTGTCTGAGAGTGTCAGAGTGTGTCAGAGCGTGTCAGAGAGTGACAGAGAGTGTCAGAGAGTGATAGAGAGTGTCAGTGAGTGTCAGAGAGTGATAGAGGGTGTCAGTGAGGGTCAGAGAGTGTCAGAGATTGTCAGAGAGTGACACTGAGTGTCTGTGAGTGACAGAGTGTGTCAGAGATTGATTGAGAGTGTCAGAGAGTTATAGAGAGTGTCAGAGAGTTTCAGAGAGTGTCACAGATTGTCAGAGAGTGATAGTGTGTGTCAGAGAGTGTCAGAGAGTGATAGTGAGTGTGAGAGAGTGTCAGAGAGTGCCAGAGAGTAATAGTGAGTGTCTGAGAGTGTAAGAGTGTGTCAGAGAGTGATAGTGAGTGTCTGAGAGTGTCAGAGTGTTTCAGAGAGTGATAGTGAGTGTCTGAGAGTGTCAGAGTGTGTCAGAGTGTGTCAGAGAGTGATAGTGAGTGTCAGAGAGTGTCAGAGAGTGATAGAGAGTGATAAACAGTGTCAGAGAGTGATCGAGAGTGTCAGAGAGTGATAGAGAGTGTCAGAGAGTGTCAAAGAGTGTCAGAGTGTGTCAGAGACTGATAGTGTGTGTCAGAGAGTGTCAGAGAGTGATAGTGAGTGTCAGAGAGTGATAGTGTATCACTGAGAGTGTCAGAATGTGTCAGAGAGTGATAGTGAGTGTCTGAGAGCGTCAGAGTGTGTCAGAGAGTGATAGTGAGTGTCTGAGAGTGTCAGAGAGTGTCAGAGAGTGATAGAGAGCGATTGACAGTGTCAGAGAGTGTCAGAGAGTGATAGAGAGTGTCAGAGAGTGTCAGAGTGTGTCATAGAGTGATAGTGAGTGTCAGAGACTGTCAGAGAGTGATAGTGAGTGTCAGAGAGTGTCAGAGAGTGATAGAGAGTGTCAGAGTGTGTCAGAGATTGTCAGAGAGTGATAGTGATTGTCTGAGAGTGTCAGAGAGAGATAGTGAGTGTCAGAGAGTGTCACAGAGTGATAGTGATTGTCTGAGAGTGTCAGAGAGTATCAGAGAGTGTCAGAGAGTGATAGTGATTGTCTGAGAGTGTCAGAGAGTGTCAGAGATTGTCAGAGAGTGATAGTGAGTGTCAGAGAGTGTCAGAGAGTGATAGTGAGTGTCAGAGAGTCTCAGAGAGTGATAGAGAGTGTTAGAGAGTGTCAGAGTGTGTCAGAGAGTGTCAGAGAGTGTCAGAGAGTGTCAGAGAGCGATAATGTGTGTCTGACAGTGATAGAGAGTTTCAGAGAGTGTCAGAGAGTGATATAGAGTGTCAGAGAGAGTCAGAGAGTCATAGAGTGTGTCAGAGACTGTCTGAGAGTGTCAGAGAGTGTCAGAGAGTGTCAGAGAGCGTCAGAGAGTGATAGTGAGTGTCAGATAGTGTCAGAGAGTGATAGAGAGTGACAGAGAGTGATACAGAGTGTCAGAGAGTGTCAGAGAGTCATAGAGAGTGTCAGAGAGTGTCAGAGAGTGTCAGAGAGCGTCAGAGAGTGATAGTGAGTGTCAGAGAGTGTCAGAGAGTGATAGTGAGTCTCTGAGAGTGTCAGAGAGTGATAGAGACTGATAGAGAATGTCAGAGAGTGTCAGAGAGTGATGGATAGTGATTGAGAGTGTCAGACAGTGATAGTGAGTGATCGAGAGTGTCAGAGAGTGATAGAGAGTGATAGAGAGTGATAGTGAGTGTCTGAGAGTGTCTGAGAGTGTCAGAGCGAGTCAGGCAGTGATAGAGTGTTTCAGAGAGTCAGTGAGTGATAGAGAGTGTCAGAGAGTGTCAGAGAGTGATAGTGAGTGGATGAGAGTGTCTGAGAGTGTCAGAGAGTGTCAGAGAGTGTCAGAGAGTGTCAGAGAGTGATAGAGAGTGATAGAGAGTGATAGAGAGTGTCAGAGAGTGTCAGAGAGTGATATAGAGTGTCAGAGAGCGATAGTGAGTGTCAGAGAGTGTCAGAGAGTGATAGTGAGTGTCTGTGAGTGTCTGAGAGTGTCACAGAGTGTCAGAGAGTGATAGTGATTGTCTGAGAGTGTCAGAGTGTGTCAGAGTGTGTCAGAGAGTGACAGAGAGTGTCAGAGAGTGATAGAGAGTGTCAGTGAGTGTCAGAGAGTGATAGAGGGTGTCAGTGAGGGTCAGAGAGTGTCAGAGATTGTCAGAGAGTGGCAGTGAGTGTCTGAGAGTGACAGAGTGTGTCAGAGATTGATTGAGAGTGTCAGAGAGTTATAGAGAGTGTCAGAGAGTTTCAGAGAGTGTCACAGATTGTCAGAGAGTGATAGTGTGTGTCAGAGAGTGTCAGAGAGTGGTAGTGAGTGTCAGAGAGTGTCAGAGAGTGATAGTGAGTGTCTGAGAGTGTAAGAGTGAGTCAGAGAGTGATAGTGAGTGTCTGAGAGTGTCAGAGTGTTTCAGAGAGTGATAGTGAGTGTCTGAGAGTGTCAGAGTGTGTCAGAGTGTGTCAGAGAGTGATAGTGAGTGTCAGAGAGTATCAGAGAGTGATCGAGAGTGATAGACAGTGTCAGAGAGTGATCGAGAGTGTCAGAGAGTGATAGAGAGTGTCAGAGCGTGTCAGAGAGTGTCAGAGAGTGTCAGAGTGTGTCAGAGACTGATAGTGTGTGCCAGAGAGTGTCAGAGAGTGATAGTGAGTTTCAGAGAGTGATAGTGTATGACTGAGAGTGTCAGAATGTGTCAGAGAGTGATAGTGAGTGTCTGAGCACGTCAGAGTGTGTCAGAGAGTGATAGTGAGTGTCTGAGAGTGTCAGAGAGTGTCAGAGAGTGATGGAGAGCGATTGACAGTGTCAGAGAGTGTCAGAGAGTGATAGAGAGTGTCAGAGAGTGTCAGAGAGTGTCATAGAGTGATAGTGAGTGTCAGAGAGTGTCAGAGAATGATAGTGATTGTCTGAGAGTGTCAGAGAGTGTCAGAGATTGTCAGAGTGTGATAGTGAGTGTCAGAGAGTGTCAGAGAGTGATAGAGAGTGTCAGAGAGTGTCAGAGTGTGTCAGAGATTGTCAGAGAGTGATAGTGATTGTCTGAGAGTGTCAGAGAGTGTCAGAGATTGTCAGAGAGTGATAGTGAGTGTCAGAGAGTGTCAGAGAGTGATAGTGAGTGTCAGAGAGTGTCAGAGAGTGATAGTGATTGTCTGAGAGTGTCAGAGAGTATCAGAGAGTGTCAGAGAGTGATAGTGATTGTCTGAGAGTGTCAGAGAGTGTCAGAGATTGTCAGAGAGTGATAGTGAGTGTCAGAGAGTGTCAGAGAGTGATAGTGAGTGTCAGAGAGTGTCAGAGAGTGATAGTGATTGTCTGAGAGTGTCAGAGAGTATCAGAGAGTGTCAGAGAGTGTCAGAGAGTGATTGTGAGTGTCAAAGAGTGTCAGAGAGTGATGACGAGTGTCTGAGAGTGTCAGAGAGTGTCAGAGAGTGAAAGAGAGTGTCAGAGAGTGTCAGAGAGTGATAGAGAGTGTCAGAGAGTGTCAGAGAGTCTCAGAGAGTGATAGAGTGTGATAGAGAGTGTCAGAGTGTGTCAGAGAGTGTCAGAGAGTGTCAGAGAGTGTCAGAGAGCGATAATGAGTGTCTGACAGTGATAGAGAGTGTCAGAATGTGATATAGAGTGTCAGAGAGAGTCAGAGAGTCATAGAGTGTGTCAGAGAGTGTCTGAGAGGTCAGAGAGTGTCAGAGAGTGTCAGAGAGTGTCAGAGAGTGATAGTGAGTGCCAGAGAGTGTCAGAGAGTGATAGCGAGTGTCAGAGAGAGTCAGAGAGTGATAGAGAGTGATAGAGAGTGTCAGAGAGTGATAGTGAATGTCTGAGATTGTCAGAGAGTGTCAGAGAGTGTCAGAGAGTGTTAAAGAGTGATAGTGAGCGTCAGAGATTGTCAGAGAGTGACAGAGAGTGTCAGAGTCTGATAGTGAGTGTCTGAGAGTGTCTGACATTGTCAGAGAGTGTCAGCGAGTGATAGAGAGTGTCGGAGAGAGATAGAGAGTGGCAGAGAGTGATAGAGAGAGTCAGAGAATGATAGTGAGTGTCTGAGAGTGTCTGAGAGTGTCAGAGAGCGAAAGAGAGTGATAGAGAGTGTCCGAGAGTGTCAGAGAGAGATAGAGATTGTCAGAGAGTGATAGTGAGTGATAGAGAGTGTCAGAGAGTGATAGTGAGTGTCAGAGAGTGTCAGAGAGAGATAGAGAGTGTCAGAGAGTGATAGTCAGTGTCAGAGAGTGATAGAGAGTATCAGAGAGTGTCAGAGAGTGATAGAGAGTGTCAGAGACTGTCAGAGAGAGATAGAGAGTGTCGGAGAGTGATAGAGAATGTCAGAGAGTGTCACAGTGTTATAGTGAGTGTACGAGAATGTCAAAGAGTGTCAGAGAGCGATAGAGAGTGATAGAGAGTGATAGAGAGTGTCAGAGAGTTTCAGAGAGTGATAGAGAGTGTCAGAGAGGTTCACAGAGTGATCGTGAGTGTCTGAGAGTGTCAGAGAGTGTCAAAGAGTGAAAGAGAGTGTCAGAGAGTGTCAGAGAGTGATAGAGAGTGTCAGAGTGTGTCCGAGAGTCTCAGAGAGTGTCAGAGAGTGTCAGAGATCGATAATGAGTGTCTGAGAGTGTCTGAGAGTGTCAGAGAGAGTCAGAGAGTGAAAGAGAGTGACAGAGAGTGACAGAGAGTGTCAGAGAGTGATAGTGATTGTCTGAGAGTGTCAGAGAGTGTCAGAGAGTGTCAGAGAGTGCTAGTGAGTGTCAGAGAGTGTCAGAGAGTATCAGAGAGTGATGGTGAGTGTCTGAGAGTGTCTGAGAGTGTCAGAGAGTGTCAGAGAGTGTCAGAGAGTGAAAGAGAGTGTCAGAGAGTGTCAGAGAGTGATAGTGATTGTCTGAGAGTGTCAGAGAGTGCTAGTGAGTGTCAGAGAGTGTCAGAGAGTATCAGAGAGTGATGGTGAGTGTCTGAGAGTGTCTGAGAGTGTCAGAGAGTGTCAGAGAGTGTCAGAGAGTGAAAGAGAGTGTCAGAGAGTGTCAGAGAGTGATAGTGATTGTCTGAGAGTGTCAGAGAGTGTCAGAGAGTGTCAGAGACTGATAGTGAGTGTCAGAGAGTGTCAGAGAGTATCAGAGAGTGTCAGAGAGTGTCAGAGAGTGTCAGAGAGTGATGGTGAGTGTCTGAGAGTGTCTGAGAGTGTCAGAGAGTGTCAGAGAGTGTCAGAGAGTGAAAGAGAGTGTCAGAGAGTGTCAGAGAGTGATGGTGATTGTCTGAGAGTGTCAGAGAGTGTCAGAGAGTGTCAGAGACTGATAGTGAGTGTCAGAGAGTGTCAGAGAGTATCAGAGAGTGTCAGAGAGTGTCAGAGAGTGTCAGAGAGTGATGGTGAGTGTCTGAGAGTGTCAGAGAGTGTCAGAGAATGATAGAGAGTGTCAGAGAGTGATAGAGAGTGTCAGAGGGTGTCAGAGAGTGATAGAGAGTGTCAGAGAGTGTCAGAGAGCGATAGTGAGTGTCCGAGAGTGTCTGCGAGTGATAGAGAGTGTCAGTGAGTGATCGAGAATGTCAGAGAATGATAGTGAGTGTCAGAGAGTGTCACAGATTGATAGAGAGTGTCAGAGAGTGATAGAGAGTGTCAGAGAGTGATAGTGAGTGTCTGAGAGTATCAGAGATTGATAGTGAGTTTCAGAGAGAATCAGAGAGTGATAGCAAGTGTCTGAGCGTGTCTGAGAGTGCAAGAGAGTGTCAGAGAGTGATAGAGAGTGTCAGAGAGTGATAGAGAGTGATAGAGAGTGTCAGAGAGTGATAGTGAGTATCTGACAGTCTCTGAGAGTGTCTGAGAGTGTCAGAGAGATTCAGAGAGTGTTTCAGATTGTCAGAGAGTGTAAGAGAGTGTCCGCGAGTGAAAGAGAGTGTCAGAGAGTGGCAGAGAGTGATAGAGAGAGTCAGAGAGAATAGTGAGTGTCTGAGAGTGTCAAACAGTGTCAGAGAGTGTCAGAGAGAGATAGACAGTGTCAGAGAGTGATAGTGAGTGTCTGAGAATGTCAGAGAGTGATAGAGAGTGATAGAGAGTGATAGAGAGTGTCAGAGAGTGTCAGAGAGTGATAGAGAGTGTCAGAGAGTGTCAGAGAGTCATAGAGAGTGTCAGAGAGTGTCTGAGAGGTCAGAGAGTGTCAGAGAGTGTCAGAGAGTGATAGTGAGTGTCGGAGAGTGTCAGAGAGTGATAGAGAGTGATAGAGAGTGTCAGAGAGTGTCAGAGAGTGTCAGAGAGTGATAGTGAGTTTCAGAGAGTGTCAGAGAGTGATAGCGAGTGTCAGAGAGTGTAAGAGAGTGATAGAGAGTGTCAGAGAGTGTCAGAGTGTCAGAGAATGATAGTGAACGTCTGAGATTGTCAGAGAGTGTCAGAGAGTGTCAGAGAGTGTCAGAGAATGATAGAGAGTGATAGAGAGTGTCAGAGAGTGTCAGAAAGTCTCAGAGAGTGATAGAGGGTGTCAGAGGGTGTCAGAGAGTATTAGAGCGTAATAGTGAGTCTCAGAGATTGTCAGAGAGTGATAGAGAGTGTCAGAGTGTGTCAGAGAGTGATAGAGAGTGTCGGAATGTGATAGTGAGTGTCTGAGAGTGTCTGAGAGTGTCTGAGATTGTCAGAGAGTGTCAGAGAGTGTCAGCGAGTGATAGAGAGTGTCGGAGAGAGATAGAGACTGGCAGAGAGTGATAGAGAGAGTCAGAGAATGATAGTGAATGTCTGAGAGTGTCTGAGATTGTCAGAGAGTGATAGAGAGTGTCAGAGAGTTTCAGAGAGTGTCAGAGAGATATAGAGAGTGTCAGAGAGAGATAGAGAGGGGCAGAGAGTGATAGAGAGTGTCAGAGAGTGTCAGAGAGTGATAGTGAGTGTCAGAGAGTGTCAGAGAGAGATAGAGAGCGTCAGAGAGTGATAGTGAGTGTCAGAGAATGTCAGAGAGTGTCAGAGAGTGATAGTGAGTGTCTGAGAGTGTCAGAGAGTGTCAGGGAGTAATAGTGAAAGTCCGAGAGTGTCTGAGAGTGTCAGAGAGTGTCAGAGAATGATAGTGAGTGATAGAGAGTGATAGAGAGTGTCAGAGAGTGTCAGAGAGTGTCAGAGAGTGATAGAGACTGTCAGAGAGTGTCAGAGAGTGTCAGAGAGTGATAGTGAGTGTCAGAGAGTGTCAGAGTGTGATAGAGTGTGTCAGAGTGTGTCAGAGAGTGATAGTGAGTGTCTGAGAGGGTCTGAGAGTGTCTGAGAGTGTCTGAGATTGTCAGAGAGTGTCAGCGAGTGATAGAGAGTGTCTGAGAGTTTCAGAGAGAGGCAGAGAGTGATAGAGAGAGTCAGAGAGTGATAGTGATGTGTCTGAGAGTGTCTGAGAGTGTCCGAGAGTGTCAGAGAGACATAGAGATTGTCAGAGAGAGTCAGAGAGAGGTAGAGAGTTTCAGAGAGTGATAGTGAGTGATAGAGAGTGTCAGAGAGTGATAGTGAGTGTCAGAGAGTGTCAGAGAGAGATAGAGAGCGTCAGAGAGTGATAGTGAGTGTCAGAGAATGTCAGAGAGTGTCAGAGAGAGCTAGAGAGTGTCAGAGAGTGATAGTGAGTGTCTGAGAGTGTCAGAGAGTGTCAGGGAGTGATAGTGAAAGTCCGAGAGTGTCTGAGAGTGTCAGAGAGTGTCAGAGAATGATAGAGAGTGATAGAGAGTGTCAGAGAGTGTCAGATAGTGTCAGAGAGTGTCAGAGAGTGATAGAGAGTGTCAGAGAGTGTCAGAGAGTGTCAGAGAGTGTCAGAGAGTGATAGTGAGTTTCAGAGAGTGTCAGAGTGTGATAGAGTGTGTCAGAGTGTGTCAGAGAGTGATAGTGAGTGTCTGAGAGGGTCTGAGAGTGTCTGAGAGTGTCTGAGATTGTCAGAGAGTGTCAGCGAGTGATAGAGAGTGTCTGAGAGTTTCAGAGAGAGGCAGAGAGTGATAGAGAGAGTCAGAGAGTGTCAGAGTGTGATAGAGTGTGTCAGAGTGTGTCAGAGAGTGATAGTGAGTGTCTGAGAGGGTCTGAGAGTGTCTGAGAGTGTCTGAGATTGTCAGAGAGTGTCAGCGAGTGATAGAGAGTGTCTGAGAGTTTCAGAGAGTGTCAGAGAGAGATAGAGAGTGTCAGAGAGTGATAGTCAGTGTCAGAGAGTGATAGAGAGTATCAGAGAGTGTCAGAGAGTGATAGAGAGTGTCAGAGACTGTCAGAGAGAGATAGAGAGTGTCGGAGAGTGATAGAGAATGTCAGAGAGTGTCACAGTGTTATAGTGAGTGTACGAGAATGTCAAAGAGTGTCAGAGAGCGATAGAGAGTGATAGAGAGTGATAGAGAGTGTCAGAGAGTTTCAGAGAGTGATAGAGAGTGTCAGAGAGGTTCACAGAGTGATCATGAGTGTCTGAGAGTGTCAGAGAGTGTCAGAGAGTGAAAGAGAGTGTCAGAGAGTGTCAGAGAGTGATAGAGAGTGTCAGAGTGTGTCCGAGAGTCTCAGAGAGTGTCAGAGAGTGTCAGAGATCGATAATGAGTGTCTGAGAGTGTCTGAGAGTGTCAGAGAGTGTCAGAGAGTGAAAGAGAGTGACAGAGAGTGACAGAGAGTGTCAGAGAGTGATAGTGATTGTCTGAGAGTGTCAGAGAGTGTCAGAGAGTGTCAGAGAGTGCTAGTGAGTGTCAGAGAGTGTCAGAGAGTATCAGAGAGTGATGGTGAGTGTCTGAGAGTGTCTGAGAGTGTCAGAGAGTGTCAGAGAGTGTCAGAGAGTGAAAGAGAGTGCCAGAGAGTGTCAGAGAGTGATAGTGATTGTCTGAGAGTGTCAGAGAGTGCTAGTGAGTGTCAGAGAGTGTCAGAGAGTATCAGAGAGTGATGGTGAGTGTCTGAGAGTGTCTGAGAGTGTCAGAGAGTGTCAGAGAGTGTCAGAGAGTGAAAGAGAGTGTCAGAGAGTGTCAGAGAGTGATAGTGATTGTCTGAGAGTGTCAGAGAGTGTCAGAGAGTGTCAGAGACTGATAGTGAGTGTCAGAGAGTGTCAGAGAGTATCAGAGAGTGTCAGAGAGTGTCAGAGAGTGTCAGAGAGTGATGGTGAGTGTCTGAGAGTGTCTGAGAGTGTCAGAGAGTGTCAGAGAGTGTCAGAGAGTGTCAGAGAGTGTCAGAGAGTGTCAGAGAGTGATGGTGATTGTCTGAGAGTGTCAGAGAGTGTCAGAGAGTGTCAGAGACTGATAGTGAGTGTCAGAGAGTGTCAGAGAGTATCAGAGAGTGTCAGAGAGTGTCAGAGAGTGTCAGAGAGTGATGGTGAGTGTCTGAGAGTGTCAGAGAGTGTCAGAGAATGATAGAGAGTGTCAGAGAGTGATAGAGAGTGTCAGAGGGTGTCAGAGAGTGATAGAGAGTGTCAGAGAGTGTCAGAGAGCGATAGTGAGTGTCCGAGAGTGTCTGCGAGTGATAGAGAGTGTCAGTGAGTGATCGAGAATGTCAGAGAATGATAGTGAGTGTCAGAGAGTGTCACAGATTGATAGAGAGTGTCAGAGAGTGATAGAGAGTGTCAGAGAGTGATAGTGAGTGTCTGAGAGTATCAGAGATTGATAGTGAGTTTCAGAGAGAATCAGAGAGTGATAGCAAGTGTCTGAGCGTGTCTGAGAGTGCAAGAGAGTGTCAGAGAGTGATAGAGAGTGTCAGAGAGTGATAGAGAGTGATAGAGAGTGTCAGAGAGTGATAGTGAGTATCTGACAGTCTCTGAGAGTGTCTGAGAGTGTCAGAGAGATTCAGAGAGTGTTTCAGATTGTCAGAGAGTGTAAGAGAGTGTCCGCGAGTGAAAGAGAGTGTCAGAGAGTGGCAGAGAGTGATAGAGAGAGTCAGAGAGAATAGTGAGTGTCTGAGAGTGTCAAACAGTGTCAGAGAGTGTCAGAGAGAGATAGAGATTGTCAGAGAGAGTCAGAGAGAGGTAGAGAGTTTCAGAGAGTGATAGTGAGTGATAGAGAGTGTCAGAGAGTGATAGTGAGTGTCAGAGAGTGTCAGAGAGAGATAGAGAGCGTCAGAGAGTGATAGTGAGTGTCAGAGAATGTCAGAGAGTGTCAGAGAGAGCTAGAGAGTGTCAGAGAGTGATAGTGAGTGTCTGAGAGTGTCAGAGAGTGTCAGGGAGTGATAGTGAAAGTCCGAGAGTGTCTGAGAGTGTCAGAGAGTGTCAGAGAATGATAGAGAGTGATAGAGAGTGTCAGAGAGTGTCAGATAGTGTCAGAGAGTGTCAGAGAGTGATAGAGAGTGTCAGAGAGTGTCAGAGAGTGTCAGAGAGTGTCAGAGATTGATAGTGAGTGTCAGAGAGTGTCAGAGTGTGATAGAGTGTGTCAGAGTGTGTCAGAGAGTGATAGTGAGTGTCTGAGAGGGTCTGAGAGTGTCTGAGAGTGTCTGAGATTGTCAGAGAGTGTCAGCGAGTGATAGAGAGTGTCTGAGAGTTTCAGAGAGAGGCAGAGAGTGATAGAGAGAGTCAGAGAGTGTCAGAGTGTGATAGAGTGTGTCAGAGTGTGTCAGAGAGTGATAGTGAGTGTCTGAGAGGGTCTGAGAGTGTCTGAGAGTGTCTGAGATTGTCAGAGAGTGTCAGCGAGTGATAGAGAGTGTCTGAGAGTTTCAGAGAGTGCCAGAGAGAGAAAGAGAGTGTCAGAGAGTGATAGTCAGTGTCAGAGAGTGATAGAGAGTATCAGAGAGTGTCAGAGAGTGATAGAGAGTGTCAGAGACTGTCAGAGAGAGATAGAGAGTGTCGGAGAGTGATAGAGAATGTCAGAGAGTGTCACAGTGTTATAGTGAGTGTACGAGAATGTCAAAGAGTGTCAGAGAGCGATAGAGAGTGATAGAGAGTGATAGAGAGTGTCAGAGAGTTTCAGAGAGTGATAGAGAGTGTCAGAGAGGTTCACAGAGTGATCGTGAGTGTCTGAGAGTGTCAGAGAGTGTCAGAGAGTGAAAGAGAGTGTCAGAGAGTGTCAGAGAGTGATAGAGAGTGTCAGAGTGTGTCCGAGAGTCTCAGAGAGTGTCAGAGAGTGTCAGAGATCGATAATGAGTGTCTGAGAGTGTCTGAGAGTGTCAGAGAGTGTCAGAGAGTGAAAGAGAGTGACAGAGAGTGACAGAGAGTGTCAGAGAGTGATAGTGATTGTCTGAGAGTGTCAGAGAGTGTCAGAGAGTGTCAGAGAGTGCTAGTGAGTGTCAGAGAGTGTCAGAGAGTATCAGAGAGTGATGGTGAGTGTCTGAGAGTGTCTGAGAGTGTCAGAGAGTGTCAGAGAGTGTCAGAGAGTGTCAGAGTGTGAAAGAGAGTGTCAGAGAGTGTCAGAGAGTGATAGTGATTGTCTGAGAGTGTCAGAGAGTGCTAGTGAGTGTCAGAGAGTGTCAGAGAGTATCAGAGAGTGATGGTGAGTGTCTGAGAGTGTCTGAGAGTGTCAGAGAGTGTCAGAGAGTGTCAGAGAGTGAAAGAGAGTGTCAGAGAGTGTCAGAGAGTGATAGTGATTGTCTGAGAGTGTCAGAGAGTGTCAGAGAGTGTCAGAGACTGATAGTGAGTGTCAGAGAGTGTCAGAGAGTATCAGAGAGTGTCAGAGAGTGTCAGAGAGTGTCAGAGAGTGATGGTGAGTGTCTGAGAGTGTCTGAGAGTGTCAGAGAGTGTCAGAGAGTGTCAGAGAGTGAAAGAGAGTGTCAGAGAGTGTCAGAGAGTGATGGTGATTGTCTGAGAGTGTCAGAGAGTGTCAGAGAGTGTCAGAGACTGATAGTGAGTGTCAGAGAGTGTCAGAGAGTATCAGAGAGTGTCAGAGAGTGTCAGAGAGTGTCAGAGAGTGATGGTGAGTGTCTGAGAGTGTCAGAGAGTGTCAGAGAATGATAGAGAGTGTCAGAGAGTGATAGAGAGTGTCAGAGGGTGTCAGAGAGTGATAGAGAGTGTCAGAGAGTGTCAGAGAGCGATAGTGAGTGTCCGAGAGTGTCTGCGAGTGATAGAGAGTGTCAGTGAGTGATCGAGAATGTCAGAGAATGATAGTGAGTGTCAGAGAGTGTCACAGATTGATAGAGAGTGTCAGAGAGTGATAGAGAGTGTCAGAGAGTGATAGTGAGTGTCTGAGAGTATCAGAGATTGATAGTGAGTTTCAGAGAGAATCAGAGAGTGATAGCAAGTGTCTGAGCGTGTCTGAGAGTGCAAGAGAGTGTCAGAGAGTGATAGAGAGTGTCAGAGAGTGATAGAGAGTGATAGAGAGTGTCAGAGAGTGATAGTGAGTATCTGACAGTCTCTGAGAGTGTCTGAGAGTGTCAGAGAGATTCAGAGAGTGTTTCAGATTGTCAGAGAGTGTAAGAGAGTGTCCGCGAGTGAAAGAGAGTGTCAGAGAGTGGCAGAGAGTGATAGAGAGAGTCAGAGAGAATAGTGAGTGTCTGAGAGTGTCAAACAGTGTCAGAGAGTGTCAGAGAGAGATAGACAGTGTCAGAGAGTGATAGTGAGTGTCTGAGAATGTCAGAGAGTGATAGAGAGTGATAGAGAGTGATAGAGAGTGTCAGAGAGTGTCAGAGAGTGATAGACAGTGTCAGAGAGTGTCAGAGAGTCATAGAGAGTGTCAGAGAGTGTCTGAGAGGTCAGAGAGTGTCAGAGAGTGTCAGAGAGTGATAGTGAGTGTCGGAGATTGTCAGACAGTGATAGAGAGTGATAGAGAGTGTCAGAGAGTGTCAGAGAGTGTCAGAGAGTGATAGTGAGTTTCAGAGAGTGTCAGAGAGTGATAGCGAGTGTCAGAGAGTGTAAGAGAGTGATAGAGAGTGTCAGAGAGTGTCAGAGTGTCAGAGAATGATAGTGAACGTCTGAGATTGTCAGAGAGTGTCAGAGAGTGTCAGAGAGTGTCAGAGAATGATAGAGAGTGATAGAGAGTGTCAGAGAGTGTCAGAGAGTCTCAGAGAGTGATAGAGGGTGTCAGAGGGTGTCAGAGAGTGTTAGAGCGTAATAGTGAGTCTCAGAGATTGTCAGAGAGTGATAGAGAGTGTCAGAGTGTGTCAGAGAGTGATAGAGAGTGTCGGAATGTGATAGTGAGTGTCTGAGAGTGTCTGAGAGTGTCTGAGATTGTCAGAGAGTGTCAGAGAGTGTCAGCGAGTGATAGAGAGTGTCGGAGAGAGATAGAGACTGGCAGAGAGTGATAGAGAGAGTCAGAGAATGATAGTGAATGTCTGAGAGTGTCTGAGATTGTCAGAGAGTGATAGAGAGTGTCAGAGAGTTTCAGAGAGTGTCAGAGAGATATAGAGAGTGTCAGAGAGTGATAGTGAGTGTGTGAAAGTGTCAGAGAGTATCAGAGAGCGATAGAGAGTGATAGAGATTGTCAGAGAGTGTCAGAGAGAGATAGAGAGGGGCAGAGAGTGATAGAGAGTGTCAGAGAGTGTCAGAGAGTGTCAGAGAGTGATAGTGAGTGTCAGAGAGTGTCAGAGAGAGATAGAGAGCGTCAGAGAGTGATAGTGAGTGTCAGAGAATGTCAGAGAGTGTCAGAGAGAGATAGAGAGTGTCAGAGAGTGATAGTGAGTGTCTGAGAGTGTCAGAGAGTGTCAGGGAGTGATAGTGAAAGTCCAAGAGTGTCTGAGAGTGTCAGAGAGTGTCAGAGAATGATAGAGAGTGATAGAGAGTGTCAGAGAGTGTCAGATAGTGTCAGAGAGTGTCAGAGAGTGATAGAGAGTGTCAGAGAGTGTCAGAGAGTGTCAGAGAGTGTCAGAGAGTGATAGTGAGTGTCAGAGAGTGTCAGAGTGTGATAGAGTCTGTCAGAGTGTGTCAGAGAGTGATAGTGAGTGTCTGAGAGGGTCTGAGAGTTTCTGAGAGTGTCTGAGATTGTCAGAGAGTGTCAGCGAGTGATAGAGAGTGTCTGAGAGTTTCAGAGAGAGGCAGAGAGTGATAGAGAGGGTCAGAGAGTGATAGTGATGTGTCTGAGAGTGTCTGAGAGTGTCCGAGAGTGTCAGAGAGAGATAGAGATTGTCAGATAGAGTCAGAGAGAGGTAGAGAGTGTCAGAGAGTGATAGTGAGTGATAGAGAGTGTCAGAGAGTGATAGTGAGTGTCAGAGAGTGTCAGAGAGATAGAGAGTGTCAGAGAGTGATAGTGAGTGTCAGAGAGTGATAGAGAGTATCAGAGAGTGTCAGAGAGTGTCAGAGACTGTCAGAGAGAGATAGAGAGTGTCGGAGAGTGATAGTGAATGTCAGAGAGTGTCACAGTGTTATAGTGAGTGTATGAGAATGTCAGAGAGTGTCAGAGAGCGATAGAGAGTGATAGAGAGTGAGAGAGAGTGTCAGAGAGTGTCAGAGCGTGATAGAGAGTGTCAGAGAGGTTCACAGAGTGATCGTGAGTGTCTGAGAGTGTCAGAGAGTGTCAGAGAGTGAAAGAGAGTGTCAGAGAGTGTCAGAGAGTGATAGAGAGTGTCAGAGAGTGTCAGAGAGTCTCAGAGAGTGATAGAGTGTGATAGAGAGTGTCAGAGTGTGTCCGAGAGTCTCAGAGAGTGTCAGAGAGTGAAACAGAGTTTCAGAGAGTGTCAGAGAGTCATAGTGATTGTCTGAGAGTGTCAGAGAGTGTCAGAGAGTGATAGTGAGTGTCAGAGAGTGTCAGAGTATCAGAGAGTGTCAGAGAGTGTCAGACAGTGTCAGAGAGTGATGGTGAGTGATAGAGAGTGTCAGAGAGTGTCAGAGAGTGATAGAGAGTGTCAGAGAGCGATAGTGAGTGTCCGAGAGTGTCTGTGAGTGATAGAGTGTGTCAGTGAGTGATCGAGAATGTCAGAGAATGATAGTGAGTGTCAGAGAGTGTCACAGAGTGATAGAGAGTGTCAGAGAGTGTCTGAGAGGTCAGAGAGTGTCAGAGAGTGTCAGAGAGTGATAGTGAGTGTCGGAGAGTGTCAGAGAGTGATAGAGAGTGATAGAGAGTGTCAGAGAGTGTCAGAGAGTGTCAGAGAGTGTCAGAGAGTGATAGTGAGTTTCAGAGAGTGTCAGAGAGTGATAGCGAGTGTCAGAGAGTGTAAGAGAGTGATAGAGAGTGTCAGAGAGTGTCAGAGTGTCAGAGAATGATAGTGAACGTCTGAGATTGTCAGAGAGTGTCAGAGAGTGTCAGAGAGTGTCAGAGAATGATAGAGAGTGATAGAGAGTGTCAGAGAGTGTCAGAGAGTCTCAGAGAGTGATAGAGGGTGTCAGAGGGTGTCAGAGAGTGTTAGAGCGTAATAGTGAGTCTCAGAGATTGTCAGAGAGTGATAGAGAGTGTCAGAGTGTGTCAGAGAGTGATAGAGAGTGTCGGAATGTGATAGTGAGTGTCTGAGAGTGTCTGAGAGTGTCTGAGATTGTCAGAGAGTGTCAGAGAGTGTCAGCGAGTGATAGAGAGTGTCGGAGAGAGATAGAGACTGGCAGAGAGTGATAGAGAGAGTCAGAGAATAATAGTGAATGTCTGAGAGTGTCTGAGATTGTCAGAGAGTGATAGAGAGTGTCAGAGAGTTTCAGAGAGTGTCAGAGAGATATAGAGAGTGTCAGAGAGAGATAGAGAGGGGCAGAGAGTGATAGAGAGTGTCAGAGAGTGTCAGAGAGTGATAGTGAGTGTCAGAGAGTGTCAGAGAGAGATTGAGAGCGTCAGAGAGTGATAGTGAGTGTCAGAGAATGTCAGAGAGTGTCAGAGAGTGATAGTGAGTGTCTGAGAGTGTCAGAGAGTGTCAGGGAGTAATAGTGAAAGTCCGAGAGTGTCTGAGAGTGTCAGAGAGTGTCAGAGAATGATAGTGAGTGATAGAGAGTGTCAGAGAGTGTCAGAGAGTGTCAGAGAGTGATAGAGAGTGTCAGAGAGTGTCAGAGAGTGTCAGAGAGTGTCAGAGAGTGTCAGAGAGTGATAGTGAGTGTCAGAGAGTGTCAGAGTGTGATAGAGTGTGTCAGAGTGTGTCAGAGAGTAATAGTGAGTGTCTGAGAGGGTCTGAGAGTGTCTGAGAGTGTCTGAGATTGTCAGAGAGTGTCAGCGAGTGATAGAGAGTGTCTGAGAGTTTCAGAGAGAGGCAGAGAGTGATAGAGAGAGTCAGAGAGTGATAGTGATGTGTCTGAGAGTGTCTGAGAGTGTCCGAGAGTGTCAGAGAGAGATAGAGATTGTCAGAGAGAGTCAGAGAGAGGTAGAGAGTTTCAGAGAGTGATAGTGAGTGATAGAGAGTGTCAGAGAGTGATAGTGAGTGTCAGAGAGTGTCAGAGAGAGATAGAGAGCGTCAGAGAGTGATAGTGAGTGTCAGAGAATGTCAGAGAGTGTCAGAGAGAACTAGAGAGTGTCAGAGAGTGATAGTGAGTGTCTGAGAGTGTCAGAGAGTGTCAGGGAGTGATAGTGAAAGTCCGAGAGTGTCTGAGAGTGTCAGAGAGTGTCAGAGAATGATAGAGAGTGATAGAGAGTGTCAGAGAGTGTCAGATAGTGTCAGAGAGTGTCAGAGAGTGATAGAGAGTGTCAGAGAGTGTCAGAGAGTGTCAGAGAGTGTCAGAGAGTGATAGTGAGTGTCAGAGAGTGTCAGAGTGTGATAGAGTGTGTCAGAGTGTGTCAGAGAGTGATAGTGAGTGTCTGAGAGGGTCTGAGAGTGTCTGAGAGTGTCTGAGATTGTCAGAGAGTGTCAGCGAGTGATAGAGAGTGTCTGAGAGTTTCAGAGAGAGGCAGAGAGTGATAGAGAGAGTCAGAGAGTGATAGTGATGTGTCTGAGAGTGTCTGAGAGTGTCCGAGAGTGTCAGAGAGAGATAGAGATTGTCAGAGAGAGTCAGAGAGAGGTAGAGAGTGTCAGAGAGTGATAGTGAGTGATAGAGAGTGTCAGAAAGTGATAGTGAGTGTCAGAGAGTGTCAGAGAGAGATAGAGAGTGTCAGAGAGTGATAGTGAGTGTCAGAGAGTGATAGAGAGTATCAGAGAGTGTCAGAGAGTGATAGAGAGTGTCAGAGACTGTCAGAGAGAGATAGAGAGTGTCGGAGAGTGATAGTGAATGTCAGAGAGTGTCACAGTGTTATAGTGAGTGTATGAGAATGTCAGAGAGTGTCAGAGAGCGATAGAGAGTGATAGAGAGTGAGAGAGAGTGTCAGAGAGTGTCAGAGAGTGATAGAGAGTGTCAGAGAGGTTCACAGAGTGATCGTGAGTGTCTGAGAGTGTCAGAGAGTGTCAGGGAGTGAAAGAGAGTGTCAGAGAGTGTCAGAGAGTGATAGAGAGTGTCAGAGAGTGTCAGAGAGTCTCAGAGAGTGATAGAGTGTGATAGAGAGTGTCAGAGTGTGTCCGGGAGTCTCAGAGAGTGTCAGAGAGTGTCAGAGAGTGAAACAGAGTTTCAGAGAGTGTCAGAGAGTCATAGTGATTGTCTGAGAGTGTCAGAGAGTGTCAGAGAGTGATAGTGAGTGTCAGTGAGTGTCAGAGTATCAGAGAGTGTCAGAGAGTGTCAGACAGTGTCAGAGAGTGATGGTGAGTGTCTGAGAGTGTCAGAGAGTGTCAGAGAATGATAGAGAGTGATAGAGAGTGTCAGAGAGTGTCAGAGAGTGATAGAGAGTGTCAGAGAGCGATAGTGAGTGTCCGAGAGTGTCTGTGAGTGATAGAGTGTGTCAGTGAGTGATCGAGAATGTCAGAGAACGATAGAGAGTGTCAGAGAGTGTCAAAGAGTGATAGAGAGTGTCAGAGAGTGATAGAGAGTGTCAGAGAGTGATAGTGAGTGTCTGAGAGTATCAGAGATTGATAGTGAGTTTCAGAGAGAATCAGAGAGTGATGGCGAGTGTCTGAGAGTGTATGAGAGTGCAAGAGACTGTCAGAGAGTGATAGAGAGTGTCAGAGAGTGATAGAGAGTGATAGAGAGTGTCAGAGAGTGATAGTGAGTATCTGACAGTCTCTGAGAGTGTCTGAGAGTGTCAGAGAGATTCAGAGAGTGTTTCAGATTGTCAGAGAGTGTCCGCGAGTGAAAGAGAGTGTCAGAGAGTGGCAGAGAGTGATAGAGAGAGTCAGAGAGAATAGTGAGTGTCTGAGAGTGTCAAACAGTGTCAGAGAGTGTCAGAGAGAGATAGACAGTGTCAGAGAGTGATAGTGAGTGTCTGAGAATGTCAGAGAGTGATAGAGAGTGATAGAGAGTGATAGAGAGTGTCAGAGAGTGATAGAGAGTGTCAGAGAGTGTCAGAGAGTCATAGAGAGTGTCAGAGAGTGTCTGAGAGGTCAGAGAGTGTCAGAGAGTGTCAGAGAGTGATAGTGAGTGTCGGAGAGTGTCAGAGAGTGATAGAGAGTGATAGAGAGTTTCAGAGAGTGTCAGAGAGTGATAGTGAGTTTCAGAGAGTGTCAGAGAGTGATAGCGAGTGTCAGAGAGTGTAAGAGAGTTATAGAGAGTGATAGAGAGTGTCAGAGAGTGTCAGAGTGTCAGAGAGTGATAGTGAATGTCTGAGATTGTCAGAGAGTGTCAGAGAGTGTCAGAGAATGATAGAGAGTGATAGAGAGTGTCAGAGAGTGTCAGAGAGTGTCAGAGAGTGATAGAGAGTGTCAGAGAGAGTCAGAGAGTGTTAGAGAGTGATAGTGAGTGTCAGAGATTGTCAGAGAGTGATAGAGAGTGTCAGAGTGTGTCAGAGAGTGATAGACAGTGTCAGAGAGTGATAGTGTGTGTCAGAGAGTGTCAGAGAGTGTCAGCGAGCGATAGTGAGCGTCGGAGAGAGATAGAGAGTGGCAGAGAGTGATAGAGAGAGTCAGCGAATGATAGTGAGTGTCTGAGTGTGTCTGAGAGTGTCAGGGAGTGATAGAGAGTGTCACAGAGTGATAGTGAGTGTCAGAGGGTGTCAGAGAGAGACAGAGAGCGTCAGAGACTGATAGTGAGTGTCAGAGAGTGTCAGAGAGTATCAGAGAGTGTCAGAGAGTGTCAGAGAGTGATGGTGAGTGTCTGAGAGTGTCAGAGAGTGTCAGAGAATGATAGAGAGTGTCAGAGAGTGATAGAGAGTGTCAGAGGGTGTCAGAGAGTGTCAGAGAGTGTCAGAGAGCGATAGTGAGTGTCCGAGAGCGTCTGCGAGTGATAGAGAGTGTCAGTGAGTGATCGAGAATGTCAGAGAATGATAGTGAGTGTCAGAGAGTGTCACAGATTGATAGAGAGTGTCAGAGAGTGATAGAGAGTGTCAGAGAGTGATAGTGAGTGTCTGAGAGTATCAGAGATTGATAGTGAGTTTCAGAGAGAATCAGAGAGTGATAGCAAGTGTCTGAGCGTGTCTGAGAGTGCAAGAGAGTGTCAGAGAGTGATAGAGAGTGTCAGAGAGTGATAGAGAGTGATAGAGAGTGTCAGAGAGTGATAGTGAGTATCTGACAGTCTCTGAGAGTGTCTGAGAGTGTCAGAGAGATTCAGAGAGTGTTTCAGATTGTCAGAGAGTGTAAGAGAGTGTCCGCGAGTGAAAGAGAGTTTCAGAGAGTGGCAGAGAGTGATAGAGAGAGTCAGAGAGAATAGTGAGTGTCTGAGAGTGTCAAACAGTGTCAGAGAGTGTCAGAGAGAGATAGACAGTGTCAGAGAGTGATAGTGAGTGTCTGAGAATGTCAGAGAGTGATAGAGAGTGATAGAGAGTGATAGAGAGTGTCAGAGAGTGTCAGAGAGTGATAGACAGTGTCAGAGAGTGTCAGAGAGTCATAGAGAGTGTCAGAGAGTGTCTGAGAGGTCAGAGAGTGTCAGAGAGTGTCAGAGAGTGATAGTGAGTGTCGGAGATTGTCAGACAGTGATAGAGAGTGATAGAGAGTGTCAGAGAGTGTCAGAGAGTGATAGTGAGTTTCAGAGAGTGTCAGAGAGTGATAGCGAGTGTCAGAGAGTGTAAGAGAGTGATAGAGAGTGTCAGAGAGTGTCAGAGTGTCAGAGAATGATAGTGAACGTCTGAGATTGTCAGAGAGTGTCAGAGAGTGTCAGAGAGTGTCAGAGAATGATAGAGAGTGATAGAGAGTGTCAGAGAGTGTCAGAGAGTCTCAGAGAGTGATAGAGGGTGTCAGAGGGTGTCAGAGAGTGTTAGAGCGTAATAGTGAGTCTCAGAGATTGTCAGAGAGTGATAGAGAGTGTCAGAGTGTGTCAGAGAGTGATAGAGAGTGTCGGAATGTGATAGTGAGTGTCTGAGAGTGTCTGAGATTGTCAGAGAGTGTCAGAGAGTGTCAGCGAGTGATAGAGAGTGTCGGAGAGAGATAGAGACTGGCAGAGAGTGATAGAGAGAGTCAGAGAATGATAGTGAATGTCTGAGAGTGTCTGAGATTGTCAGAGAGTGATAGAGAGTGTCAGAGAGTTTCAGAGAGTGTCAGAGAGATATAGAGAGTGTCAGAGAGTGATAGTGAGTGTGTGAAAGTGTCAGAGAGTATCAGAGAGCGATAGAGAGTGATAGAGATTGTCAGAGAGTGTCAGAGAGAGATAGAGAGGGGCAGAGAGTGATAGAGAGTGTCAGAGAGTGTCAGAGAGTGTCAGAGAGTGATAGTGAGTGTCAGAGAGTGTCAGAGAGAGATAGAGAGCGTCAGAGAGTGATAGTGAGTGTCAGAGAATGTCAGAGAGTGTCAGAGAGAGATAGAGAGTGTCAGAGAGTGATAGTGAGTGTCTGAGAGTGTCAGAGAGTGTCAGGGAGTGATAGTGAAAGTCCAAGAGTGTCTGAGAGTGTCAGAGAGTGTCAGAGAATGATAGAGAGTGATAGAGAGTGTCAGAGAGTGTCAGATAGTGTCAGAGAGTGTCAGAGAGTGATAGAGAGTGTCAGAGAGTGTCAGAGAGTGTCAGAGAGTGTCAGAGAGTGATAGTGAGTGTCAGAGAGTGTCAGAGTGTGATAGAGTCTGTCAGAGTGTGTCAGAGAGTGATAGTGAGTGTCTGAGAGGGTCTGAGAGTTTCTGAGAGTGTCTGAGTTTGTCAGAGAGTGTCAGCGAGTGATAGAGAGTGTCTGAGAGTTTCAGAGAGAGGCAGAGAGTGATAGAGAGGGTCAGAGAGTGATAGTGATGTGTCTGAGAGTGTCTGAGAGTGTCCGAGAGTGTCAGAGAGAGATAGAGATTGTCAGATAGAGTCAGAGAGAGGTAGAGAGTGTCAGAGAGTGATAGTGAGTGATAGAGAGTGTCAGAGAGTGATAGTGAGTGTCAGAGAGTGTCAGAGAGATAGAGAGTGTCAGAGAGTGATAGTGAGTGTCAGAGAGTGATAGAGAGTATCAGAGAGTGTCAGAGAGTGTCAGAGACTGTCAGAGAGAGATAGAGAGTGTCGGAGAGTGATAGTGAATGTCAGAGAGTGTCACAGTGTTATAGTGAGTGTATGAGAATGTCAGAGAGTGTCAGAGAGCGATAGAGAGTGATAGAGAGTGAGAGAGAGTGTCAGAGAGTGTCAGAGCGTGATAGAGAGTGTCAGAGAGGTTCACAGAGTGATCGTGAGTGTCTGAGAGTGTCAGAGAGTGTCAGAGAGTGAAAGAGAGTGTCAGAGAGTGTCAGAGAGTGATAGAGAGTGTCAGAGAGTGTCAGAGAGTCTCAGAGAGTGATAGAGTGTGATAGAGAGTGTCAGAGTGTGTCCGAGAGTCTCAGAGAGTGTCAGAGAGTGAAACAGAGTTTCAGAGAGTGTCAGAGAGTCATAGTGATTGTCTGAGAGTGTCAGAGAGTGTCAGAGAGTGATAGTGAGTGTCAGAGAGTGTCAGAGTATCAGAGAGTGTCAGAGAGTGTCAGACAGTGTCAGAGAGTGATGGTGAGTGATAGAGAGTGTCAGAGAGTGTCAGAGAGTGATAGAGAGTGTCAGAGAGCGATAGTGAGTGTCCGAGAGTGTCTGTGAGTGATAGAGTGTGTCAGTGAGTGATCGAGAATGTCAGAGAATGATAGTGAGTGTCAGAGAGTGTCACAGAGTGATAGAGAGTGTCAGAGAGTGATAGAGAGTGTCAGAGAGTGATAGTGAGTGTCTGAGAGTATCAGAGATTGATAGTGAGTTTCAGAGAGAATCAGAGAGTGATGGCGAGTGTCTGAGAGTGTATGAGAGTGCAAGAGACTGTCAGAGAGTGATAGAGAGTGTCAGAGTGTGATAGAGAGTGATAGAGAGTGTCAGAGAGTGATAGTGAGTATCTGACAGTGTCTGAGAGTGTCTGAGAGTGTCAGAGAGATTCAGAGAGTGTTTCAGATTGTCAGAGAGTGTCCGCGAGTGAAAGAGAGTGTCAGAGAGTGGCAGAGAGTGATAGAGAGAGTCAGAGAGAATAGTGAGTGTCTGAGAGTGTCAAACAGTGTCAGAGAGTGTCAGAGAGAGATAGACAGTGTCAGAGAGTGATAGTGAGTGTCTGAGAATGTCAGAGAGTGATAGAGAGTGATAGAGAGTGATAGAGAGTGTCAGAGAGTGATAGAGAGTGTCAGAGAGTGTCAGAGAGTCATAGAGAGTGTCAGAGAGTGTCTGAGAGGTCAGAGAGTGTCAGAGAGTGTCAGAGAGTGATAGTGAGTGTCGGAGAGTGTCAGAGAGTGATAGAGAGTGATAGAGAGTTTCAGAGAGTGTCAGAGAGTGATAGTGAGTTTCGGAGAGTGTCAGAGAGTGATAGCGAGTGTCAGAGAGTGTAAGAAAGTGATAGAGAGTGATAGAGAGTGTCAGAGAGTGTCAGAGTGTCAGAGAGTGATAGTGAATGTCTGAGATTGTCAGAGAGTGTCAGAGAGTGTCAGAGAGTGTCAGAGAATGTTAGAGAGTGATAGAGAGTGTCAGAGAGTGTCAGAGAGTGTCAGAGAGTGATAGAGAGTGTCAGAGAGTGTCAGAGAGTGTTAGAGAGTGATAGTGAGTCTCAGAGATTGTCAGAGAGTGATAGAGAGTGTCAGAGTGTGTCAGAGAGTGATAGACAGTGTCAGAGTGTGATAGTGTGTGTCAGAGAGTGTCAGAGAGTGTCAGCGAGAGATAGAGAGCGTCGGAGAGAGATAGAGAGTGGCAGAGAGTGATAGAGAGAGTCAGCGAATGATAGTGAGTGTCTGAGTGTGTCTGAGAGTGTCAGAGAGTGATAGAGAGTGTCACAGAGTGATAGTGAGTGTCAGAGAGTTTCAGAGAGAGACAGAGAGCGTCAGAGAGTGATTGTGAGTGTCAGAGAGTGTCAGAGAGTGTCAGAGAGAGATAAAGAGTGTCAGAGAGTGATAGTGAGTGTCTGAGAGTGTCAGAGAGTGTCAGGGAGTGATAGTGAAAGTCCGAGAGTGTCTGAGAGTGTCAGAGAGTGTCAGAGATTGATAGAGAGTGATAGAGAGTGTCAGAGAGTGTCAGATAGTGTCAGAGAGTGTCACATAGTGATAGAGAGTGTGAGAGAGTGTCAGAGAGTGTCAGAGACTGATAGTGAGTGTCAGGGAGTGTCAGCGAGTGTCAGAGCGTGATAGAGTGTGTCAGAGTGTGTCAGAGATTGATAGAGAGTGTCAGAGAGTGATAGTGAGTGTCTGAGAGGGTCTGAGAGTGTCAGAGAATGTCAGAGAGTGTCAGAGAGTGTCAGCGAGTGATAGAGAGTGTCAGAGAATGTCAGAGAGTGGCAGAGAGTGATAGAGAGTGTCAGAGAGTGATAGTGAGTGTCTGAGAGTGTCTGAGAGTGTCTGAGAGTGATAGTGAGTGTCCGAGAGGGTCAGAGAGAGATAAAGATTGTCAGAGAGTGTCAGAGAGAGGTAGAGAGTGTCAGAGAGTGATAGTGAGTGATAGTGAGTGTCAGAGAGTGTCAGAGAGAGATAGAAAGAGTCAGGGAATGATATAGAGTGCCAGAGAGTGATAGTGAGTGTCAGAGAGTGTCAGAGAGAGATAGAGAGTGTCAGTGAATGATCGTGTGTGTCAGAGAGTGATAGAGAGTATCAGAGAGTGTCAGAGAGTGATAGAGAGTTCAGAGACTGTCAGAGAGAGATGGAGAGTGTCGGAGAGTGATAGAGAGTGTCAGAGAGTGTCAGAGTGTTATAGTGAGTGTATGAGAATGTCAGAGAGTGTCAGAGAACGATAGAGAGTGTCAGAGAGTGTCAAAGAGTGATAGAGAGTGTCAGAGAGGTTCACAGAGTGATAGTGAGTGTCTGAGAGTGTCAGAGAGTGTCTGAGAGCGTCAGAGAGCGACAGAGAGTGATAGAGAGTGATAGAGAGTGTCAGAGAGTGTCAGAGAGCGATAGAGAGTGTCAGAGAGGGTCACAGAGTGATAGAGAGTGTCAGAGAGTGTCAGGGAGTGTCAGGGAGTGATAGTGAATGTCCGAGAGTGTCTGAGAGTGTCAGAGTTTGTTAGAGAATGATAGAGAGTGATAGAGAGTGTCAGAGAGTGTCAGAGATTGTCAGAGAGTGTCAGAGAGTGTCAGCGAGTGAAAGAGAGAGTCAGAGAGAGATAGAGTGTGTCAGAGAGAGATAGTGAGTGTCAGAGAGTGATAGAGTGTATCAGAGAGTGTCAGAGAATGACAGAGAGTGTCAGAGAGTGTCAGACAGAGATAGAGAGTGTCAGAGAGTGATAGAGAGTGTCAGAGAGTGTCAGAGAGTGTCAGAGAGTGTCAGAGAGTGACAGAGAGCGTCAGAGAGTGATAGTGAATGTCTGAGATTGTCAGAGAGTGTCAGAGAGTGTCAGAGAATGATAGAGAGTGATAGAGAGTGTCAGAGAGAGTCAGAGAGTGTCAGAGAGTGATAGAGAGTGTCAGAGAGTGTCAGCGAGTGATAGAGTGTGTCAGAGAGTGTCAGAGAGTGATAGTGAGTTTCACAGAGTGTCACAGAGTGATAGCGAGTGTCAGAGAGCGTAAGAGAGTGATAGAGAGTGATAGAGAGTGTCAGAGAGTGTCAGAGAGTGTCATTGAGTGTCAGAGAGTGATAGTGAATGTCTGAGATTGTCAGAGAGTGTCAGAGAGTGTCAGAGAATGATAGAGAGTGATAGAGAGTGTCAGAGAGAGTCAGAGAGTGTCAGAGAGTGATAGAGAGTGTCAGAGAGTGTTAGAGAGTGATAGTGAGTGTCCGAGATTGTCAGAGAGTGATAGAGAGTGTCAGAGTGTGTCAGAGAGTGATAGAGAGTGTCAGTGTGTGATAGTGATTGTCTGAGAGTGTCTGAGAGTGTCTGAGATTGTCAGAGAGTGTCAGAGAGTGTCAGCGAGTGATAGAGAGTGTCGGTGAGAGATAGAGAGTGGCAGAGAGTGATAGAGAGAGTCAGAGAATGATAGTGAGGGTCTGAGAGTGTCTGAGAGTGTCAGAGAATGTCAGAGAGTGTCAGAGAGTGTCAGCGAGTGATAGAGAGTGTCAGAGAATGTCAGAGAGTGGCAGAGAGTGATAGAGAGTGTCAGAGAGTGATAGTGAGTGTCTGAGAGTGTCTGAGAGTGTCTGAGAGTGATAGTGAGTGTCCGAGAGGGTCAGAGAGAGATAAAGATTGTCAGAGAGTGTCAGAGAGAGGTAGAGAGTGTCAGAGAGTGATAGTGAGTGATAGTGAGTGTCAGAGAGTGTCAGAGAGAGATAGAAAGAGTCAGGGAATGATATAGAGTGCCAGAGAGTGATAGTGAGTGTCAGAGAGTGTCAGAGAGAGATAGAGAGTGTCAGTGAATGATCGTGTGTGTCAGAGAGTGATAGAGAGTATCAGAGAGTGTCAGAGAGTGATAGAGAGTTCAGAGACTGTCAGAGAGAGATGGAGAGTGTCGGAGAGTGATAGTGAGTGTCAGAGAGTGTCAGAGTGTTATAGTGAGTGTATGAGAATGTCAGAGAGTGTCAGAGAACGATAGAGAGTGTCAGAGAGTGTCAAAGAGTGATAGAGAGTGTCAGAGAGGTTCACAGAGTGATCGTGAGTGTCTGAGAGTGTCAGAGAGTGTCTGAGAGCGTCAGAGAGCGACAGAGAGTGATAGAGAGTGATAGAGAGTGTCAGAGAGTGTCAGAGAGCGATAGAGAGTGTCAGAGAGGGTCACAGAGTGATAGAGAGTGTCAGAGAGTGTCAGGGAGTGTCAGGGAGTGATAGTGAATGTCCGAGAGTGTCTGAGAGTGTCAGAGTTTGTTAGAGAATGATAGAGAGTGATAGAGAGTGTCAGAGAGTGTCAGAGATTGTCAGAGAGTGTCAGAGAGTGTCAGCGAGTGAAAGAGAGAGTCAGAGAGAGATAGAGAGTGTCAGAGAGAGATAGTGAGTGTCAGAGAGTGATAGAGTGTATCAGAGAGTGTCAGAGAATGACAGAGAGTGTCAGAGAGTGTCAGACAGAGATAGAGAGTGTCAGAGAGTGATAGAGAGTGTCAGAGAGTGTCAGAGAGTGTCAGAGAGTGTCAGAGAGTGACAGAGAGCGTCAGAGAGTGATAGTGAATGTCTGAGATTGTCAGAGAGTGTCAGAGAATGATAGAGAGTGATAGAGAGTGTCAGAGAGAGTCAGAGAGTGTCAGAGAGTGATAGAGAGTGTCAGAGAGTGTCAGCGAGTGATAGAGTGTGTCAGAGAGTGTCAGAGAGTGATAGTGAGTTTCACAGAGTGTCACAGAGTGATAGCGAGTGTCAGAGAGCGTAAGAGAGTGATAGAGAGTGATAGAGAGTGTCAGAGAGTGTCAGAGAGTGTCAGGGAGTGTCAGAGAGTGATAGTGAATGTCTGAGATTGTCAGAGAGTGTCAGAGAGTGTCAGAGAATGATAGAGAGTGATAGAGAGTGTCAGAGAGAGTCAGAGAGTGTCAGAGAGTGATAGAGAGTGTCAGAGAGTGTTAGAGAGTGATAATGAGTGTCCGAGATTGTCAGAGAGTGATAGAGAGTGTCAGAGTGTGTCAGAGAGTGATAGAGAGTGTCAGTGTGTGATAGTGATTGTCTGAGAGTGTCTGAGAGTGTCTGAGATTGTCAGAGAGTGTCAGAGAGTGTCAGCGAGTGATAGAGAGTGTCGGTGAGAGATAGAGAGTGGCAGAGAGTGATAGAGAGAGTCAGAGAATGATAGTGAGGGTCTGAGAGTGTCTGAGAGTGTCAGAGAGTGATAGAGAGTGTCAGAGAGTTTCAGAGAGTGTCAGAGAGTGATAGTGAGTGTGTGAAAGTGTCAGAGAGTGTCAGAGAGCGATAGAGAGTGATAGAGATTGTCAGAGAGTGTCAGAGAGAGATAAAGAGGGTCAGAGAGTGATAGAGAGTGTCAGAGAGTGACAGAGAGTGTCAGAGTGTGATAGTGAGTTTCAGAGAGTGTCAGAGATTGTCAGAGAGAGATAGAGAGCGTCAGAGAGTGATAGTGAGTGTCAAAGAGTGTCAGAGAGTGTCAGAGAGTGATAGAGAGTGTCAGAGAGTGATAGTGAGTGTCTGAGAGTGTCACAGAGTGTCAGGGAGTGATAGTGAAAGTCCGAGAGTGTCTGAGAGTGTCAGAGAGTGTCAGAGAATGATAGAGAGTGATAGAGAGTGTCAGAGAGTGTCAGATAGTGTCAGAGAGTGTCAGAGAGTGATAGAACAAAGAACAAAGAACAAAGATAATTACAGCACAGGAACAGGCCCTTCGGCCCTCCAAGCCTGCGCCGATCCAGATCCTCTCTCTAAACATGTCGCCTATTTTCTAAGGTTCTGTATCTCTTTTCTTCCTGCCCATTCATGTATCTGTCTAGATACATCTTAAAAGACTCCATCGTGCCCGCATCTACCACCTCCGCTGGCAATGCGTTCCAGGTGCCCACCACCCTCTGCGTAAAGAACTTTCCACGCATATCCCCCCTAAACTTTTCCCCTTTCACTTTGAACTCGTGTCCTCTAGTAATTGAAACCCCCACTCTGGGAAAAAGCCTCTTGCTATCCACCCTGTCTATACCTCTCATGATTTTGTACACCTCAATCAGGTCCCCCCTCAACCTCCGTCTTTCTAATGAAAATAATCCTAATCTGCTCAACCTCTCTTCATAGCTAGCGCCCTCCATACCAGGCAACATCCTGGTGAACCTCCTCTGCACCCTCTCCAAAGCATCCACATCCTTTTGATAATGTGGCGACCAGAACTGTACGCAGTATTCCAAATGTGGCCGAACCAAAGTCCTATACAACTGTAACATGACCTGCCAACTCTTGTACTCAATGCCCCGTCCGATGAAGGAAAGCATGCCGTATGCCTTCTTGACCACTCTATTTACCTGCGTTGCCACCTTCAGGGAACAGTGGACCTGAACACCCAAATCTCTCTGGACATCAATTTTCCCCAGGACTTTTCCATTTACTGTATAGTTCACTCTTGAATTGGATCTTCCAAAATGCATCACCTCGCATTTGCCCTGATTGAACTCCATCTGCCATTTCTCTGCCCAACTCTCCAATCTATCTATATTCTGCTGTATTCTCTGACAGTCCCCTTCACTATCTGCTACTCCACCAATCTTAGTGTCGTCTGCAAATTTGCTAATCAGTCCACCTATACTTTCCTCCAAATCATTAATGTATATCACAAACAACAGTGGTCCCAGCACGGATCCCTGTGGAACACCACTGGTCACACGTCTCCATTTTGAGAAACTCCCTTCTACTGCTACTCTCTGTCTCCTGTTGCCCAGCCAGTTCTTTATCCATCTAGCTAGTACACCTTGGACCCCAAGCGCCTTCACTTTCTCCATCAGCCTGCCATGGGGAACCTTATCAAACGCCTTACTGAAGTCCATGTATATGACATCGACAGCCCTTCCCTCATCAATCAACTTTGTCACTTCCTCAAAGAATTCTATTAAGTTGGTAAGACATGACCTTCCCTGCACAAAACCATGTTGCCGATCACTGATGAGCCCATTTTCTTCCAAATGGGAATAGATCCTATCCCTCAGTATCTTCTCCAGCAGCTTCCCTACCGCTGACGTCAGGCTCTCCGGTCTATAATTACCTGGATTATCCCTGCTACCCTTCTTAAACAAGGGGACAACATTAGCAATTCTCCAGTCCTCCGGGACCTCACCCGTGTTTAAGGATGCTGCAAAGATATCTGTTAAGGCCCCAGCTATTTCCTCTCTTGCTTCCCTCAGTAACCTGGGATAGATCCCATCCGAACCTGGGGACTTGTCCACCTTAATGCCCTTTAGAATACCCAACACTTCCTCCCTCCTTATGCCGACTTGACCTAGAGTAATCAAACATCTGTTCCTAACCTCAACATCCGTCATGTCCCTCTCCTCGGTGAATACCGATGCAAAGTACTCATTTAGAATCTCACCCATTTTCTCTGAGTCCAAGCATAACATTCCTCCTTTGTCCTTTAGTGGGCCAATCCTTTCTCTAGTTACCCTCTTTCTCCTTATATATCAATAAAAGGCTTTGGGATTTTCCTTAACCCTGTTTGCTAAAGATATTTCATGACCCCTTTTAGCCCTCTTAATTCCTCGTTTCAGATTGGTCCTACATTCCCGATATTCTTTCAAAGCTTCATCTTTCATCAGCCGCCTAGACCTTATGTATGCTTCCTTTTTCCTCTTAGCTAGTCTCACAATTTCACCTGTCATCCATGGTTCCCTAATCTTGCCATTTCTATCCCTCATTTTCACAGGAACATGTCTCTCCTGCACGCTAATCAACCTCTCTTTAAAAGCCTCCCACATATCACATGTGGATTTACCTTCAAACAGCTGCTCCCAATCTACATTTCCCAGCTCTTGCCGAATTTTGGTGTAGTTGGCCTTCCCCCAATTTAGCACTCTCCCTTTTGGACCACTCTCGTCTTTGTCCATGAGTATTTTAAAGCTTACGGAATTGTGATCACTATTCCCAAAGTAGTCCCCTACTGAAACTTCAACAACCTGGCCGGGCTCATTCAGAGTGTCAGAGAGTGTCAGAGAGTGTCAGAGTATGATAGAGTGTGTCAGAGTGTGTCAGAGAGTGACAGAGAGTGTCAGAGAGTGATAGTGAGTGTCTGAGATGGTCTGAGAGTGCCTTAGAGTGTCTGAGATTGTCAGAGAGTGTCAGAGAGTGTCAGCGAGTGATAGAGAGTGTCAGAGAGTGGCAGAGAGTGATAGAGAGAGTCAGAGAGTGATAGTGAGTGTCTGAGAGTGTCTGAGAGTGTCCGAGAGTGTCAGAGAGCGATAGAGATTGTCAGAGATTGTCAGAGAGAGGTACAGAGTGTCAGAGAGTGATAGTGAGTGATAGAGAGTGTCAGAGAATGTCAGAGAGAGATAGAGAGAGTCAGGGAATGATAGAGAGTGTCAGAGAGTGATAGTGAGTGTCAGAGAGTGTCAGAGAGTGTCAGACAGAGATAGAGAGTGTCAGAGAGTGATAGTCAGTGTCAGAGAGTGATAGAGAGTATCAGAGAGTGTCAGAGATTGATAGAGAGTGTCAGAGACTGTCAGAGAGAAATAGAGAGTGTTGGAGAGTGATAGAGAGTGTCAGAGAGTGTCAGAGTGTTATAGTGAGTGTAAGAGAATGTCAGAGAGTGTCAGAGAGCGATAGAGAGTGATAGAGAGTGATAGTGAGTGTCAGAGAGTGTCGGAGAGTGATAGAGAGTGTCAGAGAGGTTCACAGAGTGATAGTGAGTGTCTGAGAGTGTCAGAGAGTGTCTGAGAGCGTCAGAGAGCGACAGACAGTGATAGAGAGTGATAGAGAGTGTCAGAGAGTGTCAGAGAGTGATAGAGAGTGATAGAGAGTGTCAGAGAGGGTGACAGATTGATAGAGAGTGTCAGAGAGTGTCAGGGAGCGTCAGAGAGTGATAGTGAATGTCCGAGAGTGTCTGAGAGTGTCAGAGAGTGTCAGAGAATGATAGAGAGTGATAGAGAGTGTCAGCGAGTGTCAGAGATTGTCAGAGAGTGCCAGAGAGTGTCAGCGAGTGAAAGAGGGAGTCAGAGAGAGATAGAGTGTCAGAGAGAGATAGTGTGTGTCAGAGAGTGATAGGGAATATCAGAGAGTGTCAGAGAGTGATAGAGAGTGTCAGAGAGTGTCAGAGAGAGATAAAGAGTGTCAGAGAGTGATAGAGAGTGTCAGAGAGAGGTAGAGAGTGTCAGAGAGTGTCAGAGAGTGATAGTGAGTGTCCGAGAGTGTCAGAGAGAGTCAGAGAGAGTCAGAGAGCGATAGAGAGTGATGGAGTGTCAGAGAGAGATAGAGAGTGTCAGAGAGTGATAGAGTGTCAGAGAGAGTCAGAGAGAGATAGTGAGTGTCAGAGAGAGATAGAGAGTATCAGAGAGTGTCAGAGAGTGTCAGAGAGAGATAGAGAGTGTCAGAGAGTGTCAGAGAGAGATAGAGAGCGTCAGAGAGTGATAGTGAGTGTCAGAGAGTGTCAGAGAGTGTCAGCGAGAGATAGAGAGTGTCAGAGAGTGATAATGAGTGTCTGAGAGTGTCAGAGAGTGTCAGAGAGTGATAGTGTATGTCTGAGAGTGTCGGAATGTGTCAGAGAGTGATAGTGTGTGTCTGAGAGTGTCAGAGTGTATCAGAGAGTGATAGTGAGTGTCTGAGAGTGTCAGAGTGTGTCAGACAGTGATAGAGAGCGATTGAAAGTGTCAGAGAGTGACAGAGAGTGTCAGAGAGTGTCAGAGAGTGCCAGAGAGTAAGAGTAAGTGTCAGAGAGTGTCTGTGAGGGTCTGAGAGTGTCAGAGAGTGTCAGAGAGTGATAGAGAGTGATTGAGAGTGTCAGAGAGTGATAGTGATTGTCTGAGAGTGTCAGAGAGTGTCAGAGAGTGATAGTGAGAGTCAGAGAGTGTCAGAGAGTATCAGAGAGTGTCAGAGAGTGTCAGAGAGTGATAGTGAGTGTCAAAGCGTTTCAGAGAGTGATGGCGAGTGTCTGAGAGTGTCAGAGAGAGAGTCAGAGAGTGAAAGAGAGTGTCAGAGAGTGTCAGAGAGTGTCAGAGAGTGATATTGAGTGTCCGAGAGTGTCAGAGAGTGTCAGAGAGAGAGATTGAGAGCGTCAGAGAGTGATAGTGAGTGTCAGAGTGTGTCAGAGAGAGATATAGAGTGTCAGAGAGTGATAGTGAGTGTCTGAGTGTGTCAGAGAGTGTCAGGGAGTGATAGTGAAAGTCCGAGAGTGTCTGAGAGTGTCAGAGTGTGTCAGAGAGTGTCAGAGAATGATAGAGAGTGATAGAGAGTGTCAGAGAGTGTCAGAAAGTGTCAGAGAGTGTCAGAGAGTGATAGTGAGTGTCAGAGAGTGTCAGAGAGTGTCAGAGTGTGAAAGAGTGTGTCAGAGTGTGTCAGAGAGTGATAGAGAGTGTCAGAGCGTGATAGTGAGTGTCTGAGAGGGTCTGAGAGTGTATGAGAGTGTCCGAGATTGTCACAGAGTGTCAGAGAGTGTCAGCGAGTGATAGAGAGTGTCAGAGAGTGTCAGAGAGTGGCAGAGAGTGATAGAGAGATTCAGAGAGTGATAGTGAGTGTCTGAGAGAGTCCGAGAGTGTCAGAGAGAGATAGAGATTGTCAGAGATTGTCAGAGAGAGGTAGAGAGTGTCAGAGAGTGATAGTGAGTGATAGAGAGTGTCAGAGAGTGTCAGAGAGAGATAGAGAGAGTCAGGGAATGATAGAGAGTGTCAGAGAGTGATAGTGTGTGTCAGAGAATGTCAGAGAGAGATAGAGAGTGTCAGAGTGAGATAGAGAGTGTCAGAGAGTGATAGTGAGTGTCTGAGAGTGTCAGAAAGTGTCAGGGAGTGATAGTGAAAGTCCGAGAGTGTCTGAGAGTGTCAGAGAGTGTCAGAGAATGATAGAGAGTTTCTGAGAGTGTCAGAGAGTGTCAGATAGTGTCAGAGAGTGTCAGAGAGTGATAGAGAGTGTCAGAGAGTGTCAGACAGTGTCAGAGAGTGATAGTGAGTGTCAGAGAGTGTCAGAGTGAGATAGAGTGTGTCAGAGTGTCTCAGAGAGTGATAGAGAGTGTCAGAGAGTGATAGTGAGTATCTGAGAGGGTCTGAGAGTGTCTGAGAGTGTCTGAGATTGTCAGAGAGTGTCAGAGAGTGTCAGCGAGTGATGGAGAGTGTCAGAGAGTGTCAGAGAATGGCAGAGAGTGATAGAGAGTGTCAGAGAGTGATAGTGAGTGTCTGAGATTGTCTGAGAGTGTCTGAGAGTGTCAGAGAGAGATAGAGAGTGTCAGAGAGTGTCAGAGAGAGATAGAGAGAGTCAGGGAATGATAGAGAGTGTCAGAGAGTGATAGTGAGTGTCAGAGAGTGTCACAGAGTGTCAGAGAGTGTCACAGAGTGTCAGAGAGAGATAGAGAGTGTCAGAGAGTAATAGTGAGTGTCAGAGAGTGATAGAGAGCATCAGAGAGTGTCAGAGAGTGATAGAGAGTGTCAGAGACAGTCAGAGAGAGATAGAGAGTGTCAGAGAGTGATAGCGAGTGTCAGAGACTGTCAGAGAGAGATAGAGAGTGTCAGAGAGCGATAGAGAGTGCTAGAGAGTGATAGAGAGTGTCAGAGAGTGTCAGAGAGTGATAGAGAGTGTCAGAGAGGTTCACAGAGTGATAGTGAATGTCTGAGAGTGTCAGAGAGTGTCTGAGAGCGCCAGAAAGCGACAGAGAGTGATAGAGAGTGATAGAGAGTGTCAGAGAGTGTCAAGAGAGATAGAGAGTGTCAGAGAGGGTGACAGAGTGATAGAGAGTGTCAGAGAGTGTCAGGGAGTGTCAGGGAGTGATAGTGAATGTCCGAGAGTGTCTGAGAGTGTCAGAGAGTGTCAGAGAATGATAGAGAATGTCAGAGAGTGTCAGAGATTGTCAGAGAGTGTCAGCGAGTGAAAGAGAGAGTCAGAGAGAGAGAGAGTGTCAGAGAGAGATAGTGAGTGTCAGAGAGTAATAGAGAGTATCAGAGAGTGTCAGTGAGTGATAGAGAGTGTCAGAGAGTGTCAGAGAGTGATAGAGAGTGTCAGAGAGTGTCAGAGAGTGTCAGAGAGTGTCAGAGAGTGACAGAGAGCGTCAGAGAGTGATAGTGAGTGTCAGAGAGTGTCAGAGAGTGTCAGCGAGAGATAGAGAGTGTCAGAGAGTGATAGTGTGCGTCTGAAGGTGTATGAGAGTGTCAGAGATTGTCAGAGAGTGTCAGAGAGTGATAGTGAGAGTCAGAGAGTGTCAGAGAGTATCAGAGAGTGTCAGAGAGTGTCAGAGAGTGATAGTGAGTGTCAAAGCGTTTCAGAGAGTGATGGCGAGTGTCTGAGATTGTCAGAGAGAGTCAGAGAGTGAAAGAGAGTGTCAGAGAGTGTCAGAGAGTGATAGTGAGTGTCCGAGAGTGTCAGAGAGTGTCAGAGAGAGATAGAGAGCGTCAGAGAGTGATAGTGAGTGTCAGAGAGTGATAGTGAGTGTCTGAGAGTTTCAGAGAGTGTCAGGGAGTGATAGTGAAAGTCCGAGAGTGTCTGAGAGTGTCAGAGAGTGTCAGATAGTGTCAGAGAGTGTCAGAGAGTGTCAGAGAGTGACAGATAGTGATAGAGAGTGTCAGAGAGTGTCAGAGAGTGTCAGAGAGTGATAGTGAGTGTCAGAGAGAGTCAGAGAGTGTCAGAGTGTGATAGAGTGTGTCAGAGTGTGTCAGAGAGTGATAGAGAGTGTCAGAGAGTGATAGTGAGTATCTGAGAGGGTCTGAGAGTGTCTGAGAGTGTCTGAGATTGTCAGAGAGTGTCAGAGAGTGTCAGCGAGTGATAGAGAGTGTCAGAGAGTGTCAGAGAATTGCAGAGAGTGATAGAGAGAGTCAGAGAGTGATAGTGAGGGTCTGAGATTGTCTGAGAGTGTCTGAGAGTGTCAGAGAGAGATAGAGATTGTCAGAGAGTGTCAGAGAGTGGTAGAGAGTGTCAGAGAGTGATAGTGAGTGATAGAGAGTGTCAGAGAGTGTCAGAGAGAGATAGAGAGAGTCAGGGAATGATAGAGAGTGTCAGAGAGTGATAGTGAGTGTCAGAGAGTGTCACAGAGTGTCAGAGAGTGTCAGAGAGTGTCAGAGAGAGATAGAGAGTGTCAGAGAGTAATAGTGAGTGTCAGAGAGTGATAGAGAGCATCAGAGAGTGTCAGAGAGTGATAGAGAGTGTCAGAGACAGTCAGAGAGAGATAGAGAGTGTCAGAGAGTGATAGTGAGTGTCAGAGACTGTCAGAGAGAGATAGAGACTGTCAGAGAGAGATAGAGAGTGTCAGAGAGTGATAGAGAGTGTCAGAGAGTGTCAGAGAGTGATAGAGAGTGTCAGAGAGGTTCACAGAGTGATAGTGAGTGTCTGAGAGTGTCAGAGATTGTCTGAGAGCGTCAGAAAGCGACAGAGAGTGATAGAGAGTGATAGAAAGTGTCAGAGAGTGTCAGAGAGAGATAGAGAGTGTCAGAGAGGGTGACAGAGTGATAGAGAGTGTCAGAGAGTGTCAGGGAGTGTCAGGGAGTGATAGTGAATGTCCGAGAGTGTCTGATAGTGTCAGAGAGTGTCAGAGAATGATAGAGAGTGATAGAGAATGTCAGAGAGTGTCAGAGATTGTCAGAGAGTGTCAGAGAGTGTCATCGAGTGAAAGAGAGAGTCAGAGAGAGAGAGAGAGTGTCAGAGAGAGATAGTGAGTGTCAGAGAGTAATAGAGAGTATCAGAGAGTGTCAGAGAGTGATAGAGAGTGTCAGAGAGTGTCAGAGAGTGATAGAGAATGTCAGAGAGTGTCAGAGAGTGTAAGAGAGTGTCAGAGAGTGACAGAGAGCGTCAGATAGTGATAGTGAGTGTCAGAGAGTGTCAGAGAGTGTCAGCAAGAGATAGTGTCAGAGAGTGATAGTGTGTGTCTGAGGGTGTATGAGAGTGTCTGAGATTGTCAGAGAGTGTCAGAGAGTGTCAGAGAGTGATAGTGAGAGTCAGAGAGTGACAGAGAGTATCAGAGAGTGTCAGAGAGTGTCAGAGAGTGATAGTGAGTGTCAAAGCGTTTCAGAGAATGATGGCGAGTGTCTGAGAGTGTCAGAGAGAGTCAGAGAGTGAAAGAGAGTGTCAGAGAGTGTCAGAGAGTGTCAGAGAGTGATAGTGAGTGTCCGAGAGTGTCAGAGAGTGTCAGAGAGTGTCAGAGAGAGATCTAGAGCGTCAGAGAGTGATAGTGTGTGTCAGAGAGTGTCAGAGAGAGATAGAGAGTGTCAGAGAGTGATAGTGAGTGTCTGAGTGTTTCAGAGAGTGTCAGGGAGTGATAGTGAAAGTCCGAGAGTGTCTGAGAGTGTCAGAGAGTGTCAGAGAATGATGGAGAGTGATAGTGAGTGTCAGAGAGTGTCAGAGTGTGATAGAGTGTGTCAGAGTGTGTCAGAGAGTGATAGAGAGTGTCAGAGAGTGATAGTGAGTATCTGAGAGGGTCTGAGAGTGTCTGAGAGTGTCTGAGATTGTCAGAGAGTGTCAGAGAGTGTCAGCAAGTGATAGAGAGTGTCAGAGAGTGTCAGAGAATTGCAGAGAGTGATAGAGAGAGTCAGAGAGTGATAGTGAGGGTCTCAGATTGTCTGAGAGTGTCTGAGAGTGTCAGAGAGAGATAGAGATTGTCAGAGAGTGTCAGAGAGTGGTAGAGAGTGTCAGAGAGTGATAGTGAGTGATAGAGAGTGTCAGAGAGTCTCAGAGAGAGATAGAGAGAGTCAGGGAATGATAGAGAGTGTCAGAGAGTGATAGTGAGTGTCAGAGAGTGTCACAGAGTGTCAGAGAGTGTCAGAGAGTGTCAGAGAGAGATAGAGAGTGTCAGAGAGTAATAGTGAGTGTCAGAGAGTGATAGAGAGCATCAGAGAGTGTCAGAGAGTGATAGAGAGTGTCAGAGACAGTCAGAGAGAGATAGAGAGCGTCAGAGAGTGACAGCGAGTGTCAGAGACTGTCAGAGAGAGATAGAGAGTGTCAGAGAGCGATAGAGAGTGATAGAGAGTGATAGAGAGTGTCAGAGAATGATAGAGAGTGATAGAGAATGTCAGAGAGTGTCAGAGATTGTCAGAGAGTGTCAGAGAGTGTCATCGAGTGAAAGAGAGAGTCAGAGAGAGAGAGAGAGTGTCAGAGAGAGATAGTGAGTGTCAGAGAGTAATAGAGAGTATCAGAGAGTGTCAGAGAGTGATAGAGAGTGTCAGAGAGTGTCAGAGAGTGATAGAGAATGTCAGAGAGTGTCAGAGAGTGTAAGAGAGTGTCAGAGAGTGACAGAGAGCGTCAGATAGTGATAGTGAGTGTCAGAGAGTGTCAGAGAGTGTCAGCAAGAGATAGTGTCAGAGAGTGATAGTGTGTGTCTGAGGGTGTATGAGAGTGTCTGAGATTGTCAGAGAGTGTCAGAGAGTGTCAGAGAGTGATAGTGAGAGTCAGAGAGTGACAGAGAGTATCAGAGAGTGTCAGAGAGTGTCAGAGAGTGATAGTGAGTGTCAAAGCGTTTCAGAGAATGATGGCGAGTGTCTGAGAGTGTCAGAGAGAGTCAGAGAGTGAAAGAGAGTGTCAGAGAGTGTCAGAGAGTGTCAGAGAGTGATAGTGAGTGTCCGAGAGTGTCAGAGAGTGTCAGAGAGTGTCAGAGAGAGATCTAGAGCGTCAGAGAGTGATAGTGTGTGTCAGAGAGTGTCAGAGAGAGATAGAGAGTGTCAGAGAGTGATAGTGAGTGTCTGAGTGTTTCAGAGAGTGTCAGGGAGTGATAGTGAAAGTCCGAGAGTGTCTGAGAGTGTCAGAGAGTGTCAGAGAATGATGGAGAGTGATAGTGAGTGTCAGAGAGTGTCAGAGTGTGATAGAGTGTGTCAGAGTGTGTCAGAGAGTGATAGAGAGTGTCAGAGAGTGATAGTGAGTATCTGAGAGGGTCTGAGAGTGTCTGAGAGTGTCTGAGATTGTCAGAGAGTGTCAGAGAGTGTCAGCAAGTGATAGAGAGTGTCAGAGAGTGTCAGAGAATTGCAGAGAGTGATAGAGAGAGTCAGAGAGTGATAGTGAGGGTCTCAGATTGTCTGAGAGTGTCTGAGAGTGTCAGAGAGAGATAGAGATTGTCAGAGAGTGTCAGAGAGTGGTAGAGAGTGTCAGAGAGTGATAGTGAGTGATAGAGAGTGTCAGAGAGTCTCAGAGAGAGATAGAGAGAGTCAGGGAATGATAGAGAGTGTCAGAGAGTGATAGTGAGTGTCAGAGAGTGTCACAGAGTGTCAGAGAGTGTCAGAGAGTGTCAGAGAGAGATAGAGAGTGTCAGAGAGTAATAGTGAGTGTCAGAGAGTGATAGAGAGCATCAGAGAGTGTCAGAGAGTGATAGAGAGTGTCAGAGACAGTCAGAGAGAGATAGAGAGCGTCAGAGAGTGACAGCGAGTGTCAGAGACTGTCAGAGAGAGATAGAGAGTGTCAGAGAGCGATAGAGAGCGATAGAGAGTGATAGAGAGTGTCAGAGAGTGTCAGAGAGTGATAGAGAGTGATAGAGAGTGTCAGAGAGGTTCACAGAGTGATAGTGAGTGTCTGAGAGTGTCAGAGAGTGTCTGAGAGCGTCAGAAAGCGAAAGAGAGTGATAGAGAGTGATAGAAAGTGTCAGAGAGTGTCAGAGAGAGATAGAGAGTGTCAGAGAGGGTGACAGAGTGATAGAGAGTGTCAGAGAGTGTCAGGGAGTGTCAGGGAGTGATAGTGAATGTCCGAGAGTGTCTGAGAGTGTCAGAGAGTGTCAGAGAATGATAGAGAGTGATAGAGAATGTCAGAGAGTGTCAGAGATTGTCAGAGAGTGTCAGAGAGTGTCATCGAGTGAAAGAGATAGTCAGAGAGAGAGAGAGAGTGTCAGAGAGAGATAGTGAGTGTCAGAGAGTAATAGAGAGTATCAGAGAGTGTCAGAGAGTGATAGAGAGTGTCAGAGAGTTTCAGAGAGTGATAGAGAATGTCAGAGAGTGTCAGAGAGTGTCAGAGAGTGACAGAGAGCGTCAGAGAGTGATAGTGAGTGTCAGAGAGTGTCAGAGAGTGTCAGCGAGAGATAGAGAGTGTCAGAGAGTGATAGTGTGTGTCTGAGGGTGTATGAGAGTGTCTGAGATTGTCAGAGAGTGTCAGAGAGTGTCAGAGAGTGATAGTGAGAGTCAGAGAGTGTCAGAGAGTATCAGAGAGTGTCAGAGAGTGTCAGAGAGTGATAGTGAGTGTCAAAGCGTTTCAGAGAGTGATGGCGAGTGTCTGAGAGTGTCAGAGAGAGTCAGAGAGTGAAAGAGAGTGATAGTGAGTGTCCGAGAGTGTCAGAGAGTGTCAGAGAGAGATATAGAGCGTCAGAGAGTGATAGTGTGTGTCAGAGAGTGTCAGAGAGAGATAGAGAGTGTCAGAGAGTGATAGTGAGTGTCTGAGTGTTTCAGAGAGTGTCAGGGAGTGATAGTGAAAGTCCGAGAGTGTTTGAGAGTGTCAGAGAGTGTCAGAGAATGATAGAGAGTGATAGAGAGTGTCAGAGAGTGTCAGATAGTGTCAGATAGTGTCAGAGAGTGTCAGAGAGTGATAGTGAGTGTCAGAGAGTGCCAGACAGTGTCAGAGTGTGATAGAGTGTGTCAGAGTGTGTCAGAGAGTGATAGAGAGTGTCAGAGCGTGATAGTGAGTGTCTGAGAGGGTCTGAGAGTGTATGAGAGTGTCTGAGATTGTCAGAGTGTGTCAAAGAGTGTCAGCGAGTGATAGAGAGTGTCAGAGGGTGTCAGAGAGTGGCAGAGAGTGATAGAGAGAGTCAGAGAGTGATAGTGAGTGTCTGAGAGTGTCTGAGAGTGTCCGAGAGTGTCAGAGAGAGTTAGAGATTGTCAGAGAGTGTCAGAGAGAGGTAGAGAGTGTCAGAGAGTGATAGTGAGTGATAGAGAGTGTCAGAGAGTGTCAGAGAGAGATAGAAAGAGTCAGGGAATGATAGAGAGTGTCAGAGAGTGATAGTGAGTGTCAGAGAGTGTCAGAGAGAGATAGAGAGTGTCAGAGAGTGATAGTGAGTGTCACAGAGTGATAGAGAGTATCAGAGAATGTCAGAGAGTGATAGAGAGTGTCAGAGACTGTCAGAGGGAGATAGAGAGTGTCGGAGAGTGATAGAGAGTGTCAGAGAGTGTCAGAGTGTTATAGTGAGTGTATGAGAATGTCAGAGAGTGTCAGAGAGTGATAGAGAGTGATGGAGAGTGATAGAGAGTGTCAGAGAGTGATAGAGAGTGTCAGAGAGGTTCACAGAGTGATAGTGAGTGTCTGAGAGTGTCAGAGAGTGTCTGAGAGCGTCAGAGAGCGACAGAGAGTGATAGAGAGTGATAGAGAGTGTCAGAGAGTGTCAGAGAGAGATAGAGAGTGTCAGAGAGGGTCACAGAGTGATAGAGAGTGTCAGAGAGTGTCAGGGAGTGTCAGGAAGTGATAGTGAGTGTCAGAGAGTGTCAGAGAGTGATAGAGAGTGATAGAGAGTGTCAGAGAGTGTCAGAGAGTGTCAGAGAGTGTCAGAGAGTGATAGTGAGTTTCAGAGAGTGCCAGAGAGTGATAGCGAGTGTCAGAGAGTGTAAGAATGTGATAGAGAGTGATAGAGAGTGTCAGAAAGTGTCAGAGAATGTCAGAGAGTGATAGTGAATGTCTGAGATTGTCAGAGAGTGTCAGAGAGTGTCAGAGAATAATAGAGAGTGATAGAGAGTGTCAGAGAGTGTCAGAGAGTGTCAGAGACTGTCAGAGAGTGTCAGAGAGTGATAGAGAGTGTCAGAGAGTGTTAGAGAGTGATAGTGAGTGTCAGAGATTGTCAGAGAGTGATAGAGAGTGTCAGAGTGTGTCAGAGAGTGATAGAGAGTGTCAGAGTGTGATAGTGAGTGTCTGAGAGTGTCTGAGAGAGTCTGAGATTGTCAGAGAGTGTCAGAGAGTGTCAGCGAGTGATAGAGAGTATCGGAGAGAGTTAGAGAGTGGCAGAGAGTGATAGAGAGAGTCAAAGAATGATAGTGAGGGTCTAAGAGTGTCTGAGAGTGTCAGAGAGTGATAGAGAGTGTCAGAGAGATTCAGAGAGTGTCAGAGAGAGATAGAGAGTGTCAGAGAGTGATAGTGAGTGTGTGAAAGTGTCAGAGAGTGTCAGAGAGAGATAGAGAGGGTCAGAGAGTGAAAGAGAGTGTCAGTGAGTGTCAGAGAGTGATAGTGAGTGTCAGAGAGTGTCAGAGAGAGATAGAGAGCGTCAGAGAGTGATAGTGAGTGTCAGAGAGTGTCAGAGAGTGTCAGAGAGAGATAGAGAGTGCCAGAGAGTGATAGTGAGTGTCTGAGAGTGTCAAGAGAGTGTCAGGGAGTGATAGTGAAAGTCCGAGAGTGTCTGAGAGTGTCAGAGAGTGTCAGAGAATGATAGAGAGTTTCTGAGAGTGTCAGAGAGTGTCAGATAGTGTCAGAGAGTGTCAGAGAGTGATAGAGAGTGTCAGAGAGTGTCAGAGAGTGTCAGAGAGTGATAGAGAGTGTCAGAGAGTGTCAGAGAGTGTCAGAGAGTGTCAGAGCGTGATAGTGAGTGTCTGAGAGGGTCTGAGAGTGTATGAGAGTGTCTGAGATTGTCAGAGAGTGTCAAAGAGTGTCAGCGAGTGATAGAGAGTGTCAGAGGGTGTCAGAGAGTGGCAGAGAGTGATAGAGAGAGTCAGAGAGTGATAGTGAGTGTCTGAGAGTGTCTGAGAGTGTCCGAGAGTGTCAGAGAGAGTTAGAGATTGTCAGAGAGTGTCAGAGAGAGGTAGAGAGTGTCAGAGAGTGATAGTGAGTGATAGAGAGTGTCAGAGAGTGTCAGAGAGAGATAGAAAGAGTCAGGGAATGATAGAGAGTGTCAGAGAGTGATAGTGAGTGTCAGAGAGTGTCAGAGAGAGATAGAGAGTGTCAGAGAGTGATAGTGAGTGTCACAGAGTGATAGAGAGTATCAGAGAATGTCAGAGAGTGATAGAGAGTGTCAGAGACTGTCAGAGGGAGATAGAGAGTGTCGGAGAGTGATAGAGAGTGTCAGAGAGTGTCAGAGTGTTATAGTGAGTGTATGAGAATGTCAGATAGTGTCAGAGAGTGATAGAGAGTGATGGAGAGTGATAGAGAGTGTCAGAGAGTGATAGAGAGTGTCAGAGAGGTTCACAGAGTGATAGTGAGTGTCTGAGAGTGTCAGAGAGTGTCTGAGAGCGTCAGAGAGCGACAGAGAGTGATAGAGAGTGATAGAGAGTGTCAGAGAGTGTCAGAGAGAGATAGAGAGGGTCACAGAGTGATAGAGAGTGTCAGGGAGTGTCAGGGAGTGATAGTGAGTGTCAGAGAGTGTCAGAGAGTGATAGAGAGTGTCAGAGAGTGTCAGAGAGTGTCAGAGAGTGTCAGAGAGTGATAGTGAGTTTCAGAGAGTGCCAGAGAGTGATAGCGAGTGTCAGAGAGTGTAAGAATGTGATAGAGAGTGATAGAGAGTGTCAGAAAGTGTCAGAGAATGTCAGAGAGTGATAGTGAATGTCTGAGATTGTCAGAGAGTGTCAGAGAGTGTCAGAGAATAATAGAGAGTGATAGAGAGTGTCAGAGAGTGTCAGAGAGTGTCAGAGACTGTCAGAGAGTGTCAGAGTGTGATAGAGAGTGTCAGAGAGTGTTAGAGAGTGATAGTGAGTGTCAGAGATTGTCAGAGAGTGATAGAGAGTGTCAGAGTGTGTAAGAGAGTGATAGAGAGTGTCAGAGTGTGATAGTGAGTGTCTGAGAGTGTCTGAGAGAGTCTGAGATTGTCAGAGAGTGTCAGAGAGTGTCAGCGAGTGATAGAGAGTATCGGAGAGAGTTAGAGAGTGGCAGAGAGTGATAGAGAGAGTCAAAGAATGATAGTGAGGGTCTGAGAGTGTCTGAGAGTGTCAGAGAGTGATAGAGAGTGTCAGAGAGATTCAGAGAGTGTCAGAGAGAGATAGAGAGTGTCAGAGAGTGATAGTGAGTGTGTGAAAGTGTCAGAGAGTGTCAGAGAGAGATAGAGAGGGTCAGAGAGTGAAAGAGAGTGTCAGTGAGTGTCAGAGAGTGATAGTGAGTGTCAGAGAGTGTCAGAGAGAGATAGAGAGCGTCAGAGAGTGATAGTGAGTGTCAGAGAGTGTCAGAGAGAGATAGAGAGTGCCAGAGAGTGATAGTGAGTGTCTGAGAGTGTCAAGAGAGTGTCAGGGAGAGATAGTGAAAGTCCGAGAGTGTCTGAGAGTGTCAGAGAGTGTCAGAGAATGATAGAGAGTTTCTGAGAGTGTCAGAGAGTGCCAGATAGTGATAGTGAGTGTCAGAGAGTGTCAGAGAGTGTCAGAGAGTGTCAGAGTGTGATAGAGTGTGTCAGAGTGTGTCAGAGAGTGATAGAGAGTGTCAGAGAGTGTCAGAGAGTGTCAGAGAGTGATAGTGAGTGTCAGAGAGTGTCAGAGAGTGTCAGAGAGTGTCAGAGTGTGATAGAGTGTGTCAGAGTGTGTCAGAGAGTGATAGAGAGTGTCAGAGAGTGATAGTGAGTGTCTGAGAGGTTCTGAGAGTGTCTGAGAGTGTCAGAGAGTGGCAGAGAGTGATAGAGAGAGTCAGAGAGTGATCGTGAGTGTCTGAGAGTGTCTGAGAGTGTCTGAGAGTGTCAGAGAGAGATAGAGATTGTCAAAGAGTGTCAGAGAGAGGTAGAGAGTGTCAGAGAGTGATAGTGAGTGATAGAGAGTGTCAGAGAGTGTCAGAGAGAGATAGAGAGAGTCAGGGAATGATAGAGAGTGTCAGAGAGTGATAGTGAGTGTCAGAGAGTGTCACAGAGTGCCAGAGAGTGTCAGAGAGAGATAGAGAGTGTCAGAGAGTGATAGTGTGTGTCAGAGATTGATAGAGAGTATCAGAGAGTGTCAGAGAGTGATAGAGAGTGTCAGAGACTGTCAGAGAGAGATAGAGAGTGTCAGAGAGTGATAGCGAGTGTCAGAGACTGTCAGAGAGAAACAGAGAGTGTCAGAGAGCGATACAGAGTGATAGAGAGTGATAGAGAGTGTCAGAGAGTGTCAGAGAGTGATAGAGAGTGTCAGAGAGGTTCACAGAGTGATAGTGAGTGTCTGAGAGTGTCAGAGATTGTCTGAGAGCGTCAGAGAGCGACAGAGAGTGATAGAGAGTGTCAGAGAGTGTCAGAGAAAGATAGAGATTGTCAGACAGGGTGACAGAGTGATATAGAGTGTCAGAGAGTGTCAGGGATTGTCAGGGAGAGATAGTGAATGTCCGAGAGTGTCAGAGAGTGTCGGAGAATGATAGAGATTGATAGAGAATGTCAGAGAGTGTCAGAGAGTGTCAGCGAGTGAAAGAGAGAGTCAGAGAGAGAGAGAGTGTGTCAGAGAGAGATAGTGAGTGTCAGAGAGTGATAGAGAGTGTCAGAGAGTGTCAGAGAGTGTCTGAGAGTGTCTGAGAGTGATAGAGAGTGTCTGAGAGTGTCTGAGAGTGTCAGAGAGTGTCAGAGAGTGATATAGAGTGTCAGAGAGTGATAGAGAGTGTCAGAGAGTGTCAGAGAGTGACTGAGAGTGATAGAGAGTGTCAGAGATTGTCAGAGAGTGATAGTGAGTGTCAGAGAGTGTCAGAGAGTGTCAGAGAGAGTCAGAGAGTGTCAGAGTGTGATAGAGTGTGTCAGAGAGTGATAGAGAGTGTCAGAGCGTGATAGTGAGTGTCTGAGAGGGTCTGAGAGTGTATGAGAGTGTCTGAGATTGTCAGAGAGTGTCAAAGAGTGTCAGCGAGTGATAGAGATTGTCAGAGAGTGTCAGAGAGTGGCAGAGAGTGATAGAGAGAGTCAGAGAGTGATAGTGAGTGTCTGAGAGTGTCTGAGAGTGTCCGAGAGTGTCAGAGAGAGTTAGAGATTGTCAGAGAGTGTCAGAGAGAGGTAGAGAGTGTGAGAGAGTGATAGTGAGTGATAGAGAGTGTCAGAGAGTGTCAGAGAGAGATAGAAAGAGTCAGGGAATGATAGAGAGTGTCAGAGAGTGATAGTGAGTGTCAGAGAGTGTCAGAGAGAGATAGAGAGTGTCAGAGAGTGATAGTGAGTGTCACAGAGTGATAGAGAGTATCAGAGAATGTCAGAGAGTGATAGAGAGTGTCAGAGACTGTCAGAGGGAGATAGAGAGTGTCGGAGAGTGATAGAGAGTGTCAGAGAGTGTCAGAGTGTTTTAGTGAGGGTATGAGAATGTCAGAGAGTGTCAGAGAGTGATAGAGAGTGATGGATGTTTTATAGAGAGTGTCAGAGAGTGTCAGAGAGTGATAGAGAGTGTCAGAGAGGTTCACAGAGTGATAGTGAGTGTCTGAGAGTGTCAGAGAGTGTCTGAGAGCGTCAGAGAGCGACAGAGAGTGATAGAGAGTGATAGAGAGTGTCAGAGAGTGTCAGAGAGAGATAGAGAGTGTCAGAGAGGGTCACAGAGTGATAGAGAGTGTCAGAGAGTGTCAGGGAGTGTCAGGGAGTGATAGTGAGTGTCAGAGAGTGTCAGAGAGTGATAGAGAGTGATAGAGAGTGTCAGAGAGTGTCAGAGAGTGTCAGAGAGTGTCAGAGAGTGATAGTGAGTTTCAGAGAGTGCCAGAGAGTGATAGCGAGTGTCAGAGAGTGTAAGAATGTGTTAGAGAGTGATAGAGAGTGTCAGAAAGTGTCAGAGAATGTCAGAGAGTGATAGTGAATGTCTGAGATTGTCAGAGAGTGTCAGAGAATAATAGAGAGTGATAGAGAGTGTCGGAGAGTGTCAGAGAGTGTCAGAGACTGTCAGAGAGTGTCAGAGAGTGATAGAGAGTGTCAGAGAGTGTTAGAGAGTGATAGTGAGTGTCAGAGATTGTCAGAGAGTGATAGAGAGTGTCAGAGTGTGTCAGAGAGTGATAGAGAGTGCCAGAGTGTGATAGTGAGTGTCTGAGAGTGTCTGAGAGAGTCTGAGATTGTCAGAGAGTGTCAGAGAGTGTCAGCGAGTGATAGAGAGTATCGGAGAGAGTTAGAGAGTGGCAGAGAGTGATAGAGAGAGTCAAAGAATGATAGTGAGGGTCTGAGAGTGTCTGAGAGTGTCAGAGAGTGATAGAGAGTGTCAGAGAGATTCAGAGAGTGTCAGAGAGAGATAGAGAGTGTCAGAGAGTGATAGTGAGTGTGTGAAAGTGTCAGAGAGTGTCAGAGAGAGATAGAGAGGGTCAGAGAGTGAAAGAGAGTGTCAGTGAGTGTCAGAGAGTGATAGTGAGTGTCAGAGAGTGTCAGAGAGTGAAAGAGAGCGTCAGAGAGTGATAGTGAGTGTCAGAGAGTGTCAGAGAGTGTCAGAGAGAGATAGAGAGTGCCAGAGAGTGATAGTGAGTGTCTGAGAGTGTCAAGAGAGTGTCAGGGAGTGATAGTGAAAGTCCGAGAGTGTCTGAGAGTGTCAGAGAGTGTCAGAGAATGATAGAGAGTTTCTGAGAGTGTCAGAGAGTGCCAGATAGTGTCAGAGAGTGTCAGAGAGTGATAGAGAGTGTCAGAGAGTGTCAGAGAGTGTCAGAGAGTGATAGTGAGTGTCAGAGAGTGTCAGAGAGTGTCAGAGTGTGATAGAGTGTGTCAGAGTGTGTCAGAGAGTGATAGAGAGTGTCAGAGAGTGATAGTGAGTGTCTGAGAGGATCTGAGAGTGTCTGAGAGTGTCAGAGAGTGGCAGAGAGTGATAGAGAGAGTCAGAGAGTGATCGTGAGTGTCTGAGAGTGTCTGAGAGTGTCAGAGAGAGATAGAGATTGTCAAAGAGTGTCAGAGAGAGGTAGAGAGTGTCAGAGAGTGATAGTGAGTGATAGAGAGTGTCAGAGAGTGTCAGAGAGAGATAGAGAGAGTCAGGGAATGATAGAGAGTGTCAGAGAGTGATAGTGAGTGTCAGAGAGTGTCACAGAGTGTCAGAGAGTGTCAGAGAGAGATAGAGAGTGTCAGAGAGTGATAGTGTGTGTCAGAGATTGATAGAGAGTATCAGAGAGTGTCAGAGAGTGATAGAGAGTGTCAGAGACTGTCAGAGAGAGATAGAGAGTGTCAGAGAGTGATAGCGAGTGTCAGAGACTGTCAGAGAGAAACAGAGAGTGTCAGAGAGCGATACAGAGTGATAGAGAGTGATAGAGAGTGTCAGAGAGTGTCAGAGAGTGATAGAGAGTGTCAGAGAGGTTCACAGAGTGATAGTGAGTGTCTGAGAGTGTCAGAGATTGTCTGAGAGCGTCAGAGAGCGACAGAGAGTGATAGAGAGTGATAGAGAGTGTCAGAGAGTGTCAGAGAAAGATAGAGATTGTCAGAGAGGGTGACAGAGTGATATAGAGTGTCAGAGAGTGTCAGGGATTGTCAGGGAGTGATAGTGAATGTCCGAGAGTGTCAGAGAGTGTCGGAGAATGATAGAGATTGATAGAGAATGTCAGAGAGTGTCAGAGAGTGTCAGCGAGTGAAAGAGAGAGTCAGAGAGAGAGAGAGTGTGTCAGAGAGAGATAGTGAGTGTCAGAGAGTGATAGAGAGTGTCAGAGAGTGTCAGAGAGAGATAGAGAGTGTCAGAGAGTGATAGAGAGTGTCAGAGAGTGTCAGAGAGTGTCAGAGAGCGACGGAGAGTGATAGAGAGTGATAGAGAGTGTCAGAGAGTGTCAGAGAGAGATAGAGATTGTCAGAGAGGGTGACAGAGTGATAGAGAGTGTCAGAGAGTGTCAGGGAGTGTCAGGGAGTGAGAGTGAATGTCCGAGAGTGTCTGAGAGTGTCAGAGAGAGATAGAGATTGTCAGAGAGGGTGACAGAGTGATAGATAGTGTCAGAGTGTGTCAGGGAGTGTTGGGGAGTGATAGTGTCAGAGAGTGTCAGAGAGAGATAGAGAGTGTCAGAGAGTGATAGAGAGTGTCAGAGAGTGTCAGAGAGTGTCAGAGAGTGACAGAGAGCGTCAGAGAGTGATAGTGAGTTTCAGAGAGTGTCAGAGAGTTTCAGCGAGAGATAGTGTCAGAGAGTGATAGTGTGTGTCTGAGGGTGTATGAGAGTGTCTGAGATTGTCAGAGAGTGTCAGAGAGTGTCAGCGAGAGATAGAGAGTGGCAGAGAGTGGCAGAGAGTGGCAGAGAGTGATATAGAGAGTCAGAGAGTGATAGTGAGTGTCTGAGAGTGTCAGAGAGTGTCAGATAGTGTCAGAGAGTGTCTGAGAGTGATAGAGAGTGTCAGAGAGTGTCAGAGAGTGTCAGAGAGTGATAGTGAGTGTCAGAGAGTGTCAGAGAGTGTCAGAGTGTGATAGAGTGTGTCAGAGTGTGTCAGAGAGTGATAGAGAGTGTCAGAGAGTAATAGTGAGTGTCTGAGAGGGTCTGAGAGTGTCTGAGAGTGTCTGAGATTGTCAGAGAGTGTCAGAGAGTGTCAGCGAGTGATAGAGAGTGTCAGAGAGTGGCAGAGAGTGATAGAGAGAGTCAGAGAGTGATAGTGAGTGTCTGAGAGTGTCTGAGAGTATCAGAGAGAGATCGAGATTATCAGAGAGTGTCAGAGAGAGGTAGAGAGTGTCAGAGAGTGATAGTGAGTGAAAGAGAGTGTCAGAGAGTGTCAGAGAGAGATAGAGAGAGTCAGGGAATGATAGAGAGTGTCAGAGAGTGATAGTGAGTGTCAGAGAGTGCCAGAGAGTGTCAGAGAGAGATAGAGAGTGTCAGAGAGTGATAGTGTGTGTCAGAGAGTGATAGAGAGTATCAGAGAGTGTCAGAGACTGTCAGAGAGAGATAGAGAGTGTCAGAGAGTGATAGCGAGTGTCAGAGACTTTCAGAGAGAAATAGAGAGTGTCAGAGAGCGATACAGAGTGACAGAGTGTGATAGAGAGTGTCAGAGTGTGTCAGAGCGTGATAGAGAGTGTCAGAGAGGTTCACAGAGTGATAGTGAGTGGAGAGTGATAGAGAGTGTCAGAGAGTGTGAGAGAGTGTCAGAGAGTGACAGAGAGTGTCACAGAGTGATAGAGAGTATCAGAGAGTGATAGTGCGTGTCAGAGAGTGTCACAGAATGATATCGAGTGATAGAGAGTGTCAGAGAGTGATAGAGAGTATCAGAGAGTGATAGTGAGTGTCAGAGAGTATCAGAGATTTATAGTGAGTGTCAGAGAGTATCAGAGAGTGATAGTGAGTGCCTGAGAGTGTCAGAGAGTGTCAGAGAGTGATAGAGAGTGTCAGAGCGTGTTGGAGAGTGTCAGAGAGTGACAGAGATTGTCAGAGAGAGATAGAGAATTTCAGAGATTGTCAGAGATTGTCAGTGTGTGTCAGAGAGTGGCAGAGAGTGATAGTGAGTGTCAGAGAGGGATAGTGAGTGTCAGAGAGTGATAGTGAGTGTCTGAGAGTGTCTGAGAGTGATAGAGAGTGTCTGAGAGTGATAGAGAGTGTCAGAGAGAGAGAGTGAGTGTCAGAGAGTGTCAGAGAGTGTCAGAGAGTGATAGACAGTGTCAGAGAATGTCAGAGAGTGTCAGAGAGTGATAGAGAGTGTCAGAGAGAGATAGAGCATTTCAGAGAATGTCAGAGAGTGTGAGAGAGTGTCAGAGAGTGATAGTGAGTGTCAGAGAGTGATAGTGAGTGTCAGAGATTGATAGTGAGTGTCAGTGAGTATCAGAGAGTGATAGTAAGTGTCAGAGAGTATCAGAGAGTGATAGTGAGTGTCTGAGAGTGATAGTGAGTGTCAGTGAGTATCAGAGAGTGATAGTGAGTGTCAGAGAGTATCAGAGAGTGATATTGAGGGTCAGAGAGTATCAGAGAGTGATAGTGAGTGTCTGAGAGTGTCAGAGAGTGTCAGAGAGTGATGGAGAGTGTCAGAGAGTGATAGTGAGTGTATGAGAGTTTCTGAGAGTGTCAGAGCGTGTCAGAGAGTGTCAGAGAGTGTCAGAGAAAGATAGGGTGTGACAGAGAGTGATAGTGAGTGTCAGAGAGTGTCAGAGAGTGTCAGAGATTGATAGAGAGTGTCAGAGAGTGATAGTGAGTGTCAGAGAGTGTCAGAGAGTGAGAGTGAGTGTATGAGAGTGTTAGAGAGTGTCAGAGAGTGTCAGAGTGTTATCGAGAGTGTCAGAGAGTGATAGAGAGTGCCAGAGAGTGTCAGAGAGTTAACGAGAGTGTCAGAGAGTGATAGTGAGTTTTAGAGATTGTCAGAGAGTGAGAGTGAGTGTATGAGAGTGTCAGAGAGTGTCAGAGAGTATTAGAGATTGTTAGCGAGTGTCAGAGAGTGTCAGAGAGTTATCGAGAGTGTCAGAGAGTGATAGTGAGTGTCAGAGAGTGTCAGAGAGTATCAGAGAGTGATAGTGAGTATCCGAGAGTGTCTGAGAGAGTCAGAGAGTGACAGTGAGTGTCGGAGAGTATCAGAGAGTGATAGAAAGTGTCAGAGTGTGTCAGAGAGTGTCAGAGAGTGATAGTGAGTGTATGAGATTGTCAGAGAGTGTCAGTGAGTGTCAGACAGTGTTAGAGCGTGTTAGAGAGTGGCAGAGAGTGTCAGAGAGTGATAGAGAGTGTCAGAGAGAGATAGAGAGTGTCAGAGAGTGATAGTGAGTGTCAGAGAGTGTCAGAGAGTGATGGAGAGTGATAGAGAGTGTCAGAGAGTGATAGAGTGTGTCTGAAAGAGTCAGAGAGTGTCAGAGAGGGTCAGAGAGTGACAGTGAGTGTCGGAGAGTATCAGAGAGTGATAGAAAGTGTCAGAGAATGTCAGAGTGTGTCAGAGAGTGTCAGAGAGTGATAGTGAGTGTATGAGATTGTCAGAGAGTGTCAGAGAGTGTCAGACAGTGTTAGAGCGTGTTAGAGAGTGGCAGAGAGTGTCAGAGAGTAATAGAGAGTGTCAGAGAGAGATAGAGAGTGTCAGAGAGCGATAGTGAGTGTCAGAGAGTGTCAGAGAGTGATGGAGAGTGATAGAGAGTGTCAGAGAGTGTGAGAGAGTGTCAGAGAGTGACAGAGAGTGTCAGAGAGTGATAGAGAGTATCAGAGAGTGATAGTGAGTGTCAGAGAGTGTCAGAGAATGATATCGAGTGATAGAGAGTGTCAGAGAGTGATAGAGAGTATCAGAGAGTGATAGTGAGTGTCAGAGTGTATCAGAGATTTATAGTGAGTATCAGAGAGTATCAGAGAGTGATAGTGAGTGTCTGAGAGTGTCAGAGAGTGTCAGAGAGTGATAGAGAGTGTCAGAGAGTGATAGAGAGTGTCAGAGAGAGATAGAGAATTTCAGAGAATGTCAGAGAGTGTGAGAGAGTGTCAGAGAATGATAGTGAGTGTCAGAGAGGGATAGTGAGTGTCAGAGAGTGATAGTGAGTGTCTGAGAGTGATAGAGAGCGTCTGAGAGTGATAGAGAGTGTCAGAGAGAGAGTGAGTGTCAGAGAGTGTCAGAGAGTGTCAGAGAGTGTCAGAGAGTGATAGAGAGTGTCAGAGAGAGATAGAGAATTTCAGAGAATGTCAGAGAGTGTAAGAGAGTGTCAGAGAGTGATAGTGAGTGTCAGAGAGTGATTTTGAGTGTCAGAGAGTGATAGTGAGTGTCAGTGATTATCAGAGAGTGATAGTGAGTGTCAGAGAGTATCAGAGAGTGATATTGAGTGTCAGAGAGTATCAGAGAGTGATAGTGAGTGTCTGAGAGTGTCTGAGAGTGTCAGAGAGTGTCAGAGAGTGATAGAGAGTTCAGAGAGTGATAGTGAGTATATGAGACTTTCTGAGAGTGTCAGAGCGTGTCAGAGAGTGTCAGAGAGTGTCAGAGAAAGATAGGGTGTGTCAGAGAGTGATAGTGAGTGTCAGAGAGTGTCAGAGAGTGTCAGAGATTGATAGAGAGTGTCAGAGAGTGATAGTGAGTGTCAGAGAGTGTCAGAGAGTGAGAGTGAGTGTATGAGAGTGTTAGAGAGTGTCAGAGAGTGTCAGAGAGCTATCGAGAGTGTCAGAGAGTGATAGAGTGTGTCAGAGAGTGTCAGAGAGTTATCGAGAGTGTCAGAGAGTGATAGTGAGTTTCAGAGATTGTCAGAGAGTGAGAGTGAGTGTATGAGAGTGTAAGAGAGTGTCAGAGAGTATTAGAGATTGTTAGCGAGTGTCAGAGAGTGTCAGAGAGTTATCGAGAGTGTCAGAGAGTGATAGTGAGTGTCAGAGAGTGTCAGAGAGTGATAGAGAGTGTCAGAGAGTGATAGTGAGTATCCGAGAGTGTCTGAGAGAGTCAGAGAGTGTCAGAGAGGGTCAGAGAGTGACAGTGAGTGTCGGAGAGTATCAGAGAGTGATAGAAAGTGTCAGAGAGTGTCAGAGTGTGTCAGAGAGTGTCAGGGAGTGTTAGTGAGTGTATGAGATTGTAAGAGAGTGTCAGAGAGTGTCAGACAGTGTTAGAGCGTGTTAGAGAGTGGCAGAGAGTGTCAGAGAGTGATAGAGAGTGTCAGAGAGAGATAGAGAGTGTCAGAGAGTGATAGTGAGTGTCAGAGAGTGTCAAAGAGTGATGGAGAGTGATAGAGAGTGTCAGAGAGTGATAGAGAGTGTCAGAGAGTGTGAGAGAGTGTAAGAGAGTGACAGAGAGTGTCAGAGAGTGATAGAGAGTATCAGAGAGTGATAGTGAGTGTCAGAGAGTGTCAGAGAATGATAGTGAGTGTCAGAGAGTATCAGAGATTTATAGTGAGTGTCAGAGAGTATCAGAGAGTGATAGTGAGTGTCTGAGAGTGTCAGAGAGTGTCAGAGAGAGATAGAGAGTGTCAGAGAGTGTCAGAGAGTGTCAGAGAGTGTCAGAGAGTGATAGAGAGTGATAGAGAGTGTCAGAGAGAGATAGAGAATTTCAGAGAATGTCAGAGAGTGTGAGAGAGTGTCAGAGAGTGATAGTGAGTGTCAGAGAGGGATAGTGAGTGTCAGAGAGTGATAGTGAGTGTCTGAGAGTGTCTGAGAGTGATAGAGAGTGTGTGAGAGAGAGAGTGAGTGTCAGAGAGTGTCAGAGAGTGATAGAGAGTGTCAGAGAGTGATAGAGAGTGTCAGAGAGAGATAGAGAATTTCAGAGAATGTCAGGGAGTGTGAGAGAGTGTCAGAGAGTGATAGTGAGTGTCAGAGAGTGATAGTGAGTGTCAGAGAGTGATAGTGAGTGTCAGTGAGTATCAGAGAGTGATAGTGAGTGTCAGAGAGTATCAGAGAGTGATATTGAGTGTCAGAGAGTATCAGAGAGTGATAGTGAGTGTCTGTGAGTGTCTGAGAGTGTCAGAGAGTGTCAGAGAGTGATAGAGAGTGTCAGAGAGTGATAGTGAGTATATGAGAGTTTCTGAGAGTGTCAGAGCGTGTCAGAGAGTTATCGAGAGTGTCAGAGAGTGATAGTGAGTGTCAGAGAGTGTCAGAGAGTGTCAGAGAGTGATAGAGAGTGATAGAGAGTGTCACAGAGTGATAGTGAGAGTCAGAGAGTATCAGAGAGTGAGAGTGAGTATCCGAGAGTGTCTGAGAGAGTCAGAGAGAGTCAGAGAGAGTCAGAGAGTGTCAGAGAGGGTCAGAGAGGGTCAGAGAGGGTCAGAGAGTGACAGTGAGTGTCGGAGAGTATCAGAGAGTGATATAAAGTGTCAGAGAGTGTCAGAGTGTGTCACAGAGTGTCAGAGAGTGATAGTGAGTGTATGAGATTGTCAGAGAGTGTCAGAGAGTGTCAGAGAGTGTTAGAGCGTGTTAGAGAGTGGCAGAGAGTGGCAGAGAGTGATAAAGAGTGTCAGAGAGAGATAGAGAGTGTCAGAGAGTGTCAGAGAGTGTCAGAGAGTGTCAGAGAGTGTCAGAGAGTGATGGAGAGTGATAGAGAGTGTCAGAGAGAGATAGAGAGTGTCAGAGAGTGTCAGAGAGTGACAGAGAGTGTCAGAGAGTGATAGAGAGTGTCAGAGAGTGATAGTGAGTATCCGAGAGTGTCTGAGAGAGTCAGAGAGTGTCAGAGAGGGTCAGAGAGTGACAGTGAGTGTCGGAGAGTATCAGAGAGTGATAGAAAGTTTCAGAGAGTGTCAGAGTGTGTCAGAGAGTGTCAGGGAGTGTTAGTGAGTGTATGAGATTGTAAGAGAGTGTCAGAGAGTGTCAGACAGTGTTAGAGCGTGTTAGAGAGTGGCAGAGAGTGTCAGAGAGTGATAGAGAGAGTCAGAGAGAGATAGAGAGTGTCAGAGAGTGATAGTGAGTGTCAGAGAGTGTCAAAGAGTGATGGAGAGTGATAGAGAGTGTCAGAGAGTGATAGAGAGTGTCAGAGAGTGTGCGAGAGTGTAAGAGAGTGACAGAGAGTGTCAGAGAGTGATAGAGAGTATCAGAGAGTGATAGTGAGTGTCAGAGAGTGTCAGAGAATGATAGTGAGTGTCAGAGAGTATCAGAGATTTATAGTGAGTGTCAGAGAGTATCAGAGAGTGATAGTGAGTGTCTGAGAGTGTCAGAGTGTGTCAGAGAGAGATAGAGAGTGTCAGAGAGTGTCAGAGAGTGTCAGAGAGTGATAGAGAGTTTCAGAGAGAGATAGAGAATTTCAGAGAATGTCAGAGAGTGTGAGAGAGTGTCAGAGAGTGATAGTGAGTGTCAGAGAGGGATAGTGAGTGTCAGAGAGTGATAGTGAGTGTCTGAGAGTGTCTGAGAGTGATAGAGAGTGTGTGAGAGAGAGAGTGACTGTCAGAGAGTGTCAGAGAGTGTCAGAGAGTGATAGGGAGTGTCAGAGAGTGATAGAGAGTGTCAGAGAGAGATAGAGAATTTCAGAGAATGTCAGAGAGTGTGAGAGAGTGTCAGAGAGTGATAGTGAGTGTCAGAGAGTGATAGTGAGTGTCAGAGAGTGATAGTGAGTGTCAGTGAGTATCAGAGAGTGATAGTGAGTGTCAGAGAGTATCAGAGAGTGATATTGAGTGTCAGAGAGTATCAGAGAGTGATAGTGAGTGTCTGTGAGTGTCTGAGAGTGTCAGAGAGTGATAGTGAGTATATGAGAGTTTCTGAGAGGGTCAGAGCGTGTCAGAGAGTTATCGAGAGTGTCAGAGAGTGATAGTGAGTGTCAGAGAGTGTCAGAGAGTGTCAGAGAGTGATAGAGAGTGTCACAGAGTGATAGTGAGAGTCAGAGAGTATCAGAGAGTGAGAGTGAGTATCCGAGAGTGTCTGAGAGAGTCAGAGAGAGTCAGAGAGAGTCAGAGAGTGTCAGAGAGGGTCAGGGAGGGTCCGAGAGGGTCCGAGAGTGACAGTGAGTGTCGGAGAGTATCAGAGAGTGATATAAAGTGTCAGAGAGTGTCAGAGTGTGTCACAGAGTGTCAGAGAGTGATAGTGAGTGTATGAGATTGTCAGAGAGTGTCAGAGAGTGTCAGAGAGTGTTAGAGCGTGTTAGAGAGTGGCAGAGAGTGGCAGAGAGTGATAAAGAGTGTCAGAGAGAGATAGAGAGTGTCAGAGAGTGTCAGAGAGTGTCAGAGAGTGTCAGAGAGTGATGGAGAGTGATAGAGAGTGTCAGAGAGTGATAGAGAGTGTCAGAGAGTGACAGAGAGTGTCAGAGAGTGACAGAGAGTGTCAGAGAGTGATAGAGAGTATCAGAGAGTGATAGTGAGTGTCAGAGAGTATCAGAGATTTATAGTGAGTGTCAGAGAGTATCAGAGAGTGATAGTGAGTGTCTGTGAGTGTCAGAGAGTGTCAGAGAGTGATAGAGAGTGTCAGAGTGTGTCAGAGAGTGTCAGAGAGTGATAGAGAGTGTCAGAGAGAGATAGAGAATTTCAGAGAATGTCAGAGAGTGTGAGAGAGTGTCAGAGAGTGATAGTGAGTGTCAGAGAGAGAGAGTGAGTGTCAGAGAGTGTCAGAGAGTGTCAGAGAGTGATAGAGAGTGTCAGAGAGTGTCAGAGAGTGTCAGAGAGTGATAGAGAGTGTCAGAGAGAGATAGCGAATTTCAGAGAATGTCAGAGAGTGTGAGAGAGTGTCAGAGAGTGATAGTGAGTGTCAGAGAGTGATAGTGAGTGTCAGTGAGTATCAGAGAGTGATAGTGAGTGTCAGAGAGTATCAGAGAGTGATATTGAGTGTCAGAGAGTATCAGAGAGTGATAGTGAGTGTCTGAGAGTGTCTGAGAGTGTCAGAGAGTGTCAGAGAGTGATAGAGAGTGTCAGAGAGTGATAGTGAGTATATGAGAGTTTCTGAGAGTGTCAGAGCGTGTCAGAGAGTGTCAGAGAAAGATAGGGTGTGTCAGAGAGTGATAGTGAGTGTCAGAGAGTGTCAGAGAGTGTCAGAGATTGATAGAGATTGTCAGAGAGTGATAGAACAAAGAACAAAGATAATTACAGCACAGGAACAGGCCCTTCGGCCCTCCAAGCCTGCGCCGATCCAGATCCTCTCTCTAAACATGTCGCCTATTTTCTAAGCTTCTGTATCTCTTTTCTTCCTGCCCATTCATGTATCTGTCTAGATACATCTTAAAAGACTCCATCGTGCCCGCATCTACCACCTCCGCTGGCAATGCGTTCCAGGTGCCCACCACCCTCTGCTTAAAGAACTTTCCACGCATATCCCCCCTAAACTTTTCACTTTGAACTCGTGTCCTCTAGTAATTGAAACCCCCACTCTGGGAAAAAGCTTCTTGCTATCCACCCTGTCTATACCTCTCATGATTTTGTACACCTCAATCAGGTCCCCCCTCAACCTCCGTCTTTCTAATGAAAATAATCCTAATCTACTCAACCTCTCTTCATAGCTAGCGCCCTCCATACCAGGCAACATCCTGGTGAACCTCCTCTGCACCCTTTCCAAAGCATCCACATCCTTTTGATAATGTGGCGACCAGAACTGTACGCAGTATTCCAAATGTGGCCGAACCAAAGTCCTATACAACTGTAACATGACCTGCCAACTCTTGTACTCAATGCCCCGTCCGATGAAGGAAAGCATGCCGTATGCCTTCTTGACCACTCTATTTACCTGCGTTGCCACCTTCAGGGAACAGTGGACCTGAGCACCCAAATCTCTCTGGACATCAATTTTCCCCAGGACTTTTCCATTTACTGTATAGTTCACTCTTGAATTGGATCTTCCAAAATGCATCACCTCGCATTTGCCCTGATTGAACTCCATCTGCCATTTCTCTGCCCAACTCTCCAATCTATCTATATTCTGCTGTATTATCTGACAGTCCCCTTCACTATCTGCTACTGCACCAATCTTAGTGTCGTCTGCAAATTTGCTAATCAGTCCACCTATACTTTCCTCCAAATCATTAATGTATATCACAAACAACAGTGGTCCCAGCACGGATCCCTGTGGAACACCACTGGTCACACGTCTCCATTTTGAGAAACTCCCTTCTACTGCTACTCTCTGTCTCCTGTTGCCCAGCCAGTTCTTTATCCATCTAGCTAGTACACCTTGGACCCCAAGCGCCTTCACTTTCTCCATCAGCCTGCCATGGGGAACCTTATCAAACGCCTTACTGAAGTCCATGTATATGACATCGACAGCCCTTCCGTCATCAATCAACTTTGTCACTTCCTCAAAGAATTCTATTAAGTTGGTTAGACATGACCTTCCCTGCACAAAACCATGTTGCCTATCACTGATGAGCCCATTTTCTTCCAAATGGGAATAGATCCTATCCCTCAGTATCTTCTCCAGCAGCTTCCCTACCACTGACGTCAGGCTCACCGGTCTATAATTACCTGGATTATCCCTGCTACCCTTCTTAAACAAGGGGACAACATTAGCAATTCTCCAGTCCTCCGGGACCTCACCCGTGTTTAAGGATGCTGCAAAGATATCTGTTAAGGCCCCAGCTATTTCCTCTCTCGCTTCCCTCAGTAACCTGGGATAGATCCCATCCGGACCTGGGGACTTGTCCACCTTAATGCCCTTTAGAATACCCAACACTTCCTCCCTCCTTATGCAGACTTGACCTAGAGTAATCAAACATCTGTTCCTAACCTCAACATCCGTCATGTCCCTCTCCTTGGTGAATACCGATGCAAAGTACTCGCTTAGAATCTCACCCATTTTCTCTGAGTCCAAGCATAACATTCCTCCTTTGTCCTTTAGTGGGCCAATCCTTTCTCTAGTTACCCTCTTTCTCCTTATATATGAATAAAAGGCTTTGGGATTTTCCTTAACCCTGTTTGCTAAAGATATTTCATGACCCCTTTTAGCCCTCTTAATTCCTCGTTTCAGATTGGTCCTACATTCCCGATATTCTTTCAAAGCTTCGTCTTTCATCAGCCGCCTAGACCTTATGTATGCTTCCTTTTTCCTCTTAGCTAGTCTCACAATTTCACCTGTCATCCATGGTTCCCTAATCTTGCCATTTCTATCCCTCATTTTCACAGGAACATGTCTCTCCTGCACGCTAATCAACCTCTCTTTTAAAGCCTCCCACATATCACATGTGGATTTACCTTCAAACAGCTGCTCCCAATCTACATTTCCCAGCTCCTGCCGAATTTTGGTATAGTTGGCCTTCCCCCAATTTAGCACTCTTCCTTTAGGACCACTCTCGTCTTTGTCCATGAGTATTTTAAAGCTTACGGAATTGTGATCACTATTCCCAAAGTAGTCCCCTACTGAAACTTCAACAACCTGGCCGGACTCATTCCACAACACCAGGTCCAGTATGGCCCCTTCCCGAGTTGGACTATTTACATACTGCTCTAGAAAACCCTCCTGGATGCTCCTTACAAATTCTGCTCCATCTGGACCTCTAACATTAAGCGAATCCCAGTCAATGTTGGGAAAATTAAAATCTCCTATCACCACCACCCTGTTGCTCCTACATCTTTCCATAATCTGTTTACATATTTGTACCTCTATCTCACGCTCGCTGTTGGGAGGCCTGTAGTACAGCCCCAACATTGTTACCGCACCCTTCCTATTTCTGAGTTCTGTCCATATTGCCTCACTGCTCGAGTCCTCCATAGTGCCCTCCTTCAGCACAGCTGTGATATCCTCTTTGACCAGTAATGCAACTCCTCCACCACTTTTACCTCCCTCTCTATCCCGCCTGAAGCATCGATATCCTGGGATACTTAGTTGCCAATCATGCCCTTCCCTCAACCAAGTCTCAGTAATAGCAATAACATCATACTCCCAGGTACTAATCCAAGCCCTAAGTTCATCTGCCTTACCAACTACACTTCTTGCATTAAAGCAAATGCACCTCAGACCACCAGTCCCTTTATATTCATCATCTGCTCCCTGCCTGCTCTTCCCCTTAGTCACACTGACTTCATTATCTAGTTTCTTACAGGCTTTTGTTACTACCTTCTCACTGTCAACTGACCTCAATTGGTTCCCATCCCCCTGCCACATTAGTTTAAACCCTCCCCAACAGCGTTAGCAAAAGCACCTCCAAGGACATTGGTTCCAGTCCGGCCCAGGTGTAGACCGTCCAATTTGTAATAGTCCCACCTCCCCCAGAACCGGTCCCAATGTCCCAAAAATCTGAACCCCTCCTTCCTGCAGCATCTCTCAAGCCACGCATTCATCCTGACTATTCTTTCATTTTTACTCTGACTATCACGTGGCACTGGTAGTAATCCTGAGATTACTACCTCTGAGGTCCTACTTTTTAACTTGGCTCCTAACTCCCTAAACTCTGCTTGTAGGACCTCATCCCGTTTTTTACCTATATCATTAGTGCCTATGTGCACAATGACAACTGGCTGTTCACCCTCCCCCTTTAGAATGTTCTGCAGCCGATCTGAGACATCCCTGACCCGTGCACCTGGGAGGCAACATACCATTCGGGAGCCTCGTTTTCGACCACAGAACCGCCTGTCTACTCCCCTTACAATCGAATCCCCTCCGACTATAGCCCTTCCACTCTTTTTCCCGCCCTTCTGAGCAGCAGAGCCAGCCACGGTGCCATGGACCTGGCTACTGCTGCCTTCCCCTGGTGAGCCATCTCCCTCAACAGTATCCAAAACGGTATACTTGTTTTGGAGGGAGATGACCGCAGGGGACTCCTGCGCTGCCTTCCTGCTCTTTCTCTGCCTTTTGGTCACCCATTCCCTTTCTCCCTCAGCAATCCTAATCTGCGGTGTGACCAATTCACTAAACGTGCTATCCACGACCTCCTCAGCATCGCGCATGCTCCAAAGTGAGTCCATCCGCAGCTCGAGAGCCGTCATGCGGTCTAACAAGTGCTGCAGCTGGACACACTTCCTGCACGTGAAGGAGACAGGCTCATCAGCCATGTCCCTGAGCTCCCACATTGAGCAAGAGGAGCATGATACGGGTCTGAGATCTCCTGCCATTTTTAATCTTAAGTTTAAACTTAGTTAAATGAAAAAGGAACGAAAAGTTTTTACCAATCACAATAAAACCAGAGAAATCGAAAAAGCCTTACCTTATAAACACCCCACCGAGTCCTTTTTTTTTTGGTTAGAGGAGGAGGGCGGGTGGGAGACACTACAAGTGTGGTGTCTCGGGTTCAGAAACCGCCCAAATATATAGTGTTTTACTTACCCAGCAGCCCCCTGGCCTCCGCCGAAAAACAAAAGGAAATTAAATTTACTTTCAAACTGACTTTCCCAGCTGCTCACTCGCTCACACGCTGCTCCCGAAAAAGCTGCTGCACTGAAAGGAAAGTTATTTTAAACCGCCCAAATATATAGTGTTTTACTTACCCAGCAGCCCCCTGGCCTCCGCCGAAAAACAAAAGGAAATTAAATTTACTTTCAAACTGACTTTCCCAGCTGCTCACTCGCTCACACGCTGCTCCCGAAAAAGCTGCTGCACTGAAAGGAAAGTTATTTTAAACCGCCCAAATATATAGTGTTTTACTTACCCAGCAGCCCCCTGGCCTCCGCCGAAAAACAAAAGGAAATTAAATGTACTTTCAAACTGACTTTCCCAGCTGCTCACTCGCTCACACGCTGCTCCCGAAAAAGCTGCTGCACTGAAAGGAAAGTTATTTTAAACCGCCCAAATATATAGTGTTTTACTTACCCAGCAGCCCCCTGGCCTCCGCCGAAAAACAAAAGGAAATTAAATGTACTTTCAAACTGACTTTCCCAGCTGCTCACTCGCTCACACGCTGCTCCCGAAAAAGCTGCTGCACTGAAAGGAAAGTTATTTTAAACCGCCCAAATATATAGTGTTTTACTTACCCAGCAGCCCCCTGGCCTCCGCCGAAAAACAAAAGGAAATTAAATTTACTTTCAAACTGACTTTCCCAGCTGCTCACTCGCTCACACGCTGCTCCCGAAAAAGCTGCTGCACTGAAAGGAAAGTTATTTTAAACCGCCCAAATATATAGTGTTTTACTTACCCAGCAGCCCCCTGGCCTCCGCCGAAAAACAAAAGGAAATTAAATTTACTTTCAAACTGACTTTCCCAGCTGCTCACTCGCTCACATGCTGCTCCCGAAAAAGCTGCTGCACTGAAAGGAAAGTTATTTTAAACCGCCCAAATATATAGTGTTTTACTTACCCAGCAGCCCCCTGGCCTCCGCCGAAAAACAAAAGGATATTAAATGTACTTTCAAACTGACTTTCCCAGCTGCTCACTCGCTCACACGCTGCTCCCGAAAAAGCTGCTGCACTGAGTGAGTGTCAGACAGTGTCAGAGAGTGAGAGTGAGTGTATGAGAGTGTTAGAGAGTGTCAGAGAGTGTCAGAGAGTGATAGAGAGTGTCAGAGAGTGTCAGAGAGTTATCGAGAGTGTCAGAGAGTGATAGTGAGTGTCAGAGAGTGTCAGAGAATGATATCGAGTGATAGAGAGTGTCAGAGAGTGATAGAGAGTGTCAGAGCGTGTCAGAGAGTGTCAGAGAGTGACAGAGATTGTCAGAGAGAGATAGAGAATTTCAGAGATTGTCAGAGAGTGTCAGAGAGTTATCGAGAGTGTCAGAGAGTGATAGTGAGTTTCAGAGATTGTCAGAGAGTGAGAGTGAGTGTATGAGAGTGTCAGAGAGTGTCAGAGAGTATTAGAGATTGTTAGCGAGTGTCAGAGAGTGTCAGAGAGTTATCGAGAGTGTCAGAGAGTGATAGTGAGTGTCAGAGAGTGTCAGAGAGTGATAGAGAGTGTCAGAGAGTGATAGTGAGAGTCAGAGAGTATCAGAGAGTGATAGTGAGTATCCGAGAGTGTCTGAGAGAGTCAGAGAGTGTCAGTGAGTGTCGGAGAGTATCAGAGAGTGATAGAAAGTGTCAGAGAGTGTCAGAGTGTGTCAGAGAGTGTCAGAGAGTGATACTGAGTGTATGAGATTGTCAGAGAGTGTCAGAGAGTGTCAGACAGTGTTAGAGTGTGTTAGAGAGTGGCAGAGAGTGTCAGAGAGTGACAGAGAGTGTCAGAGAGAGATAGAGAGTGTCAGAGAGTGATAGTGAGTGTCAGAGAGTGTCAGAGAGTGATGGAGAGTGATAGAGAGTGTCAGAGAGTGATAGAGAGTGTCAGAGAGTGTGAAAGAGTGTCAGAGAGTGACAGAGAGTGACAGAGAGTGTCAGAGAGTGATAGTGAGTGTCAGAGAGAGATAGAGAGTGTCAGATAGTGATAGTGAGTGTCAGAGAGCGTCAGAGAATGATATCGAGTGATAGAGAGTGTCAGAGAGTGATAGAGAGTATCAGAGAGTGATAGTGAGTGTCAGAGAGTATCAGAGATTTATAGTGAGTGTCAGAGAGTATCAGAGAGTGATAGTGAGTGTCTGAGAGTGTCAGAGAGTGTCAGAGAGTGATAGAGAATTTCAGAGAATGTCAGAGAGTGTCAGAGAGTGATAGTGAGTGTCAGAGAGTGATAGTGAGTTTCAGAGAGTGATAGTGAGTGTCTGAGAGTGACAGAGAGTGTCTGAGAGTGATAGAGAATGTCAGAGAGAGAGAGTGAGTGTCAGAGAGTGTCAGAGAGTGTCAGAGAGTGACAGAGAGTGTCAGAGAGTGAGACTGAGTGTCAGAGAGTATCAGAGAGTATCAGAGAGTATCAGAGTGTGATAGTGAGTGTCAGAGAGTATCAGAGAGTGATGGTGAGTGTCTGAGAGTGTCTGTGAGTGTCAGAGAGTGTCAGTAGTGATAGAGAGTGTCAAAGAGTCTCAGAGAGTGATAGAGAGTGTCAGAGAGAGATAGAGAGTGATAGAGAGTGTCAGAGAGTGATGGAGAGTGTCACAGAGTGATAGAGAGTGTCAGAGAGTGTCAGAGGGTGTCAGCGAGTGTCAGAGAGTGATAGTGAGTGTCAGAGAGTGTCAGAGAGTGATAGAGTGTTTCAGAGAGTGATAGTGAGTGTCAGAGAGCATCAGAGAGTGATAGTGAGTGTCTGAGAGTGTCTGAGAGTGTCTGAGAGTGTCACAGAGTTTCAGAGAGTGATAGAGTGTGTCAGAGAGTGTCAGTGAGTGATAGAGAGTGTCAGAGAGAGATAGAGAATTTCAGAGAGTGTCAGAGAGTGTGAGAGTGTGTCAGAGAGTGATAGTGAGTGTCAGAGAGTGATAGTGGGTGTCTGAGAGTGTCTGAGAGTGATAGAGACTGTCTGAGAGTGATAGAGAGTGTCAGAGAGTGATAGTGATTGTCAGAGAGTGTCAGAGATTGATAGAGAGTGTCAGAGAATCATAGTGAGTGTCAGTGAGTATCAGAGAGTGATTGTGAGTGTCAGAGAGTATCAGAGAGTGATAGTGAGTGTCAGAGAGTATCAGAGAGTGATAGTGAGTGTCTGAGAGTGTCTGAGAGTGTCAGAGAGTGTCAGAGAGTGTCAGAGAGTGATAGAGATTGTCAGAGAGTGATAGTGAGTGTCCGAGAGCGTCAGAGAGTGTCAGAGAGTGTCAGAGAGTGTCAGAGAGTGATAGAGAATTTCAGAGAGTGTCAGAGAGTGTGAGAGTGTGTCAGAGGGTGATAGTGGGTGTCTGAGAGTGTCTGAGAGTGATAGAGACTGTCTGAGAGTGATAGAGAGTTTCAGAGAGTGATAGTGAGTGTCAGAGAGTGTCCGAGATTGATAGAGAGTGTCAGAGAGTGATAGCGAGTGTCAGTGAGTATCAGAGAGTGATAGTGAGTGTCAGAGAGTATCAGAGAGTGATAGTGAGTGTCAGAGAGTATCAGAGAGTGATAGTGAGTGTCTGAGAGAGTCTGAGAGTGTCAGAGAGTGATAGAGAGTGTCAGAGAGTGCTAGTGAGAGTATGAGAGTTTCTGAGAGTGTCAGAGCGGGTCAGAGAGTGTCAGAGAGTGTCAGAGAAAGATAGGGTGTGTCAGAGAGTGATAGTGAGTGTCAGAGAGTGTCAGAGAGTGTCAGAGATTGATAGAGAGTTTCAGAGAGTGATAGTGAGTGTCAGAGAGTGTCAGAGAGTGAGAGTGAGTGTATGAGAGTATCAGAGAGTGATAGTGAGTGTCTGAGAGTGTCTGAGAGTGTCAGAGAGTGTCAGAGAGTGTCAGAGAGTGATAGAGATTGTCAGAGAGTGATAGTGAGTGTCAGAGAGTATCAGAGAGTGATAGTGAGTGTCCGAGAGCGTCAGAGAGTGTCAGAGAGTGTCAGAGAGTGTCAGAGAGTGATAGAGAATTTCAGAGAGTGTCAGAGAGTGTGAGAGTGTGTCAGAGGGTGATAGTGGGTGTCTGAGAGTGTCTGAGAGTGATAGAGACTGTCTGAGAGTGATAGAGAGTTTCAGAGAGTGATAGTGAGTGTCAGAGAGTGTCCGAGATTGATAGAGAGTGTCAGAGAGTGATAGCGAGTGTCAGTGAGTATCAGAGAGTGATAGTGAGTGTCAGAGAGTATCAGAGAGTGATAGTGAGTGTCAGAGAGTATCAGAGAGTGATAGTGAGTGTCTGAGAGAGTCTGAGAGTGTCAGAGAGTGATAGAGAGTGTCAGAGAGTGATAGTGAGAGTATGAGAGTTTCTGAGAGTGTCAGAGCGGGTCAGAGAGTGTCAGAGAGTGTCAGAGAAAGATAGGGTGTGTCAGAGAGTGATAGTGAGTGTCAGAGAGTGTCAGAGAGTGTCAGAGATTGATAGAGAGTTTCAGAGAGTGATAGTGAGTGTCAGAGAGTGTCAGAGAGTGAGAGTGAGTGTATGAGAGTGTTAGAGAGTGTCAGAGAGTGTCAGAGAGTTATCGAGAGTGTCAGAGAGTGATAGTGAGTTTCAGAGATTGTCAGAGAGTGAGAGTGAGTGTATGAGAGTGTCAGAGAGTGTCAGAGAGTATTAGAGATAGTTAGCGAGTGTCAGAGAGTGTCAGAGTGTTATCGAGAGTCTCAGAGAGTGATAGTGAGTGTCAGAGAGTGACAGAGAGTGTCAGAGAGTGTGAGAGAGTGTCAGAGAGTGTCAGAGAGTGATAGAGAGTGTCAGAGAGTGAGACTTAGTGTCAGAGAGTATCAGAGAGTATCAGAGAGTGATAGTTAGTGTCAGAGAGTATCAGAGAGTGATGGTGAGTGTCTGAGAGTGTCTGTGAGTGTCAGAGAGTGTCAGTAGTGATAGAGAGTGTCAAAGAGTGTCAGAGAGTGATAGAGAGTGTCAGAGAGAGATAGAGAGTGATAGAGAGTGTCAGAGAGTGATGGAGAGTGTCACAGAGTGATAGAGATTGTCAGAGAGTGTCAGAGGGTGTCAGCGAGTGTCAGAGAGTGATAGTGAGTGTCAGAGAGTGTCAGAGAGTGATAGAGAGTTTCAGAGAGTGATAGTGAGTGTCAGAGAGCATCAGAGAGTGATAGTGAGTGTCTGAGAGCATCAGAGAGTGATAGTGAGTGTCTGAGAGTGTCTGAGAGTGTCTGAGAGTTTCAGAGAGTGATAGAGTGTGTCAGAGAGTGTCAGAGAGTGTGAGAGTGTGTCAGAGAGTGATAGTGAGTGTCAGAGAGTGATAGTGGGTGTCTGAGAGTGTCTGAGAGTGATAGAGACTGTCTGAGAGTGATAGAGAGTGTCAGAGAGTGATAGTGATTGTCAGAGAGTGTCAGAGATTGATAGAGAGTGTCAGAGAATCATAGTGAGTGTCAGTGAGTATCAGAGAGTGATTGTGAGTGTCAGAGAGTATCAGAGAGTGATAGTGAGTGTCAGAGAGTATCAGAGAGTGATAGTGAGTGTCTGAGAGTGTCTGAGAGTGTCAGAGAGTGTCAGAGAGTGATAGAGATTGTCAGAGAGTGATAGTGAGTGTCAAAGGGTATCAGAGAGTGATAGTGAGTGTCCGAGAACGTCAGAGGGTGTCAGAGAGTGTCAGAGAGTGTCAGAGAGTGATAGAGAATTTCAGAGAGTGTCAGAGAGTGTGAGAGTGTGTCAGAGAGTGATAGTGGGTGTCTGAGAGTGTCTGAGAGTGATAGAGACTGTCTGAGAGTGATAGAGAGTTTCAGAGAGTGATAGTGAGTGTCAGAGAGTGTCCGAGATTGATAGAGGGTGTCAGAGAGTGATAGCGAGTGTCAGTGAGTATCAGAGAGTGATAGTGAGTGTCAGAGAGTATCAGAGAGTGATAGTGAGTGTCAGAGAGTATCAGAGAGTGATAGTGAGTGTCTGAGAGAGTCTGAGAGTGTCAGAGAGTGATAGAGAGTGTCAGAGAGTGATAGTGAGAGTATGAGAGTTTCTGAGAGTGTCAGAGCGGGTCAGAGAGTGTCAGAGAGTGTCAGAGAAAGATAGGGTGTGTCAGAGAGTGATAGTGAGTGTCAGAGAGTGTCAGAGAGTGTCAGAGATTGATAGAGAGTTTCAGAGAGTGATAGTGAGTGTCAGAGAGTGTCAGAGAGTGAGAGTGAGTGTATGAGAGTGTTAGAGAGTGTCAGAGAGTGTCAGAGAGTTATCGAGAGTGTCAGAGAGTGATAGTGAGTTTCAGAGATTGTCAGAGAGTGAGAGTGAGTGTATGAGAGTGTCAGAGAGTGTCAGAGAGTATTAGAGATAGTTAGCGAGTGTCAGAGAGTGTCAGAGTGTTATCGAGAGTCTCAGAGAGTGATAGTGAGTGTCAGAGAGTGTGAGAGAGTGTCAGAGAGTGACAGAGAGTTTCAGAGAGTGTCAGAGAGTGATAGAGAGTGTCAGAGAGAGATAGAGTGTCAGAGAGTGATAGTGAGTGTCAGAGAGTGTCAGGGAATGATATTGAGTGATAGAGAGTGTCAGAGAGTGATAGAGAGTGTCAGAGAGTGATAGAGAGTGTCAGAGAGTGATAGTGAGTGTCTGAGAGTGTCTGAGAGTGATAGAGAGTGTCTGAGAGTGATAGAGAGTGTCAGAGAAAGAGAGTGAGTGTCAGAGAGAGAGAGTGAGTGTCAGAGAGTGTCAGAGAGTGATAGAGAGTGTCAGAGAGTGATATTGAGTGTCAGAGAGTATCAGAGAGTATCAGAGAGTGATAGTGAGTGTCAGAGAGTATCAGAGAGTGATGGTGAGTGTCTGAGAGTGTCTGTGAGTGTCAGAGAGTGTCAGAGAGTAATATAGAGTGTCATAGAGTGTCAGAGAGAGATAGAGTGTGTCAGAGAGAGATAAAGAGTGTCAGAGAGTGATAGTGAGTGTTACAGAGTGTCAGAGAGTGATAGAGAGTGTCAGAGAGAGATAGAGAGTGTCAGAGTGTGATAGTGAGTGTCAGAGAGTGTCAGAGAGTGAAAGAGAGTGTCAGAGAGTGATGGAGAGTGTCAGAGAGTGATAGAGAGTGTCAGAGAGTGTCAGAGGGTGTCAGATAGTGTCAGAGAGTGATAGTGAGTGTCAGAGAGTGTCAGAGAGTGATAGAGAGATTCAGAGAGTGATAGTGTGTGTCAGAGAGCATCAGAGAGTGATAGTGAGTGTCAGAGAGTGTCAGAGAGTGATAGAGAGTGTCAGAGAGAGATAAAGAGTGTCAGAGAGTGATAGTGAGTGTTACAGAGTGTCAGAGAGTGATAGAGAGTGTCAGAGAGAGATAGAGAGTGTCAGAGAGTGATAGTGAGTGTCAGAGAATGTCAGAGAGTGATAGAGAGTGTCAGAGAGTGATAGTGAGTGTCAGAGAGTGATAGTGAGTGTCAGAGAGTGTCAGAGAGTGATAGAGAGATTCAGAGAGTGATAGTGAGTGTCAGAGAGCATCAGAGAGTGATAGTGAGTGTCAGAGAGTGTCAGAGAGTGATAGAGAGTGTCAGAGAGAGATAGAGAATTTCAGAGATTGTCAGAGAGTGTGAGAGTGTGTCAGAGAGTGATAGTGAGTGTCAGAGAGTGATATTTGGTGTCTGAGAGTGTCTGAGAGTGATAGAGACTGTCTGAGAGTGATAGAGAGTGTCAGAGAGTGATAGTGATTGTCAGAGAGTGTCAGAGATTGATACAGAGTGTCAGAGAGTGATAGTGAGTGCCAGTGAGTATCAGAGAGTGATAGTGAGTTTCAGAGAGTATCAGAGAGTGATAGTGTGTGTCTGAGAGTGTCTGAGTGTGTCAGAGAGTGTCAGAGAGAGATAGAGATTGTCAGAGAGTGATAGTGAGTGTCAGAGAGTATCAGAGAGTGATAGTGAGTGTCCGAGAGAGTCAGAGAGTGTTAGAGAGTGTCAGAGAGTTTCAGAGAGTGATAGAGAATTTCAGAGAGTGTCAGAGAGTGTGAGAGCGTGTCAGAGAGTGATATTGAGTGTCAGAGAGTGATAGTGGGTGTCTGACAGTGTCTGGGAGTCATACAGACTGTCTGAGAGTGATAGAGAGTTTCAGAGAGTGATAGTGAGTGTCAGAGAGTGTCAGAGATCGATAGAGAGTGTCAGAGGGTGATAGTGAGTGTCATTGAGTGTCAGAGAGTGATAGTGAGTGTCAGAGAGTATCAGAGAGTGATAGTGAGTGTCAGAGAGTATCAGAGAGTGATAGTGAGTGTCTGAGAGTGTCTGAGAGTGTCAGAGAGTGTCAGAGAGTGATAGAGAGTGTCAGAGAGTGATAGTGAGTGTATGAGAGTTTCTGAGAGTGTCAGAGCGTGTCAGAGAGTGTCAGAGAGTATCAGAGAAAGATAGGGTGTGTCAGAGAGTGAGAGTGATTGTCAGAGAGTGTCAGAGAGTGTCAGATATTGATAGAGAGTGTCAGAGAGTGTCAGAGAGTGAGAGTGAGTGTATGAGAGTGTTAGAGAGTGTCAGAGAGTGTCAGAGAGTTATCGAGAGTGTCAGAGAGTGATAGAAAGTGTCAGAGAGTGTCAGAGAGTGAGAGTGAGTGTATGAGAGGTTCTGAGAGTGTCAGAGCGTGTCAGAGAGTGTCAGAGAGTATCAGAGAAAGATAGGGTGTGTCAGAGATTGAGAGTGATTGTCAGAGAGTGTCAGAGAGTGTCAGATATTGATAGAGAGTGTCAGAGAGTAATAGTGAGTGTCAGAGAGTGTCAGAGAGTGTCAGAGAGTGATGGAGAGTGTCAGAGAGTGTGAGAGAGTGTCAGAGAGTGACAGAGAGTGTCAGAGAGTGTCAGAGAGTGATAGAGAGTGTCAGAGAGAGATAGAGAGTGTCAGAGAGTGATAGTGAGAGTCAGAGAGTGTCAGAGAATGATATTGAGTGATAGAGAGAGTCAGAGAGTGATAGAGAGTGTCAGAGAGTGATAGTGAGTGTCTGAGAGTGTCTGAGAGTGATAGAGAGTGTCTGAGAGTGATAGAGAGTGTCAGAGAGAGAGAGTGAGTGTCAGAGAGTGTCAGAGAGTGATAGAGAGTGTCAGAGAGTGATAGTGAGTGTCAGAGAGTATCAGAGAGTATCAGAGAGTGATAGTGAGTGTCAGAGAGTATCAGAGAGTGATGGTGAGTGTCTGAGAGTGTCTGTGAGTGTCAGAGAGTGTCAGAGAGTGATAGAGAGTGTCATGGAGTGTCAGAGAGAGATAGAGAGTGTCAGAGAGAGAGATAGAGAGTGTCAGAGAGTGATAGTGAGTGTTACAGAGTGTCAGAGAGTGATAGAGAGTGTCAGAGAGAGATAGAGAGTGTCAGAGAGTGATAGTGAGTGTCAGAGAGTGTAAGAGAGTGATAGAGAGTGTCAGAGAGTGATGGAGAGTGTCAGAGAGTGATAGAGATAGTCAGAGAGTGATAGTGAGTGTCAGAGAGTATCAGAGAGTGATAGTGATTGTCTGAGAGTGTCTGAGAGTGTCAGAGAGTGTCAGAGAGTGATAGAGATTGTCAGAGAGTGATAGTGAGTGTCAGAGAGTATCAGAGAGTGATAGTGAGTGTCCGAGAGTGTCAGAGAGTGTTAGAGAGTGTCAGAGAGTGTCAGAGAGTGATAGGGAATTTCAGAGAGTGTCAGAGAGTGTGAGAGTGTGTCAGAGAGTGATAGTGAGTGTCAGAGAGTGATAGTGGGTGTCTGAGACTGTCTGAGAGTGATAGAGACTGTCTGAGAGTGATAGAGAGTTTCAGAGAGTGATAGTGAGTGTCAGAGAGTGTCAGAGATTGATAGAGAGTGTCAGAGAGTGATAGTGAGTGTCAGTGAGTATCAGAGAGTGATAGTGAGTGTCAGTGAGTATCAGAGAGTGATAGTGAGTGTCAGAGAGTATCAGAGAGTGATAGTGAGTGTCTGAGAGTGTCTGAGAGTGTGAGAGAGTGTCAGAGAGTGATAGAGAGTGTGAGAGAGTGATAGTGAGTGTATGAGAGTTTCTGAGAGTGTCAGAGAGTGTGAGAGAAAGATAGGGTGTGTCAGAGAGTGATAGTGAGTGTCAGAGAGTGTCAGAGAGTGTCAGAGATTGATAGAGAGTGTCAGAGAGTGATAGTGAGTGTCAGAGAGTGTCAGAGAGTGAGAGTGAGTGTATGAGAGTGTTAGAGAGTGTCAGAGAGTTATCGAGAGTGTCAGAGAGTGTCAGAGAGTTATCGAGTGTGTCAGAGAGTGATAGTGAGTTTCAGAGATTGTCAGAGAGTGAGAGTGAGTGTATGAGAGTGTCAGAGAGTATTAGAGATTGTTAGCGAGTGTCAGAGAGTGTCAGAGAGTTATCGAGAGTGTCAGAGAGTGATAGTGAGTGTCAGAGAGTGTCAGAGAGTGTCAGAGAGTGTGAGAGAGTGTCAGAGAGTGATAGTGAGAGTCAGAGAGTATCAGAGAGTGATAGTGAGTCTCCGAGTGTGTCTGAGAGAGTCAGAGAGTGTCAGAGAGTGTCAGAGAGTGACAGTGAGTGTCGGAGAGTATCAGAGAGTGATAGAAAGTGTCAGAGAGTGTCAGAGCGTGTCAGAGAGTGTCAGAGAGTGATAGTGAGTGTATGAGATTGTCAGAGAGTGTCAGAGAGTGTCAGACAGTGTTAGAGCATGTTAGTGAGTGTCAGAGAGTGTCAGAGGGTGTCAGAGAGTGTCAGAGAGTGATAGTGAGTGTCAGAGAGTGTCAGAGAGTGATAGAGAGATTCAGAGAGTGATAGTGAGTGTCAGAGAGCATCAGAGAGTGATAGTGAGTGTCAGAGAGTGTCAGAGAGTGATAGAGAGTGTCAGAGAGAGATAGAGAATTTCAGAGATTGTCAGAGAGTGTGAGAGTGTGTCAGAGAGTGATCGTGAGTGTCAGAGAGTGATAGTGGGTGTCTGAGAGTGTCTGAGAGTAATAGAGACTGTCTGAGAGTGATAGAGAGTGTCAGAGAGTGATAGTGATTGTCAGAGATTGTCAGAGATTGATAGAGACTGTCAGAGAGTGATAGTGAGTGTCAGTGAGTATCAGAGAGTGATAGTGAGTGTCAGAGAGTATCAGAGAGTGATAGTGAGTGTCAGAGAGTATCAGAGAGCGATAGTGAGTGTCTGAGAGTGTCTGAGAGTGTCAGAGAGTGTCAGAGAGTGATCGAGATTGTCAGAGAGTGATAGTGAGTGTCAGAGAGTATCAGAGAGTAATAGTGAGTGTCCGAGAGCGTCAGAGAGTGTTAGAGAGTGTCAGAGAGTGTCAGAGAGTGATAGAGAAATTCAGAGAGTGTCAGAGAGTGTGAGAGTGTGTCAGAGAGTGATAGTGAGTGTCAGAGAGTGATAGTGGGTGTCTGAGAGTGTCTGAGAGTGATAGAGACTGTCTGAGAGTGATAGAGAGTTTCAGAGAGAGATAGTGAGTGTCAGAGAGTGTCAGAGATTGATAGAGAGTGTCAGAGAGTGATAGTGAGTGTCAGTGAGCATCAGAGAGTGACAGTGAGTGTCAATGAGTATCAGAGAGTGGTAGTGAGTGTCAGAGAGTATCAGAGAGTGATAGTGAGTTTCTGAGAGTGTCTGAGTGTGTGAAAGAGTGTCAGAGAGTGATAGAGAGTGTCAGAGAGTGATAGTGAGTGTATGAGAGTTTCTGAGAGTGTCAGAGCGTGTAAGAGAGTGTCAGAGAGTGTCAGAGAGTGTCAGAGAAAGATAGGGTGTGTCAGAGAGTATCAGAAAGTGATAGAAAGTGTCAGAGAGTGTCAGAGCGTGTCAGAGAGTGTCAGAGAGTGATAGTGAGTGTATGAGATTGTCAGAGAGTGTCAGAGAGTGTCAGACAGTGTTAGAGCGTGTTAGTGAGTGTCAGAGAGTGTCAGAGACTTATCGAGAGCGTCAGAGAGTGATAGTGAGTGTCAGAGAGTGCCAGAGATTGATAGAGAGTGTCTGAGAGTTTCAGAGATTGATAGAGAGTTTCAGAGAGTGATATAGAGTGTCAGATTGTGTCAGAGGGTGTCACAGAGTGACGAAGAGTGATAGAGATAGCCTGAGAGTGTCAGAGAGTGTCAGAGAGCAGCAGAGACCGTCAGAGAGAGATAGTGAGTTTCAGAGAGTGTCAGAGATTGAGAGTGAGTGTCAGAGAGAGTCAGAGAGTGTCAGAGAGTGTTAGAGAGTGTCAGAGAGTGTCAGAGAGCGTTCGAGAGTATCAGAGAGTGATAGTGAGTGTCAAAGAGTGTCAGAGAGAGTCAGAGAGTGTCAGAGAGTGATAGTGAGTGTCGGAGAGTATCAGAGAGTGATAGAAAGTGTCAGAGAGTGTCAGAGAGTGTCAGTGAGTGACAGTGAGTGTATGAGAGTGTCAGAGAGTGTCAGAGAGTTTCGGAGAGTGTCGGAGTGTTTTGGAGAGTGTCAGAGAGTGATAGAGAGTGTCAGAGAGTTTTAGTGATTGTCAGAGAGTGTCAGAGAGTGTCAGAGAGTGATAGAGATTTTCAGAGAATGATAGTGAGTGTCAGAGAGTATCAGAGAGTGATAGTGAGTGTCCAAATGCGTCAGAGATTGTCAGAGAGTGTCAGGGAGTGTCAGAGAGTGATAGAGAATTTCAGAGAGTGTCAGAGAGTGTGAGAGTGTGTCAGAGAGTGATAGTGAGTGTCAGAGAGTGATAGTGGGTGTCTGAGAGTGTCTGAGAGTGACAGAGACTGTCTGAGAGTGATAGAGAGTGTCAGAGAGTGATAGTGAGTGTCAGAGAGTGTCAGAGAGTGACCACGAGTATCTGAGAGTGTCAGAGTGTGTCAGAGAGTGATAGAGAGTGATAGAGAGTGTCAGAGAGTGTCTGAGAGTGTCAGAGTGTGTCAGAGAGTGATTGAGAGTGTCAGAGAGTCATATAGAGTGTCAGAGGGTGTCAGAGAGGGATTGTGAGTGTCAGGGAGTGTCAGAGAGTGATAGTGAGTGTCTGAGAGTGTCAGATTGTGTCAGAGAGTGATAGAGAGTGTCAGAGAGTGTGAGAGAGTGTGAGAGAATGATAGAGAGTGATAGAGAGTGTCAGAGAGTGTCTGAGAGTGTCAGAGAGCGATCGAGAATGATAGAGAGTTTCAGAGAGTGTCAGAGAGTGATAGAGAGTGTCAGAGAGAGATAGAGAGTGTCAGAAACTGATAGTGAGTGTCAGAGAGTGTCAGAGACTGATGGAGAGTGATAGAGAGTTTCAGAGATTGATAGAGAATGTCAGAGAGTGATAGAGAGTGTCAGAGAGTGTCAGAGAGTGATAGAGAGTGTCAGAGAGAGATAGAGAGTGTCAGAGAGTGATAGTGAGTGTCAGAGAGTGGTAGAGAGTGTCAGAGAGCGTGAGAGAGTGTCAGAGAGTGACAGAGAGTGTCACACAGTGTCTGAGAGTGATAGAGAGTGTCAGAGAGAGATAGAGAGTGTCAGAGAGTGAGAGTGAGTGTCAGAGAGAGTCAGAGAATGATATCGAGTGATAGAGAGTGTCAGAGAGTGATAGAGAGTGTCAGAGAGTATCAGAGAGTGATTGTGAGTGTCTGAGAGTGTCAGAGAGTGTCAGAGAGTGTCAGAGAGTGATAGAGAGTGTCAGAGAGTGTCAGAGAGTGTCAGAGAGTGATAGAGAGTGTCAGAGAGAGATAGAGAATTTCAGAGAATGTCAGAGAGTGTCAGAGATTGTCAGAGAGTGATAGTGAGTGTCAGAGAGTGATAGTGAGTGTCATAGAGTGATAGTGAGTGTCTGAGAGTGTCTGAGAGTGATAGAGAGTGTCTGAGAGTGATAGAGAGTGTCAGAGAGAGAGAGTGAGTGTCAGAGAGTGTCAGAGAGTGTCAGAGAGTGATAGAGAGTGTCAGGGAGTGTTAGTTAGTGTCAGAGAGTATCAGGGAGTATCAGAGAGTGATAGTGAGTGTCAGAGTGTATCAGAGAGTGATGGTGAGTGTCTGAGAGAGTCTGTGAGTGTCAGAGAGTGTCAGAGAGTGATAGAGAGTGTCATAGTGTGTCAGAGAGAGAGTGTGTCAGAGAGTGATAGTGAGTGTTACAGAGTATCAGAGAGTGATAGAGAGTGTCAGAGAGAGACAGAGAGTGTCAGAGAGTGATAGTGAGTGTCAGAGAGTGTCAGAGAGTGATAGAGAGTGTCAGAGAGTGATGGCGAGTGTCAGAGAGTGGTAGAGAGTGTCAGAGAGTGTCAGAGGGTGTCAGAGAGTGTCAGAGAGTGATAGTGAGTGTCAGAGAGTGTCAGAGAGTGATAGAGAGTGTCAGAGAAAGATAGAGAATTTCAGAGAGTGTCAGAGAGTGATAGTGAGTGTCAGAGAGTGATAGTGGGTGTCTGAGAGTGTCTGAGAGTGATAGAGACTGTCTGAGAGTGATAGAGCGTGTCAGAGAGTGATAGTGAGTGTCAGAGAATGTCAGAGATTGATACAGAGTGTCAGAGAGTGATAGTGAGTGTCAGTGAGTATCAGAGAGTGATAGTGAGTGTCAGAGCGTATCAGAGAGTGATAGTGAGTGTCAGCGAGTATCAGAGAGTGATAGTGAGTGCCTGAGAGTGTCTGAGAGTGTCAGAGAGTGCCAGAGAGTGATAGTGAGTGTCAGAGAGTATCAGAGAGTGATAGTGAGTGTCCAAGAGCGTCAGTGAGTGTCAGAGAGTGTCAGAGAGTGTCAGAGAGTGATAGAGAATTTCAGAGAGTGTGAGAGTGTGTCAGAGAGTGATAGTGAGTGTCAGAGAGTGATAGTGGGTGTCTGAGAGTGTCTGAGAGTGATAGAGACTTTCTGAGAGTGATAGAGAGTTTCAGAGAGTGATAGTGAGTGTCAGAGTGTGCCAGAGATTGATAGAGAGTGTCAGAGAGTGATAGTGAGTGTCAGTGAGTATCAGAGAGTGATAGTGAGTGTCAGAGAGTATCAGAGAGTGATAGTGAGTGTCAGAGAGTATCAGAGAGTGATAGTGAGTGTCTGAGAGTGTCTGAGAGTGTCAGAGAGTGCCAGAGAGTGATAGAGAGTGTCAGAGAGTGATAGTGAGTGTATGAGAGTTTCTGAGAGTGTCAGAGAGTGCCAGAGAGTGATAGAGAGTGTCAGAGAGTGATAGTGAGTGTATGAGAGTTTCTGAGAGTGTCAGATCGTGTCAGAGAGTGTCAGAGAAAGATAGGGTGTGTCAGAGAGTGATAGTGAGTGTCAGAGATTGTCAGAGAGTGTCAGAGAGTGATAGAGAGTGTCAGAGAGTGTCAGAGAGTTATCGAGAGTGTCAGAGAGTGATAGTGAGTTTCAGAGATTGTCAGAGAGTGAGAGTGAGTGTATGAGAGTGTCAGAAAGTGTCAGAGAATATTAGAGATTGTTAGCGAGTGTCAGAGAGTGTCAGAGAGTTATTGAGAGTGTCAGAGAGTGATAGTGAGTGTCAGAGTGTGTCAGAGAGTGTCAGAGAGTGATAGAGAGTGTCAGAGAGTGATAGTGAGTGTCAGAGAGTATCAGAGTGATAGTGAGTATCCGAGAGTGTCTGAGAGAGTCAGAGAGTGTCAGAGAGTTATCGAGAGTGTCAGAGAGTGATAGTGAGTGTCAGAGTGTGTCAGAGAGTGTCAGATATTGATAGAGAGTGTCAGAGAGAGATAGAGAGTGTCAGAGATTGATAGTTAGTGTCTGAGAGTGTCAGAGAGTGTCAGAGAGTGTCAGATAGTGATGGAGAGAGTCAGAGAGTGATAGAGAGTGTCAGAGAGAGATAGAGAGTTTCAGAGAGTGTCACAGAGTGTGAGAGAGTGTCAGAGTGTGATAGTGAGTGTCAGAGAGTGATAGTGTGGGTCTGAGAGTTTCTGAGAGTGATAGAGTGTGTCTGAGAGTGATAGAGAGTGTCAGAAAGTGATAGTCAGTGTCAGAGAGTGTCAGAGATTGATGGAGAGTGTCAGAGAGTGATAGTGAGTGTCAGAGTGTGTGAGAGAGGGACAGAGACTGTCAGAGAGAGATTAAGCGTGTCAGAGAGTGATAGTGAGTGTCAGAGAGTGCCAGAGAGTGTCAGAGATTGATAGAGAATGTCAGAGAGTGATAGTGAGTGTCAGAGAGTATCAGAGAGTGATAGTGAGAATCCGAGAGTGTCAGAGAGTGTCATAGATTAATAGAGAGTGTGAGAGAGTGATAGTGAGTATCCGAGAGTGTCTGAGAGTGATAGAGAGTGTCAGAGAGTGTGAGATAGTGATAGAGAGTGTCAGAGAGTGTCAGAGAGTGTCAGTGAGTGTCAGAGAGTATCAGAGAATATCAGAGAGTGATGGAGACTGTCAGAGAGTATCAGAGAGTGTCAAAGAGTGATAGTGAGTGTCAGAGTGTGTCAGAGAGTGGTAGAGAGTTTCAGAGAGTGATATAGAGTGTCAGAGTGTTTCAGAGGGTGTCACAGAGTGACAGAGCGTGATAGAGATAGTCTGGGAGTGTCAGAGAATGTCAGAGAGCTTCAGAGAGTGATAGTGAGTGTCTGAGAGTTTCTGAGAGTGATAGAGAGTGTCTGAGAGTGATAGAGAGTGTCAGAAAGTGATAGTCAGTGTCAGAGAGTGTCAGAGATTGATGGAGAGTGTCAGAGAGTGATAGTGAGTGTCAGAGGGTGTGAGAGAGGGACAGAGCCTGTCAGAGAGAGATTAAGCGTGTCAGAGAGTGATAGTGAGTGTCAGAGAGTGCCAGAGAGTGTCAGAGATTGATAGAGAATGTCAGAGAGTGATAGTGAGTGTCAGAGAGTATCAGAGAGTGATAGTGAGTGTCCGAGAGTGTCAGAGAGTGTCATAGATTAATAGAGAGTGTGAGAGAGTGATAGTGAGTATCCGAGAGTGTCTGAGAGTGATAGAGAGTGTCAGAAAGTGTGAGATAGTGATAGAGAGTGTCAGAGAGTGTCAGAGAGTGTCAGTGAGTGTCAGAGAGTATCAGAGAATATCAGAGAGTGATGGAGACTGTCAGAGAGTATCAGAGAGTGTCAGAGAGTGATAGTGAGTGTCAGAGAGTGTCAGAGAGTGGTAGAGAGTTTCAGAGAGTGATATAGAGTGTCAGAGTGTTTCAGAGGGTGTCACAGAGTGACAGAGAGTGATAGAGATAGTCTGGGAGTGTCAGAGAATGTCAGAGAGCTTCAGAGAGTGATAGTGAGTGTCAGAGGCATTCAGAAAGTGAGAGTGAGTGCATGAGAGTGTCAGAGAGTGTCAGAGAGTGTTAGAGCGTGTTAGAGTGTGTCAGAGAGTGTCAGAGAGTTATCGAGAGTGTCAGAGAGTGACAGTGAGTGTCAGAGAGTGTCAGAGATTGATAGAGAATGTCAGAGAGTGATAGTGACTGTCAGAGAGTATCGGAGAGTGATAGTGAGTGTCCGAGTGTTTCTGAGAGTGTCAGAGAGTGATAGAGAGTGTCAGAGAGTGTCAGAGATTAATAGAGAGAGTCCGAGAGTGTCTGAGAGAGTCATAGAGAGTCAGAGAGCGTCAGAGAGCTTCTGAGAGTGTCAGAGAGTGATAGTGAGTGTCGGAGAGTATCAGAGAGCGATAGAAAGTGTCAGAGAGTGTCAGAGAGTGTCAGAGAGTGATAGTGAGTGTATGAATGTGGATGTGAGTTTCAGAGTGTCAGAGAGTGTCAGAGAGTGTCGGAGAGTGTCGGAGAGAGTCAGAGAGCGTCAGAGAGTGACACTGAGTGTCAGAGAGTGTCAGAGAGTGACACTGAGTGTCAGAGATTGTCAGAGTATGTCAGAGAGTGATTGAGAATGTCAGAGAGTGATAGAGAGTGTCAGAGAGTGTCAGAGAGTGTCAGAGAGTGTCAGAGATTGTTAGAGTGTGATAGTGTTTGTCAGAGAGTGTCAGAGATGGATAGTGAGTGTCAGAGAGTGTCAGAGAGTGATAGTGAGTTTCTGAGAGTGTCAGAGTGTGTCAGAGAGTGATAGTGAGTGTCTGAGAGTGTCAGAGTGTGTCAGATAGTGATAGAGAGTGATAAAGAGTGTCAGAGAGTGTCAGAGAGTGATAGAGAATGTCAGAGAGTGTCAGAGCGTGTCAGAGCGTGATCAAGAGTGATGGAGAGTGTCAGAGAGTGTCAGAGAGTGTTAGAGTGTGTTAGAGAGTGATAGTGAGTGTCAGAGAGTATCAGAGAGTGATATTGAGTGTCTGAGAGTGTCTGAGAGTGTCAGAGAGTGTCAGAGAGTGATAGAGAGTGTCAGAGAGTGATAGTGAGTGTATGAGAGTTTCTGAGAGTGTCAGAGCGTGTCAGAGAGTGTCAGAGAGTATCAGAGAAAGATAGGGTGTGTCAGAGAGTGAGAGTGATTGTCAGAGAGTGTCAGAGAGTGTCAGATATTGATAGAGAGTGTCAGAGAGTGATAGTGAGTGTCAGAGAGTGTCAGAGAGTGAGAGTGAGTGTATGAGAGTGTTAGAGAGTGTCAGAGAGTGTCAGAGAGTTATCGAGAGTGTCAGAGAGTGATAGAAAGTGTCAGAGAGTGTCAGAGAGTGAGAGTGAGTGTATGAGAGGTTCTGAGAGTGTCAGAGCGTGTCAGAGAGTGTCAGAGAGTATCAGAGAAAGATAGGGTGTGTCAGAGAGTGAGAGTGATTGTCAGAGAGTCTCAGAGAGTGTCAGATATTGATAGAGAGTGTCAGAGAGTAATAGTGAGTGTCAGAGAGTGTCAGAGAGTGTCAGAGAGTGATGGAGAGTGTCAGAGAGTGTGAGAGAGTGTCAGAGAGTGACAGAGAGTGTCAGAGAGTGTCAGAGAGTGATAGAGAGTGTCAGAGAGAGATAGAGAGTGTCAGAGAGTGATAGTGAGAGTCAGAGAGTGTCAGAGAATGATATTGAGTGATAGAGAGAGTCAGAGAGTGATAGAGAGTGTCAGAGAGTGATAGTGAGTGTCTGAGAGTGTCTGAGAGTGATAGAGAGTGTCTGAGAGTGATAGAGAGTGTCAGAGAGAGAGAGTGAGTGTCAGAGAGTGTCAGAGAGTGATAGAGAGTGTCAGAGAGTGATAGTGAGTGTCAGAGAGCATCAGAGAGTGTCAGAGAGTGATAGTGAGTGTCAGAGAGTATCAGAGAGTGATGGTGAGTGTCTGAGAGTGTCTGTGAGTGTCAGAGAGTGTCAGAGAGTGATAGAGAGTGTCATGGAGTGTCAGAGAGAGATAGAGAGTGTCAGAGAGAGAGATAGAGAGTGTCAGAGAGTGATAGTGAGTGTTACAGAGAGTCAGAGAGTGATAGAGAGTGTCAGAGAGAGATAGAGAGTGTCAGAGAGTGATAGTGAGTGTCAGAGAGTGTAAGAGAGTGATAGAGAGTGTCAGAGAGTGATGGAGAGTGTCAGAGAGTGATAGAGATAGTCAGAGAGTGATAGTGAGTGTCAGAGAGTATCAGAGAGTGATAGTGATTGTCTGAGAGTGTCTGAGAGTGTCAGAGAGTGTCAGAGAGTGATAGAGATTGTCAGAGAGTGATAGTGAGTGTCAGAGAGTATCAGAGAGTGATAGTGAGTGTCCGAGAGTGTCAGAGAGTGTTAGAGAGTGTCAGAGAGTGTCAGAGAGTGATAGGGAATTTCAGAGAGTGTCAGAGAGTGTGAGAGTGTGTCAGAGAGTGATAGTGAGTGTCAGAGAGTGATAGTGGGTGTCTGAGACTGTCTGAGAGTGATAGAGACTGTCTGAGAGTGATAGAGAGTTTCAGAGAGTGATAGTGAGTGTCAGAGAGTGTCAGAGATTGATAGAGAGTGTCAGAGAGTGATAGTGAGTGTCAGTGAGTATCAGAGAGTGATAGTGAGTGTCAGTGAGTATCAGAGAGTGATAGTGAGTGTCAGAGAGTATCAGAGAGTGATAGTGAGTGTCTGAGAGTGTCTGAGAGTGTGAGAGAGTGTCAGAGAGTGATAGAGAGTGTGAGAGAGTGATAGTGAGTGTATGAGAGTTTCTGAGAGTGTCAGAGAGTGTGAGAGAAAGATAGGGTGTGTCAGAGAGTGATAGTGAGTGTCAGAGAGTGTCAGAGAGTGTCAGAGATTGATAGAGAGTGTCAGAGAGTGATAGTGAGTGTCAGAGAGTGTCAGAGAGTGAGAGTGAGTGTATGAGAGTGTTAGAGAGTGTCAGAGAGTTATCGAGAGTGTCAGAGAGTGTCAGAGAGTTATCGAGTGTGTCAGAGAGTGATAGTGAGTTTCAGAGATTGTCAGAGAGTGAGAGTGAGTGTATGAGAGTGTCAGAGAGTATTAGAGATTGTTAGCGAGTGTCAGAGAGTGTCAGAGAGTTATCGAGAGTGTCAGAGAGTGATAGTGAGTGTCAGAGAGTGTCAGAGAGTGTCAGAGAGTGTGAGAGAGTGTCAGAGAGTGATAGTGAGAGTCAGAGAGTATCAGAGAGTGATAGTGAGTCTCCGAGTGTGTCTGAGAGAGTCAGAGAGTGTCAGAGAGTGTCAGAGAGTGACAGTGAGTGTCGGAGAGTATCAGAGAGTGATAGAAAGTGTCAGAGAGTGTCAGAGCGTGTCAGAGAGTGTCAGAGAGTGATAGTGAGTGTATGAGATTGTCAGAGAGTGTCAGAGAGTGTCAGACAGTGTTAGAGCATGTTAGTGAGTGTCAGAGAGTGTCAGAGGGTGTCAGAGAGTGTCAGAGAGTGATAGTGAGTGTCAGAGAGTGTCAGAGAGTGATAGAGAGATTCAGAGAGTGATAGTGAGTGTCAGAGAGCATCAGAGAGTGATAGTGAGTGTCAGAGAGTGTCAGAGAGTGATAGAGAGTGTCAGAGAGAGATAGAGAATTTCAGAGATTGTCAGAGAGTGTGAGAGTGTGTCAGAGAGTGATAGTGAGTGTCAGAGAGTGATAGTGGGTGTCTGAGAGTGTCTGAGAGTAATAGAGACTGTCTGAGAGTGATAGAGAGTGTCAGAGAGTGATAGTGATTGTCAGAGATTGTCAGAGATTGATAGAGACTGTCAGAGAGTGATAGTGAGTGTCAGTGAGTATCAGAGAGTGATAGTGAGTGTCAGAGAGTATCAGAGAGTGATAGTGAGTGTCAGAGAGTATCAGAGAGCGATAGTGAGTGTCTGAGAGTGTCTGAGAGTGTCAGAGAGTGTCAGAGAGTGATCGAGATTGTCAGAGAGTGATAGTGAGTGTCCGAGAGCGTCAGAGAGTGTTAGAGAGTGTCAGAGAGTGTCAGAGAGTGATAGAGAAATTCAGAGAGTGTCAGAGAGTGTGAGAGTGTGTCAGAGAGTGATAGTGAGTGTCAGAGAGTGATAGTGGGTGTCTGAGAGTGTCTGAGAGTGATAGAGACTGTCTGAGAGTGATAGAGAGTTTCAGAGAGAGATAGTGAGTGTCAGAGAGTGTCAGAGATTGATAGAGAGTGTCAGAGAGTGATAGTGAGTGTCAGTGAGCATCAGAGAGTGACAGTGAGTGTCAATGAGTATCAGAGAGTGGTAGTGAGTGTCAGAGAGTATCAGAGAGTGATAGTGAGTGTCTGAGAGTGTCTGAGTGTGTGAAAGAGTGTCAGAGAGTGATAGAGAGTGTCAGAGAGTGATAGTGAGTGTATGAGAGTTTCTGAGAGTGTCAGAGCGTGTAAGAGAGTGTCAGAGAGTGTCAGAGAGTGTCAGAGAAAGATAGGGTGTGTCAGAGAGTGATAGTGAGTATCCGAGTGTGTCTGAGAGAGTCAGAGAGTGTCAGAGAGTGTCAGAGAGTGACAGTGAGTGTCGGAGAGTATCAGAAAGTGATAGAAAGTGTCAGAGAGTGTCAGAGCGTGTCAGAGAGTGTCAGAGAGTGATAGTGAGTGTATGAGATTGTCAGAGAGTGTCAGAGAGTGTCAGACAGTGTTAGAGCGTGTTAGTGAGTGTCAGAGAGTGTCAGAGACTTATCGAGAGCGTCAGAGAGTGATAGTGAGTGTCAGAGAGTGCCAGAGATTGATAGAGAGTGTCTGAGATTTTCAGAGATTGATAGAGAGTTTCAGAGAGTGATATAGAGTGTCAGATTGTGTCAGAGGGTGTCACAGAGTGACGAAGAGTGATAGAGATAGCCTGAGAGTGTCAGAGAGTGTCAGAGAGCAGCAGAGACCGTCAGAGAGAGATAGTGAGTTTCAGAGAGTGTCAGAGATTGAGAGTGAGTGTCAGAGAGAGTCAGAGAGTGTCAGAGAGTGTTAGAGAGTGTCAGAGAGTGTCAGAGAGCGTTCGAGAGTATCAGAGAGTGATAGTGAGTGTCAAAGAGTGTCAGAGAGAGTCAGAGAGTGTCAGAGAGTGATAGTGAGTGTCGGAGAGTATCAGAGAGTGATAGAAAGTGTCAGAGAGTGTCAGAGAGTGTCAGTGAGTGATAGTGAGTGTATGAGAGTGTCAGAGAGTGTCAGAGAGTTTCGGAGAGTGTCGGAGTGTTTTGGAGAGTGTCAGAGAGTGATAGAGAGTGTCAGAGAGTTTTAGTGATTGTCAGAGAGTGTCAGAGAGTGTCAGAGAGTGATAGAGATTTTCAGAGAATGATAGTGAGTGTCAGAGAGTATCAGAGAGTGATAGTGAGTGTCCAAATGCGTCAGAGATTGTCAGAGAGTGTCAGGGAGTGTCAGAGAGTGATAGAGAATTTCAGAGAGTGTCAGAGAGTGTGAGAGTGTGTCAGAGAGTGATAGTGAGTGTCAGAGAGTGATAGTGGGTGTCTGAGAGTGTCTGAGAGTGACAGAGACTGTCTGAGAGTGATAGAGAGTGTCAGAGAGTGATAGTGAGTGTCAGAGAGTGTCAGAGAGTGACCACGAGTATCTGAGAGTGTCAGAGTGTGTCAGAGAGTGATAGAGAGTGATAGAGAGTGTCAGAGAGTGTCTGAGAGTGTCAGAGTGTGTCAGAGAGTGATTGAGAGTGTCAGAGAGTCATATAGAGTGTCAGAGGGTGTCAGAGAGGGATTGTGAGTGTCAGGGAGTGTCAGAGAGTGATAGTGAGTGTCTGAGAGTGTCAGATTGTGTCAGAGAGTGATAGAGAGTGTCAGAGAGTGTGAGAGAGTGTGAGAGAATGATAGAGAGTGATAGAGAGTGTCAGAGAGTGTCTGAGAGTGTCAGAGAGCGATCGAGAATGATAGAGAGTTTCAGAGAGTGTCAGAGAGTGATAGAGAGTGTCAGAGAGAGATAGAGAGTGTCAGAAACTGATAGTGAGTGTCAGAGAGTGTCAGAGACTGATGGAGAGTGATAGAGAGTTTCAGAGATTGATAGAGAATGTCAGAGAGTGATAGAGAGTGTCAGAGAGTGTCAGAGAGTGATAGAGAGTGTCAGAGAGAGATAGAGAGTGTCAGAGAGTGATAGTGAGTGTCAGAGAGTGGTAGAGAGTGTCAGAGAGCGTGAGAGAGTGTCAGAGAGTGACAGAGAGTGTCACAGAGTGTCTGAGAGTGATAGAGAGTGTCAGAGAGAGATAGAGAGTGTCAGAGAGTGAGAGTGAGTGTCAGAGAGAGTCAGAGAATGATATCGAGTGATAGAGAGTGTCAGAGAGTGATAGAGAGTGTCAGAGAGTATCAGAGAGTGATTGTGAGTGTCTGAGAGTGTCAGAGAGTGTCAGAGAGTGATAGAGAGTGTCAGAGAGTGTCAGAGAGTGTCAGAGAGTGATAGAGAGTGTCAGAGAGAGATAGAGAATTTCAGAGAATGTCAGAGAGTGTCAGAGATTGTCAGAGAGTGATAGTGAGTGTCAGAGAGTGATAGTGAGTGTCATAGAGTGATAGTGAGTGTCTGAGACTGTCTGAGAGTGATAGAGAGTGTCTGAGAGTGATAGAGTGTGTCAGAGAGAGAGAGTGAGTGTCAGAGAGTGTCAGAGAGTGTCAGAGAGTGATAGAGAGTGTCAGGGAGTGTTAGTTAGTGTCAGAGAGTATCAGGGAGTATCAGAGAGTGATAGTGAGTGTCAGAGTGTATCAGAGAGTGATGGTGAGTGTCTGAGAGTGTCTGTGAGTGTCAGAGAGTGTCAGAGAGTGATAGAGAGTGTCATAGTGTGTCAGAGAGAGATAGAGTGTGTCAGAGAGTGATAGTGAGTGTTACAGAGTATCAGAGAGTGATAGAGAGTGTCAGAGAGAGATAGAGAGTGTCAGAGAGTGATAGTGAGTGTCAGAGAGTGTCAGAGAGTGATAGAGAGTGTCAGAGAGTGATGGCGAGTGTCAGAGAGTGGTAGAGAGTGTCAGAGAGTGTCAGAGGGTGTCAGAGAGTGTCAGAGAGTGATAGTGAGTGTCAGAGAGTGTCAGAGAGTGATAGAGAGTGTCAGAGAAAGATAGAGAATTTCAGAGAGTGTCAGAGAGTGATACTGAGTGTCAGAGAGTGATAGTGGGTGTCTGAGAGTGTCTGAGAGTGCTAGAGACTGTCTGAGAGTGATAGAGCGTGTCAGAGAGTGATAGTGAGTGTCAGAGAATGTCAGAGATTGATACAGAGTGTCAGAGAGTGATAGTGAGTGTCAGTGAGTATCAGAGAGTGATAGTGAGTGTCAGAGCGTATCAGAGAGTGATAGTGAGTGTCAGCGAGTATCAGAGAGTGATAGTGAGTGCCTGAGAGTGTCTGAGAGTGTCAGAGAGTGCCAGAGAGTGATAGTGAGTGTCAGAGAGTATCAGAGAGTGATAGTGAGTGTCCAAGAGCGTCAGTGAGTGTCAGAGAGTGTCAGAGAGTGTCAGAGAGTGATAGAGAATTTCAGAGAGTGTGAGAGTGTGTCAGAGAGTGATAGTGAGTGTCAGAGAGTGATAGTGGGTGTCTGAGAGTGTCTGAGAGTGATAGAGACTTTCTGAGAGTGATAGAGAGTTTCAGAGAGTGATAGTGAGTGTCAGAGTGTGTCAGAGATTGATAGAGAGTGTCAGAGAGTGATAGTGAGTGTCAGTGAGTATCAGAGAGTGATAGTGAGTGTCAGAGAGTATCAGAGAGTGATAGTGAGTGTCAGAGAGTATCAGAGAGTGATAGTGAGTGTCTGAGAGTGTCTGAGAGTGTCAGAGAGTGCCAGAGAGTGATAGAGAGTGTCAGAGAGTGATAGTGAGTGTATGAGAGTTTCTGAGAGTGTCAGAGAGTGCCAGAGAGTGATAGAGAGTGTCAGAGAGTGATAGTGAGTGTATGAGAGTTTCTGAGAGTGTCAGATCGTGTCAGAGAGTGTCAGAGAAAGATAGGGTGTGTCAGAGAGTGATAGTGAGTGTCAGAGATTGTCAGAGAGTGTCAGAGAGTGATAGAGAGTGTCAGAGAGTGTCAGAGAGTTATCGAGAGTGTCAGAGAGTGATAGTGAGTTTCAGAGATTGTCAGAGAGTGAGAGTGAATGTATGAGAGTGTCAGAAAGTGTCAGAGAATATTAGAGATTGTTAGCGAGTGTCAGAGAGTGTCAGAGAGTTATTGAGAGTGTCAGAGAGTGATAGTGAGTGTCAGAGTGTGTCAGAGAGTGTCAGAGAGTGATAGAGAGTGTCAGAGAGTGATAGTGAGTGTCAGAGAGTGATAGTGTGGGTCTGAGAGTTTCTGAGAGTGATAGAGTGTGTCTGAGAGTGATAGAGAGTGTCAGAAAGTGATAGTCAGTGTCAGAGAGTGTCAGAGATTGATGGAGAGTGTCAGAGAGTGATAGTGAGTGTCAGAGTGTGTGAGAGAGGGACAGAGACTGTCAGAGAGAGATTAAGCGTGTCAGAGAGTGATAGTGAGTGTCAGAGAGTGCCAGAGAGTGTCAGAGATTGATAGAGAATGTCAGAGAGTGATAGTGAGTGTCAGAGAGTATCAGAGAGTGATAGTGAGTGTCCGAGAGTGTCAGAGAGTGTCATAGATTAATAGAGAGTGTGAGAGAGTGATAGTGAGTATCCGAGAGTGTCTGAGAGTGATAGAGAGTGTCAGAGAGTGTGAGATAGTGATAGAGAGTGTCAGAGAGTGTCAGAGAGTGTCAGTGAGTGTCAGAGAGTATCAGAGAATATCAGAGAGTGATGGAGACTGTCAGAGAGTATCAGAGAGTGTCAAAGAGTGATAGTGAGTGTCAGAGTGTGTCAGAGAGTGGTAGAGAGTTTCAGAGAGTGATATAGAGTGTCAGAGTGTTTCAGAGGGTGTCACAGAGTGACAGAGAGTGATAGAGATAGTCTGGGAGTGTCAGAGAATGTCAGAGAGCTTCAGAGAGTGATAGTGAGTGTCTGAGAGTTTCTGAGAGTGATAGAGTGTGTCTGAGAGTGATAGAGAGTGTCAGAAAGTGATAGTCAGTGTCAGAGAGTGTCAGAGATTGATGGAGAGTGTCAGAGAGTGATAGTGAGTGTCAGAGTGTGTGAGAGAGGGACAGAGACTGTCAGAGAGAGATTAAGCGTGTCAGAGAGTGATAGAGAGTGTCTGAGAGTGATAGAGAGTGTCAGAAAGTGATAGTCAGTGTCAGAGAGTGTCAGAGATTGATGGAGAGTGTCAGAGAGTGATAGTGAGTGTCAGAGGGTGTGAGAGAGGGACAGAGCCTGTCAGAGAGAGATTAAGCGTGTCAGAGAGTGATAGTGAGTGTCAGAGAGTGCCAGAGAGTGTCAGAGATTGATAGAGAATGTCAGAGAGTGATAGTGAGTGTCAGAGAGTATCAGAGAGTGATAGTGAGTGTCCGAGAGTGTCAGAGAGTGTCATAGATTAATAGAGAGTGTGAGAGAGTGATAGTGAGTATCCGAGAGTGTCTGAGAGTGATAGAGAGTGTCAGAAAGTGTGAGATAGTGATAGAGAGTGTCAGAGAGTGTCAGTGAGTGTCAGAGAGTATCAGAGAATATCAGAGAGTGATGGAGACTGTCAGAGAGTATCAGAGAGTGTCAGAGAGTGATAGTGAGTGTCAGAGAGTGTCAGAGAGTGGTAGAGAGTTTCAGAGAGTGATATAGAGTGTCAGAGTGTTTCAGAGGGTGTCACAGAGTGACAGAGAGTGATAGAGATAGTCTGGGAGTGTCAGAGAATGTCAGAGAGCTTCAGAGAGTGATAGTGAGTGTCAGAGGCATTCAGAAAGTGAGAGTGAGTGCATGAGAGTGTCAGAGAGTGTCAGAGAGTGTCAGAGAGTGTTAGAGCGTGTTAGAGTGTGTCAGAGAGTGTCAGAGAGTTATCGAGAGTGTCAGAGAGTGACAGTGAGTGTCAGAGAGTGTCAGAGATTGATAGAGAATGTCAGAGAGTGATAGTGACTGTCAGAGAGTATCGGAGAGTGATAGTGAGTGTCCGAGTGTTTCTGAGAGTGTCAGAGAGTGATAGAGAGTGTCAGAGAGTGTCAGAGATTAATAGAGAGAGTCCGAGAGTGTCTGAGAGAGTCATAGAGAGTCAGAGAGCGTCAGAGAGCTTCTGAGAGTGTCAGAGAGTGATAGTGAGTGTCGGAGAGTATCAGAGAGCGATAGAAAGTGTCAGAGAGTGTCAGAGAGTGTCAGAGAGTGATAGTGAGTGTATGAAAGTGGATGTGAGTTTCAGAGTGTCAGAGAGTGTCAGAGAGTGTCGGAGAGTGTCGGAGAGAGTCAGAGAGCGTCAGAGAGTGACACTGAGTGTCAGAGAGTGTCAGAGAGTGACACTGAGTGTCAGAGATTGTCAGAGTATGTCAGAGAGTGATTGAGAATGTCAGAGAGTGATAGAGAGTGTCAGAGAGTGTCAGAGAGTGTCAGAGAGTGTCAGAGATTGTTAGAGTGTGATAGTGTTTGTCAGAGAGTGTCAGAGAGGGATAGTGAGTGTCAGAGAGTGTCAGAGAGTGATAGTGAGTTTCTGAGAGTGTCAGAGTGTGTCAGAGAGTGATAGTGAGTGTCTGAGAGTGTCAGAGTGTGTCAGATAGTGATAGAGAGTGATAAAGAGTGTCAGAGAGTGTCAGAGAGTGATAGAGAATGTCAGAGAGTGTCAGAGCGTGTCAGAGCGTGATCAAGAGTGATGGAGAGTGTCAGAGAGTGTCAGAGAGTGTTAGAGTGTGTTAGAGAGTGATAGTGAGTGTCAGAGAGTATCAGAGAGTGATAGTGAGTGTCCGAGAGTGTCTGAGAGAGTCAGAGAGTGTCAGAGATTGATAGAGAGTGTCAGAGAGTGATAGTGAGTGTCAGTGAGCATCAGAGAGTGACAGTGAGTGTCAATGAGTATCAGAGAGTGGTAGTGAGTGTCAGAGAGTATCAGAGAGTGATAGTGAGTGTCTGAGAGTGTCTGAGAGTGTGAGAGAGTGTCAGAGAGTGATAGAGAGTGTCAGAGAGTGATAGTGAGTGTATGAGAGTTTCTGAGAGTGTCAGAGCGTGTAAGAGAGTGTCAGAGAAAGATAGGGTGTGTCAGAGAGTGATAGTGAGTATCCGAGTGTGTCTGAGAGAGTCAGAGAGTGTCAGAGAGTGTCAGAGAGTGACAGTGAGTGTCGGAGAGTATCAGAAAGTGATCGAAAGTGTCAGAGAGTGTCAGAGCGTGTCAGAGAGTGTCAGAGAGTGATAGTGAGTGTATGAGATTGTCAGAGAGTGTCAGAGAGTGTCAGACAGTGTTAGAGCGTGTTAGTGAGTGTCAGAGAGTGTCAGAGACTTATCGAGAGTGTCAGAGAGTGATAGTGAGTGTCAGAGAGTGCCAGAGATTGATAGAGAGTGTCTGAGAGTTTCAGAGATTGATAGAGAGTTTCAGAGAGTGATATAGAGTGTCAGAGTGTGTCAGAGGGTGTCACAGAGTGACGAAGAGTGATAGAGATAGCCTGAGAGTGTCAGAGAGTGTCAGAGAGCAGCAGAGACCGTCAGAGAGAGATAGTGAGTTTCAGAGAGTGTCAGAGATTGAGAGTGAGTGTCAGAGAGAGTCAGAGAGTGTCAGAGAGTGTTAGAGAGTGTCAGAGAGTGTCAGAGAGTGTCAGAGAGCGTTCGAGAGTATCAGAGAGTGATAGTGAGTGTCCAAGAGTGTCAGAGAGAGTCAGAGAGTGTCAGAGAGTGATAGTGAGTGTCGGAGAGTATCAGAGAGTGATAGAAAGTGTCAGAGAGTGTCAGAGAGTGTCAGTGAGTGATAGTGAGTGTATGAGAGTGTCAGAGAGTGTCAGAGAGTTTCGGAGAGTGTCGGAGTGTTTTGGAGAGTGTCAGAGAGTGATAGAGAGTGTCAGAGAGTTTTAGTGAGTGTCAGAGAGTGTCAGAGAGTGTCAGAGAGTGATAGAGATTTTCAGAGAATGATAGTGAGTGTCAGAGAGTATCAGAGAGTGATAGTGAGTGTCCAAATGCGTCAGAGATTGTCAGAGAGTGTCAGGGAGTGTCAGAGAGTGATAGAGAATTTCAGAGAGTGTCAGAGAGTGTGAGAGTGTGTCAGAGAGTGACAGTGAGTGTCAGAGAGTGATAGTGGGTGTCTGAGAGTGTCTGAGAGTGACAGAGACTGTCTGAGAGTGATAGAGAGTGTCAGAGAGTGATAGTGAGTGTCAGAGAGTGTCAGAGAGTGACCACGAGTATCTGAGAGTGTCAGAGTGTGTCAGAGAGTAATAGAGAGTGATAGAGAGTGTCAGAGAGTGTCTGAGAGTGTCAGAGTGTGTCAGAGAGTGATTGAGAGTGTCAGAGAGTCATATAGAGTGTCAGAGGGTGTCAGAGAGGGATAGTGAGTGTCAGGGAGTGTCAGAGAGTGATAGTGAGTGTCTGAGAGTGTCAGATTGTGTCAGAGAGTGATAGAGAGTGTCAGAGAGTGTGAGAGAGTGTGAGAGAATGATAGAGAGTGATAGAGAGTGTCAGAGAGTGTCTGAGAGTGTCAGAGAGCGTTCGAGAATGATAGAGAGTTTCAGAGAGTGTCAGAGAGTGATAGAGAGTGTCAGAGAGAGATAGTGTCAGAAACTGATAGTGAGTGTCAGAGAGTGTCAGAGACTGATGGAGAGTGATAGAGAGTTTCAGAGAGTGATAGAGAATGTCAGAGAGTGATAGAGAGTGTCAGAGAGTGATAGAGAGTGTCAGAGAGAGATAGAGAGTGTCAGAGAGTGATAGTGAGTGTCAGAGAGTGATAGAGAGTGTCAGAGAGCGTGAGAGAGTGTCAGAGAGTGACAGAGAGTGTCACAGAGTGTCTGAGAGTGATAGAGAGTGTCAGAGAGAGATAGAGAGTGTCAGAGAGTGAGAGTGAGTGTCAGGGAGAGTCAGAGAATGATATCGAGTGATAGAGAGTGTCAGAGAGTGATAGAGAGTGTCAGAGAGTATCAGAGAGTGATAGTGAGTGTCTGAGAGTGTCAGAGAGTGTCAGAGAGTGATAGAGAGTGTCAGAGAGTGTCAGAGAGTGTCAGAGAGTGATAGAGAGTGTCAGAGAGAGATAGAGAATTTCAGAGAATGTCAGAGAGTGTCAGAGATTGTCAGAGAGTGATAGTGAGTGTCAGAGAGTGATAGTGAGTGTCATAGAGTGATAGTGAGTGTCTGAGAGTGTCTGAGAGTGATAGAGAGTGTCTGAGAGTGATAGAGAGTGTCAGAGAGAGAGAGTGAGTGTCAGAGAGTGTCAGAGAGTGTCAGAGAGTGATAGAGAGTGTCAGGGAGTGTTAGTTAGTGTCAGAGAGTATCAGGGAGTATCAGAGAGTGATAGTGAGTGTCAGAGTGTATCAGAGAGTGATGGTGAGTGTCTGAGAGTGTCTGTGAGTGTCAGAGAGTGTCAGAGAGTGATAGAGAGTGTCATAGTGTGTCAGAGAGAGATAGAGTGTGTCAGAGAGTGATAGTGAGTGTTACAGAGTATCAGAGAGTGATAGAGAGTGTCAGAGAGAGATAGAGAGTGTCAGAGAGTGATAGTGAGTGTCAGAGAGTGTCAGAGAGTGATAGAGAGTGTCAGAGAGTGATGGAGAGTGTCAGAGAGTGGTAGAGAGTGTCAGAGAGTGTCAGAGGGTGTCAGAGAGTGTCAGAGAGTGATAGTGAGTGTCAGAGAGTGTCAGAGAGTGATAGAGAGTGTCAGAGAAAGATAGAGAATTTCAGAGAGTGTCAGAGAGTGATAGTGAGTGTCAGAGAGTGATAGTGGGTGTCTGAGAGTGTCTGAGAGTGATAGAGACTGTCTGAGAGTGATAGAGCGTGTCAGAGAGTTGTAGTGAGTGTCAGAGAATGTCAGAGATTGATACAGAGTGTCAGAGAGTGATAGTGAGTGTCAGTGAGTATCAGAGAGTGATAGTGAGTGTCAGAGAGTATCAGAGAGTGATAGTGAGTGTCAGCGAGTATCAGAGAGTGATAGTGAGTGCCTGAGAGTGTCTGAGAGTGTCAGAGAGTGCCAGAGAGTGATAGTGAGTGTCAGAGAGTATCAGAGAGTGATAGTGAGTGTCCAAGAGCGTCAGTGAGTGTCAGAGAGTGTCAGAGAGTGTCAGAGAGTGATAGAGAATTTCAGAGAGTGTCAGAGAGTGTGAGAGTGTGTCAGAGAGTGATAGTGAGTGTCAGAGAGTGATAGTGGGTGTCTGAGAGTGTCTGAGAGTGATAGAGACTGTCTGAGAGTGATAGAGAGTTTCAGAGAGTGATAGTGAGTGTCAGAGTGTGTCAGAGATTGATAGAGAGTGTCAGAGAGTGATAGTGAGTGTCAGTGAGTATCAGAGAGTGATAGTGAGTGTCAGAGAGTATCAGAGAGTGATAGTGAGTGTCAGAGAGTATCAGAGAGCGATAGTGAGTGTCTGAGAGTGTCTGAGAGTGTCAGAGAGTGCCAGAGAGTGATAGAGAGTGTCAGAGAGTGATAGTGAGTGTATGAGAGTTTCTGAGAGTGTCAGATCGTGTCAGAGAGTGTCAGAGAAAGATAGGGTGTGTCAGAGAGTGATAGTGAGTGTCAGAGATTGTCAGAGAGTGTCAGAGAGTGATAGAGAGTGTCAGAGAGTGTCAGAGAGTTATCGAGAGTGTCAGAGAGTGATAGTGAGTTTCAGAGATTGTCAGAGAGTGAGAGTGAGTGTATGAGAGTGTCAGAAAGTGTCAGAGAATATTAGAGATTGTTAGCGAGTGTCAGAGAGTGTCAGAGAGTTATTGAGAGTGTCAGAGAGTGATAGTGAGTGTCAGAGTGTGTCAGAGAGTGTCAGAGAGTGATAGAGAGTGTCAGAGAGTGCGAGTGAGTGTCAGAGAGTATCAGAGTGATAGTGAGTATCCGAGAGTGTCTGAGAGAGTCAGAGAGTGTCAGAGAGTTATCGAGAGTGTCAGAGAGTGATAGTGAGTGTCAGAGTGTGTCAGAGAGTGTCAGATATTGATAGAGAGTGTCAGAGAGAGATAGAGAGTGTCAGAGATTGATAGTTAGTGTCTGAGAGTGTCAGAGAGTGTCAGAGAGTGTCAGAGAGTGTCAGATAGTGATGGAGAGAGTCAGAGAGTGATAGAGAGTGTCAGAGAGAGATAGAGAGTTTCAGAGAGTGTCACAGAGTGTGAGAGAGTGTCAGAGTGTGATAGTGAGTGTCAGAGAGTGATAGTGTGGGTCTGAGAGTTTCTGAGAGTGATAGAGTGTGTCTGAGAGTGATAGAGAGTGTCAGAAAGTGATAGTCAGTGTCAGAGAGTGTCAGAGATTGATGGAGAGTGTCAGAGAGTGATAGTGAGTGTCAGAGGGTGTGAGAGAGGGACAGAGACTGTCAGAGAGAGATTAAGCGTGTCAGAGAGTGATAGTGAGTGTCAGAGAGTGCCAGAGAGTGATAGAGAGTGTCAGAGAGTGTGAGATAGTGATAGAGAGTGTCAGAGAGTGTCAGAGAGTGTCAGTGAGTGTCAGAGAGTATCAGAGAATATCAGAGAGTGATGGAGACTGTCAGAGAGTATCAGAGAGTGTCAAAGAGTGATAGTGAGTGTCAGAGTGTGTCAGAGAGTGGTAGAGAGTTTCAGAGAGTGATATAGAGTGTCAGAGTGTTTCAGAGGGTGTCACAGAGTGACAGAGAGTGATAGAGATAGTCTGGGAGTGTCAGAGAATGTCAGAGAGCTTCAGAGAGTGATAGTGAGTGTCTGAGAGTTTCTGAGAGTGATAGAGAGTGTCTGAGAGTGATAGAGAGTGTCAGAAAGTGATAGTCAGTGTCAGAGAGTGTCAGAGATTGATGGAGAGTGTCAGAGAGTGATAGTGAGTGTCAGAGGGTGTGAGAGAGGGACAGAGCCTGTCAGAGAGAGATTAAGCGTGTCAGAGAGTGATAGTGAGTGTCAGAGAGTGCCAGAGAGTGTCAGAGATTGATAGAGAATGTCAGAGAGTGATAGTGAGTGTCAGAGAGTATCAGAGAGTGATAGTGAGTGTCCGAGAGTGTCAGAGAGTGTCATAGATTAATAGAGAGTGTGAGAGAGTGATAGTGAGTATCCGAGAGTGTCTGAGAGTGATAGAGAGTGTCAGAGAGTGTGAGATAGTGATAGAGAGTGTCAGAGAGTGTCAGAGAGTGTCAGTGAGTGTCAGAGAGTATCAGAGAATATCAGAGAGTGATGGAGACTGTCAGAGAGTATCAGAGAGTGTCAGAGAGTGATAGTGAGTGTCAGAGAGTGTCAGAGAGTGGTAGAGAGTTTCAGAGAGTGATATAGAGTGTCAGAGTGTTTCAGAGGGTGTCACAGAGTGACAGAGAGTGATAGAGATAGTCTGGGAGTGTCAGAGAATGTCAGAGAGCTTCAGAGAGTGATAGTGAGTGTCAGAGGGATTCAGAAAGTGAGAGTGAGTGCATGAGAGTGTCAGAGAGTGTCAGAGAGTGTCAGAGAGTGTTAGAGCGTGTTAGAGTGTGTCAGAGAGTGTCAGAGAGTTATCGAGAGTGTCAGAGAGTGACAGTGAGTGTCAGAGAGTGTCAGAGATTGATAGAGAATGTCAGAGAGTGATAGTGACTGTCAGAGAGTATCGGAGAGTGATAGTGAGTGTCCGAGTGTGTCTGAGAGTGTCAGAGAGTGATAGAGAGTGTCAGAGAGTGTCAGAGATTAATAGAGAGAGTCCGAGAGTGTCTGAGAGAGTCATAGAGAGTCAGAGAGCGTCAGAGAGCTTCTGAGAGTGTCAGAGAGTGATAGTGAGTGTCGGAGAGTATCAGAGAGCGATAGAAAGTGTCAGAGAGTGTCAGAGAGTGTCAGAGAGTGATAGTGAGTGTATGAAAGTGGATGTGAGTTTCAGAGTGTCAGAGAGTGTCAGAGAGTGTCGGAGAGTGTCGGAGAGAGTCAGAGAGCGTCAGAGAGTGACACTGAGTGTCAGAGAGTGTCAGAGAGTGACACTGAGTGTCAGAGATTGTCAGAGTATGTCAGAGAGTGATTGAGAATGTCAGAGAGTGATAGAGAGTGTCAGAGAGTGTCAGAGAGTGTCAGAGAGTGTCAGAGATTGTTAGAGTGTGATAGTGTTTGTCAGAGAGTGTCAGAGAGGGATAGTGAGTGTCAGAGAGTGTCAGAGAGTGATAGTGAGTTTCTGAGAGTGTCAGAGTGTGTCAGAGAGTGATAGTGAGTGTCTGAGAGTGTCAGAGTGTGTCAGACAGTGATAGAGAGTGATAGAGAGTGTCAGAGAGTGTCAGAGAGTGATAGAGAATGTCAGAGAGTGTCAGAGCGTGTCAGAGCGTGATCAAGAGTGATGGAGAGTGTCAGAGAGTGTCAGAGAGTGTTAGAGTGTGTTAGAGAGTGATAGTGAGTGTCAGAGAGTATCAGAGAGTGATAGTGAGTGTCCGAGAGTGTCTGAGAGAGTCAGAGAGTGTCAGAGAGAGTCAGAGAGTGTCAGAGAGTGATAGTGAGTGTATGAGAGTGTCAGAGAGTGATAGAAAGTGTCAGAGAGTGTCAGAGAGTGTCAGAGAGTGATAGTGAGTGTATGAGAGTGTCAGAGTTATCGAGGGTGTCAGAGAGTGATAGTGAGTGTCAGAGAGTGTCAGAGAGTGATAGAGAGTGTCAGAGAGTGATAGTGAGTGTCAGAGAGTATCAGAGAGTGATAGTGAGTGTCCGAGAGTGTCTGAGAGAGTCAGAGAGTGTCAGAGAGAGTCAGAGAGTGTCAGAGAGTGACAGAGAGAGTCAGAGAGTGTCAGAGAGTGATAGTGAGTGTATGAGAGTGTCAGAGAGTGATAGAAAGTGTCAGAGAGTGTCAGAGAGTGTCAGAGAGTGATAGTGAGTGTATGAGAGTGTCAGAGAGTTATCGAGAGTGTCAGAGAGTGATAGTGAGTGTCAGAGAGTGTCAGAGAGTGATAGAGAGTGTCAGAGAGTGATAGTGAGTGTCAGAGAGTATCAGAGAGTGATAGTGAATGTCCGAGAGTGTCAGAGAGTGTCAGAGAGTGTCAGAGAGTGATAGTGAGTGTATGAGAGTGTATGTGAGTGTCAGAGTGTCAGTGAGTGTCGGAGAGTGTCGGAGAGTGTCAGAGAGTGTCAGAGAGTGACACTGAGTGTCTGAGAGTGTCAGAGTGTTTCAGAGTGTGATTGAGAGTGTCAGAGAGTGTCAGAGAGTGTCAGAGAGAGACCACGAGTATCTGAGAGTGTCAGAGTGTGTCAGAGAGTGATAGAGAGTGATAGAGAGTGTCAGAGAGTGTCAGAGAGTGACACTGAGTGTCAGAGAGTGTCAGTGTGTCAGAGAGTGATTGAGAATGTCAGAGAGTGATAGAGAGTGTCAGAGAGTGTCAGAGAGTGTCAGAGATTGTCAGAGTGTGATAGTGTTTGTCAGAGAGTGTCAGAGACGTATAGTGAGTGTCAGAGAGTGTCAGAGAGTGATAGTGAGTTTCTGAGAGTGTCAGAGTGTGTCAGAGAGTGATAGTGAGTGTCTGAGAGTGTCAGAGTGTGTCAGACAGTGATAGAGAGTGATAGAGAGTGTCAGAGACTGTCAGAGAGTGATAGAGAATGTCAGAGAGTGTCAGAGCGTGTCAGAGCGTGATCAAGAGTGATGTAGAGTGTCAGAGAGTGTCAGAGAGTGTTAGAGAGTGTTAGAGAGTGTCAGAGAGTGTCAGAGAGATATAGAGAGTGTCGGAGAGTGATAGTGAGTGTCAGAGAGTGTCAGAGAGTGATAGAGAGTGTCAGAGAGTGATAGTGAGTGTCAGAGAGTATCAGAGAGTGATAGTGAGTGTCCGAGAGTGTCTGAGAGAGTCAGAGAGCGTCAGAGAGAGTCAGAGAGTGTCAGAGATTGATAGTGAGTGTCGGAGAGTATCAGAGAGTGATAGAAAGTGTCAGAGAGTGTCAGAGAGTGATAGTGAGTGTATGAGAGTGTCAGAGAGTGTCAGAGAGTGCCGGAGAGTGTCGGAGAGTGTTGGAGAGTGTCAGAGAGTGTCAGAGAGTGATAGAGAGTGTCAGAGAGTTTTAGTGAGTGTCAGAGAGTGTCAGAGAGTGATCGAGAGTGTCAGAGAGTGATAGTGAGTGTCAGAGAGCATCAGAGAGTGATAGTGAGTGTCCGAGAGCGTCAGAGAGTGTCAGAGTGTGTCAGAGAGTGATAGAAAGTGTGAGAGGGTGTCAGAGAGTGCTAGTGAGTGTCAGTGAGTGTCAGAGATTGACAGAGAGTGTCAGAGAGTGTCAGAGAGTGATAGTGAGTGTCAGAGAGTATCAGAGAGTGATAGTGAGTGTCCGAGAGCGTCAGAGAGTGTCAGTGAGTGTCAGAGAGGGATAGTGAGTGTCAGAGAGTGTCAGAGAGTGATAGTGAGTTTCTGCGAGTGTCAGAGTGTGTCACACAGTGATAGAGAGTGTCAGAGAGTGTTAGAGAGTGTGAGAGGGTGTCAGAGAGTGCAAGTGAGTGTCAGTGAGTGTCAGAGAGTGATAGTGAGTGTCAGAGAGTGTCAGAGAGTGATAGTGACTGTCTGTGAGTGTCTGAGAGTGTCAGAGAGTGTCACAGAGTGATAGAGAGTGATAGAGAGTGTCTGATAGTGTCTGAGTGTGATAGAGAGTGTCAGAGAGTGCCGGAGAGTGTCGGAGAGTGTTGGCGAGTGTCAGAGAGTGTCAGAGAGTGATAGAGAGTGTCAGAGAGTGATAGTGAGTGTCAGAGAGTATCAGAGAGTGATAGTGAGTGTCCGAGAGCGTCAGAGAGAGTCAGAGAGTGATAGTGAGTGATAGAGAGTGTCAGAGAGTGTCAGAGAGTGATAGAGAGTGATAGAGAGTGATTGATAATGTCAGCGAGTGTCAGAGAGTGTCAGAGAGTGATAGTGAGTGTCAGAGAGTTTCAGAGAGTGATAGTGAGTGTCTGTGAGTGTCTGAGAGTGTCAGAGAGTGTCACAGAGTGATAGAGAGTGTAGAGTGTGTCAGAGAGTGATAGAGAGTGTCTGAGAGTGTCTGAGAGAGATGGAGAGTGTCAGAGAGTATCAGAGAGTGTCAGAGAGTGATAGTAAGTGTCAGAGAGTGTCAGAGTGTGATAGAGAGTGTCAGAGAGTGATAGAGAGTGTCAGAGAGTGATAGTGAGTGTCTGAGAGTATCAGAGAGTGATAGAGAGTGTCAGAGAGTATCAGAGAGTAATAGTGAGAGTCTGAGAGTGTAAGAGAGTGTCAGAGAGTGATAGAGAGTGTCAGAGAATGATAGAGAGTGTCAGAGTGTTTCACAGAGTGTCAGAGAGTGATAGAGCGTGTCAGAGAGTGCCAGAGAGTGATAGAGAGTGATTGAGATTGTCAGAGAGTGTCAGAGAGATTGAGAGAGTGTCAGAGAGTGATAGTGAGTGTCTGAGAGTGTCTGAGAGTGATCGAGAGTGTCAGAGATCGATAGTGAGTGTCTGAGAGTGTCAGACAGTGATAGTGAGTGTCAGAGTGTTTCACAGAGTGTCAGAGAGTGATAGAGCGTGTCAGAGAGTGCCAGAGAGTGATAGAGAGTGATTGAGATTGTCAGAGAGTGTCAGAGAGATTGAGAGAGTGTCAGAGAGTGATAGTGAGTGTCTGAGAGTGTCTGAGAGTGATCGAGAGTGTCAGAGAGAGATAGTGAGTGTCAGAGAGTGTCAGGGGTTGTCAGAGAGTGTCAGAGAGTGTCAGAGAGTGTCAGAGAGTGTCAGAGAGTGATAGTGAGTGTCTGAGAGTGTCAGACAGTGATAGTGAGTGTCAGAGTGTTTCACAGAGTGTCAGAGAGTGATAGAGAGTGATTGAGATTGTCAGAGAGTGTCAGAGAGATTGAGAGAGTGTCAGAGAGTGATAGTGAGTGTCTGAGAGTGTCTCAGAGTGATCGAGAGTGTCAGAGAGTGATAGTGAGTGTCAGAGAGTGTCAGGGATTGTCAGAGAGTGTCAGAGAGTGTCAGAGAGTGTCAGAGAGTTATAGTGAGTGTCTGAGAGTGATAGAGTGTGTCAGTGAGTGATCGAGAATGTCAGAGAGTGATAGAGAGTGTCCGACAGTGATAGAGAGTGCCAGAGAGTGATAGTGAGTGTCTGAGAGTATCAGAGAATGATAGTGAGTGTCAGAGAGGGTCAGAGAGTGATAGTGAGTGTCTGAGATTGTCTGAGAGTGTAACAGAGTGTCAGAGAGCGATAGAGAGTGTCACAGAGTGATAGAGAGTGTCAGAGAGTGATAGAGAGTGATAGCGAGTGTCAGAGAGCGTCAGAGAGTGATAGTGAGAGTCTGAGTGTGTCTGAGAGTGTCTGAGAGTGTCAGAGAGTGTCAGAGAGTGACAGAGAGTGATAAAGAGTATCAGAGAGTGATAGTGAGTGTCAGAGAGGATCAGAGAGTGATAGTGAGTGTCTGAGAGTGTCTGAGAGTGTAAGAGAGTGTCAGAGAGTGATAGAGAGTGTCAGAGAGTGATAGAGAGCGATAGAGAGTGTCAGAGAGTGTCAGAGAGTGACAGTGAGTGTCAGAGAGTGTCTGAGAGTGTCAGAGATTGTCAGAGAGTTTCAGAGAGTGATAGTGAGTGTCAGAGAGTGTCAGAGAGTGTCAGAGAGTGATAGAGTGCCAGAGAGTGATAGTATGTGTCAGAGAGTATCAGAGAGTGACTGTGAGTGTCAGAGAGTATCAGAGAGTGATAGTGAGTGTCTGAGAGTGTCTGAGAGTGACAGAGAGAGTCAGGGAGTGATAGAGAGTGTCAGAGAGCGATAGAGAGTTTCAGAGAGTGTCAGAGAGTGTGAGAGAGTGTCAGAGAGTGATAGTGAGTGTCAGAGAGTGATAGTGAGTGTCTGAGAGTGTCTGAGAGTGATAGAGAGTGTCTGAGAGTGATAGAGATTGTCACAGAGTGATAGTGAGTGTCAGAGGGTGTCAGAGATTGATAGAGAGTGATAGAGAGTGATAGAGAGTGTCAGAGAGAGATAGAGAATGTCAGAGAGTGATAGTGAGAGTCTGAGAGTGGCTGAGAGTGACAGAGAGTGTCAGAGAGTTATAGAGAATGTCAGAGAGTGTTAGAGAGTGTCAGAGAGTGACAGTGAGTGGCAGAGAGTTTCAGAGAGTGTCAGAGAGTGATAGAGTGCCAGAGAGTGATAGCATGTGTCAGAGAGTATCAGAGAGTGATAGTGAGTGTCAGTGAGTGTCAGAGAGTGTCAGAGAGTGATAGTGAGTGTCTGAGAGTGTCTGAGAGTGAGAGAGAGTGTCTGAGAGTGTCAGAGAGTGATAGAGATTGTCAGAGAGTGTCAGTGAGTTTCAGAGAGTGATAGAGAGTGATAGAGAGTGTCAGAGAGTGTCAGAGAGTGTCCGAGAGTGATAGAGAGTGATAGAGATTGTCAGAGAGTGTGAGAGAGTGTCAGAGAGTGATAGTGAGTGTCAGAGAGTGATAGTGAGTGACTGAGAGTGTCTCAGAGTGATAGAGAGTGTCTGAGAGCGTCAGAGAATGATAGAAATTGTCAGAGAGTGTCAGAGAGTTTCAGAGAGTGATAGAGAGTGATAGAGAGTGTCTGAGAGTGTCAGAGAGTGTGAGAGAGTTATAGAGAGTGATAGAGAGTGATAGAGAGTGTCAGAGAGTGTCAGAGAGTGTCAGAGAGTGATAGTGAGTGTCTGAGAGTGATAGAGAGTGTCAGTGAGTGATCGAGAATGTCAGAGAGTGATAGAGAGTGTCCGAGAGTGATAGAGAGTGCCAGAGAGTGATAGTGAGTGTCTGAGAGTATCAGAGAGTGATAGTGAGTGTCAGAGAGGATCAGAGAGTGATAGTGAGTGTCTGCAGTGTCTGAGAGTGTCAGAGAGTGTCAGAGAGTGATAAAGAGTGTCAGAGAGTGTTAGAGAGTGTCAGAGAGTGACAGTGACTGTCAGAGAGTTTCAGAGAGTGTCAGAGAGTGATAGAGTGCCAGAGAGAGATAGTATGTGTCAGAGAGTATCAGAGAGTGATAGTGAGTGTCAGTGAGTGTCAGAGAGTGTCAGAGAGTGATAGTGAGTGTCTGAGAGAGTCGGAGAGTGATAGAGAGTGTCAGAGAGTGTCAGAGAGTGTCAGAGAGTGATAGTGAGTGTCTGAGAGTGATAGAGAGTGTCAGTGAGTGATCGAGAATGTCAGAGAGTGATAGAGAGTGTCCGAGAGTGATAGAGAGCGCCAGAGAGTGATAGTGAGTGTCTGAGAGTATCAGAGAGTGATAGTGAGTGTCAGAGAGGATCAGAGAGTGATAGTGAGTGTCAGTGAGTGTCAGAGAGTGTCAGAGAGTGATAGAGAGTGATAGAGAGTGTCTGAGAGTGATAGAGAGTGTCCGAGAGTGTCAGAGAGTGATAGAGATTGTCAGAGAGAGTCAGAGAGTTTCAGAGAGTGATAGAGAGTGATAGAGAGTGTCAGAGAGTGTCAGAGAGTGTCCGAGAGTGATAGAGAGTGATAGAGATTGTCAGAGAGTGTCAGAGAGTGTCAGAGAGTGATAGTGAGTGTCTGAGAGTGATAGAGAGTGTCAGTGAGTGATCGAGAATGTCAGAGTGTGATAGAGAGTGTCCGAGAGTGATAGAGAGTGCCAGAGAGTGATAGTGAGTGTCAGAGAGTATCAGAGAGTGATAGTGAGTGTCAGTGAGTGTCAGAGAGTGTCAGAGAGTGATAGTGAGTGTCTGAGAGTGTCTGAGAGTGATAGAGAGTGTCTGAGAGTGTCAGAGAGTGATAGAGATTGTCAGAGAGTGTCAGTGAGTTTCAGAGAGTGATAGAGAGTGATAGAGAGTGTCAGAGAGTGTCAGAGAGTGTCCGAGAGTGATAGAGAGCGATAGAGATTTTCAGAGAGTGTGAGAGAGTGTCAGAGAGTGATAGTGAGTGTCAGAGAGTGATAGTGAGTGACTGAGAGTGTCTCAGAGTGATAGAGAGTGTCTGAGAGCGTCAGAGAGTGATAGAAATTGTCAGAGAGTGTCAGAGAGTTTCAGAGAGTGATAGAGAGTGATAGAGAGTGTCTGAGAGTGTCAGAGAGTGTGAGAGAGTTATAGAGAGTGATAGAGAGTGATAGAGAGTGTCAGAGAGTGTCAGAGAGTGCCAGAGAGTGATAGTGAGTGTCTGAGAGTGATAGAGAGTGTCAGTGAGTGATCGAGAATGTCAGAGAGTGATAGAGAGTGTCCGAGAGTGATAGAGAGTGCCAGAGAGTGATAGTGAGTGTCTGAGAGTATCAGAGAGTGATAGTGAGTGTCAGAGAGGATCAGAGAGTGATAGTGAGTGTCTGAGAGTGTCTGAGAGTGTCAGAGAGTGTCAGAGAGTGATAAAGAGTGTCAGAGAGTGTTAGAGAGTGTCAGAGAGTGACAGTGACTGTCAGAGAGTTTCAGAGAGTGTCAGAGAGTGATAGAGTGCCAGAGAGTGATAGTATGTGTCAGAGAGTATCAGAGAGTGATAGTGAGTGTCAGTGAGTGTCAGAGAGTGTCAGAGAGTGATAGAGAGTGATAGAGAGTGTCTGAGAGTGATAGAGAGTGTCCGAGAGTGTCAGAGAGTGATAGAGAGTGTCAGAGAGTGTCAGAGAGGTTCAGAGAGTGATAGAGAGTGATAGAGTTTGTCAGAGAGTGTCAGAGAGTGTCAGAGAGTGATAGTGAGTGTCTGAGAGTGATAGAGAGTGTCAGTGAGTGATCGAGAATGTCAGAGTGTGATAGAGAGTGTCCGAGAGTGATAGAGAGTGCCAGAGAGTGATAGTGAGTGTCTGAGAGTATCAGAGAGTGATAGAGAGTGTCAGTGAGTGATCGAGAATGTCAGAGAGTGATAGAGAGTGTCTGAGAGTGATAGAGAGTGCCAGAAAGTGATAGTGAGTGTCAGAGAGGATCAGAGAGTGATAGTGAGTGTCTGAGAGTGTCTGAGAGTGTAAGAGAGTGTCAGAGAGTGATAGAGAGTGTCAGAGAGTGATAGAGAGTGATAGAGAGTGTCAGAGAGTGATAGTGAGTGTCAGAGAGTGTCTGAGAGTGTCAGAGATTGTCAGAGAGTGTCAGAGAGTGATAGTGAGTGTCAGAGAGTGTCAGAGAGTGATAGAGTGCCAGAGAGTGATAGTATGTGTCAGAGAGTATCAGAGAGTGACTGTGAGTGTCAGAGAGTATCAGAGAGTGATAGTGAGTGTCTGAGAGTGACAGAGAGTGTCAGGGAGTGATAGAGAGTGTCAGAGAGCGATAGAGAGTTTCAGAGAGTTTCAGAGAGAGTGAAAGAGTGTCAGAGAGTGATAGTGAGTGTTAGAGAGTGATAGTGAGTGTCTGAGAGTGTCTGAGAGTGATAGAGAGTGTCTGAGAGTGATAGAGATTGTCACAGAGTGATAGTGAGTGTCAGAGGGTGTCAGAGATTGATAGAGAGTGATAGAGAGTGATAGAGAGTGATAGAGAGTGTCTGAGAGTGTGAGACAGTGTCAGAGAGTGACAGAGAGTGTAAAGAGTGTCAGAATGGGTCAGAGTGTGATAGTGAGTGTCTGAGAGTGTCAGAGAGTGTCAGAGAGTGATAGAGAGTTTCAGAGAGTGTCAGAGAGTGATAGAGTGCCAGAGAGTGATAGTACGTGTCAGAGAGTATCAGAGAGTGTTAGTGAGTATCAGTGAGTGTCAGAGAGTGATAGTGAGTGTCAGTGAGTGTCAGAGAGTGTCAGAGAGTGATAGAGAGTGATAGAGAGTGTCTGAGAGTGATAGAGAGTGTCCGAGAGTGTCAGAGAGTGATAGAGAGTGTCAGAGAGTGTCAGAGAGTTTCAGAGAGTGATAGAGAGTGATAGAGATTGTCAGAGAGTGTCAGAGAGTGTCAGAGAGTGATAGTGAGTGTCTGAGAGTGATAGAGAGTGTCAGTGAGTGATCGAGAATGTCAGAGTGTGATAGAGAGTGTCCGAGAGTGATAGAGAGTGCCAGAGAGTGATAGTGAGTGTCTGAGAGTATCAGAGAGTGATAGAGAGTGTCAGTGAGTGATCGAGAATGTCAGAGAGTGATAGAGAGTGTCTGAGAGTGATAGAGAGTGCCAGAAAGTGATAGTGAGTGTCAGAGAGGATCAGAGAGTGATAGTGAGTGTCTGAGAGTGTCTGAGAGTGTAAGAGAGTGTCAGAGAGTGATAGAGAGTGTCAGAGAGTGATAGAGAGTGATAGAGAGTGTCAGAGAGTGATAGTGAGTGTCAGAGAGTGTCTGAGAGTGTCAGAGATTGTCAGAGAGTGTCAGAGAGTGATAGTGAGTGTCAGAGAGTGTCAGAGAGTGATAGAGTGCCAGAGAGTGATAGTATGTGTCAGAGAGTATCAGAGAGTGACTGTGAGTGTCAGAGAGTATCAGAGAGTGATAGTGAGTGTCTGAGAGTGACAGAGAGTGTCAGGGAGTGATAGAGAGTGTCAGAGAGCGATAGAGAGTTTCAGAGAGTTTCAGAGAGAGTGAAAGAGTGTCAGAGAGTGATAGTGAGTGTTAGAGAGTGATAGTGAGTGTCTGAGAGTGTCTGAGAGTGATAGAGAGTGTCTGAGAGTGATAGAGATTGTCACAGAGTGATAGTGAGTGTCAGAGGGTGTCAGAGATTGATAGAGAGTGATAGAGAGTGATAGAGAGTGATAGAGAGTGTCTGAGAGTGTGAGACAGTGTCAGAGAGTGACAGAGAGTGTAAAGAGTGTCAGAATGGGTCAGAGTGTGATAGTGAGTGTCTGAGAGTGTCAGAGAGTGTCAGAGAGTGATAGAGAGTTTCAGAGAGTGTCAGAGAGTGATAGAGTGCCAGAGAGTGATAGTACGTGTCAGAGAGTATCAGAGAGTGATAGTGAGTATCAGTGAGTGTCAGAGAGTGATAGTGAGTGTCAGAGAGTATCAGAGAGTGATAGAGTGTGTCCGAGAGTGATAGAGAGTGTCAGAGAGTGATATTGAGTGTCTGAGAGTATCAGAGAGTGATAGTGAGTGTCAGAGAGTATCAGAGAGTGATAGTGAGTGTCTGAGAGTTTCTCAGAATGCAAGAGCGTGTCAGAGAGAGATAGAGAGTGTCAGAGAGTGATAGAGAGGGATAGAGAGTGTCAGAGAGCGTCAGAGAGTGATAGTGAGTGTCTGAGTGTGTCTGAGAGTGTCAGAGAGAGTCAGAGAGTGTCAGAGAGTGATAAAGAGTGTCAGAGAGAGTCAGAGATTGATAGTGAGTGTCTGAGAGTGTCTGAGAGTGTCAGAGAGTGTCAGAGAGTGTCAGTGAGTGATAGTGAGTGTCAGAGAGTGTCAGAGAGTGCCAGAGAGTGATAGTATGTGTCAGAGAGTATCAGAGAGTGATAGTGAGTGTCAGAGAGTATCAGAGAGTGATAGTGAGTGTCTGAGAGTGTCTGAGAGTGTCAGAGAGTGTCAGTGAGTGTCAGAGAGTGTCAGAGATTGATGTTGAGTGTCTGAGAGTGTCAGAGAGTGTCAGAGACAGATAGAGAGTTTCAGAGAGTGTCAGAGAGTGATAGTGAGTGTCAGAGAGTGTCAGAGATTGATGGTGAGTGTCTGAGAGTGTCAGAGAATGTCAGAGAGTGACAGAGAGTTTCAGAGAGTAATAGAGAGTGATAGACAGTGTCAGAGAGTGTCAGAGAGTGTCAGAGAGTGTCAGAGCGTGTCAGAGAGTGACTGAGAGTGATAGAGAGTGTCAGTGAGTGTCAGAGAGTGTCAGAGAGTGATAGTGAGTGTCAGAGTGTGTTAGAGAGTGATAGTGAGTGTCAGAGAGTGCCGAGAGTGATAGTATGAGTCAGAGAGTATCAGAGAGTGATAGTGAGTGTCAGAGAGTATCAGAGAAAGATAGTGAGTGTCTGAGAGTGTCTGATGGTGTCAGAGAGTGTCAGAGAGTGATAGAGAGTGTCAAAGAGCGATGGAGAGTTTCAGAGAGTGTCAGAGAGTGTGAGAGCGTGTCAGAGAGTGATCGTGAGTGTCAGAGAGTGATAGTGAGTGTCTGAGAGTGTCTCAGAGTGATAGAGAGTGTCTGAGAGTGATAGTGAGTGTCAGAGAGTGATAGTGAGTGTCTGAGAGTGTCTCAGAGTGATAGAGAGTGTCTGAGAGTGACAGAGAGTGTCTGAGCGTGATAGAGAGTGTCAGAGAGTGATAGTGAGTGTCTGAGAGTGTCTGAGAGTGATAGAGAGTGTCAGTGAGTGATCGAGAATGTCAGAGAGTGAGAGTGAGTGTCAGAGCGTGTCAGAGAGTGATAGAGAGTGTCCGAGAGTGATAGAGTGTGTCAGAGAGTGATAGTGAGTGTCTGAGAGTATCAGAGAGTGATAGTGAGTGTCAAAGAGTATCAGAGAGTGATAGTGAGTGTCTGAGAGTGTAAGAGAGTGTCAGAGAGTGATAGAGAGTGTCCGAGAGAGATAGAGACTGATAGAGATTGTCAGAGAGTGTCAGAGAGTGTCAGTGAGTGATCGAGAAAGTCAGAGAGTGATAGAGAGTGTCTGAGAGTGATAGAGAGTGCCAGAAAGTGATAGTGAGTGTCAGAGAGGATCAGAGAGTGATAGTGAGTGTCTGAGAGTGTCTGAGAGTGTCAGAGAGCGATAGAGAGTGTCAGAGAGTGATAGAGAGTGATAGAGAGTGTCAGAGAGTTTCAGAGAGTGATAGTGAGTGTCAGAGAGTGTCTGAGAGTGTCAGAGATTGTCAGAGAGTGTCAGAGAGTGATAGTGAGTGTCAGAGAGGATCAGAGAGTGATAGTGAGTGTCTGAGAGTGTCTGAGAGTGTCAGAGAGCGATAGAGAGTGTCAGAGAGTGATAGAGAGTGATAGAGAGTGTCAGAGAGTTTCAGAGAGTGATAGTGAGTGTCAGAGAGTGTCTGAGAGTGTCAGAGATTGTCAGAGAGTGTCAGAGAGTGATAGTGAGTGTCAGAGAGTGTCAGAGAGTGTCAGAGAGAGATAGAGTGCCAGAGAGTGATAGTATGTGTCAGAGAGTATCAGAGAGTGACTGTGAGTGTTAGAGAGTATCAGAGAGTGATAGTGAGTGTCTGAGAGTGTCTGAGAGTGACAGAGAGTGTCAGGGAGTGATAGAGAGTGTCAGAGAGTGTCAGAGAGTGATAGTGAGTGTCTGAGAGTGATAGAGACTTTCAGTGAGTGATCGAGAATGTCAGAGAGTGATAGAGAGTGTCCGAGAGTGATAGAGAGTGCCAGAGAGTGATAGTGAGGGTCTGAGAGTATCAGAGAGTGATAGTGAGTGTCAGAGAGGATGAGAGAGTGATAGTGAGTGTCTGAGAGTGTCTGAGAGTGTCAGAGAGTGTCAGAGAGTGATAAAGAGTGTCAGAGAGTGTTAGAGAGTGTCAGAGAGTGACAGTGAGTGTCAGAGAGTTTCAGAGAGTGTCAGAGAGTGATAGAGTGCCAGAGAGTGATAGTATGTGTCAGAGAGTATCAGAGAGTGATAGTGAGTGTCAGTGAGTGTCAGAGAGTGTCAGAGAGTGATAGTGAGTGTCTGAGAGTGTCTGAGAGTGATAGAGAGTGTCTGAGAGTGTCAGAGAGTGATAGAGATTGTCAGAGAGTGTCAGAGAGTTTCAGAGAGTGATAGAGAGTGATAGAGAGTGTCAGAGAGTGTCAGAGAGTGTCCGAGAGTGATAGAGAGTGATAGAGATTGTCAGAGAGTGTGAGAGAGTGTCAGAGAGTGATAGTGAGTGTCAGAGAGTGATAGTGAGTGACTGAGAGTGTCTCAGAGTGATAGAGAGTGTCTGAGAGCGTCAGAGAGTGATAGAAATTGTCAGAGAGTGTCAGAGTGTTTCAGATAGTGATAGAGAGTGATAGAGAGTGTCAGAGAGTGTCAGAGAGTGTGAGAGAGTTATAGAGAGTGATAGAGAGTGTCAGAGAGTGTCAGAGAGTGTCAGAGAGTGATAGTGAGTGTCTGAGAGTGATAGTGAGTGTCAGTGAGTGATCGAGAATGTCAGAGAGTGATAGAGAGTGTCCGAGAGTGATAGAGAGTGCCAGAGAGTGATAGTGAGCGACAGAGAGTATCAGAGAGTGATAGTGAGCAACAGAGAGTATCAGAGAGTGATAGTGAGTGTCTTAGAGTGTCAGAGAGTGTCAGAGAATGTCAGACAGTGATAGAGAGTGTCAGAGAGTGTCAGAGAGTGATAGAGAGATTCAGAGAGAGATAGAGAGTTTCAGAGAGTGTGAGAGAGTGTCAGAGAGTGATAGTGAGTGTCAGAGAGTGATAGTGAGTGTCTGAGAGTGTCTCAGAGTGATGGAGAGTGTCTGAGAGTGTCAGAGAGTGATAGAAATTGTCAGAGTTTTTCAGAGAGTGATAGAGAGTGATTGAGAGTGTCAGGGAGTGTCAGAGAGTGTGAGAGAGTTATAGAGAGTGATAGAGAGTGATAGAGAGTGTCAGAGAGTGTCAGAGAGTGTCAGAGAGTGATAGTGAGTGTCTGAGAGTGATAGAGAGTGTCAGTGAGTGATCGAGAATGTCAGAGAGTGATAGAGAGTGTCCGAGAGTGATAGAGAGTGCCAGAGAGTGATAGTGAGTGTCTGAGAGTATCAGAGAGTGATAGTGAGTGTCAGAGAGGATCAGAGAGTGATAGTGAGTGTCTGAGAGTGTCTGAGATTGTCTGAGAGTGTAAGAGAGTGTCAGAGAGTGATAGAGAGTGTCAGAGAGTGATAGAGAGTGTCAGAGAATGATAGAGAGTGTCAGAGAGCGTCAGAGAGTGATAGAGAGTGTCTGAGTGTGTCTGAGAGTGTCTGAGAGTGTGAGACAGTGTCAGAGAGTGACAGAGAGTGATAAAGATGTGTCAGAATGGGTCAGAGTGTGATAGTGAGTGTCTGAGAGTGTCAGAGAGTGTCAGAGAGTGATAGAGAGTGTCTGAGTGTGTCTGCGAGTGTCTGAGAGTGTGAGACAGTGTCAGAGAGTGACAGAGAGTGATAAAGATGTGTCAGAATGGGTCAGAGTGTGATAGTGAGTGTCTGAGAGTGTCAGAGAGTGTCTGAGAGTGATAGAGAGTTTCAGAGAGTGTCAGAGAGTGATAGAGTGCCAGAGAGTGATAGTACGTGTCAGAGAGTATCAGAGAGTGATAGTGAGTATCAGTGAGTGTCAGAGAGTGATAGTGAGTGTCAGAGAGTATCAGAGAGTGATAGAGTGTGTCCGAGAGTGGTAGAGAGTGTCAGAGAGTGATATTGAGTGTCTGAGAGTATCAGAGAGTGATAGTGAGTGTCAGAGAGTATCAGAGAGTTAAAGTGAGTGTCTGAGAGTTTCTCAGAATGCAAGAGCGTGTCAGAGAGTGATAGAGAGTGTCAGAGAGTGATAGAGAGGGATAGAGAGTGTCAGAGAGCGTCAGAGAGTGATAGTGAGTGTCTGAGTGTGTCTGAGAGTGTCAGAGAGAGTCAGAGAGTGTCAGAGAGTGATAAAGAGTGTCAGAGAGAGTCAGAGATTGATAGTGAGTGTCTGAGAGTGTCTGAGAGTGTCAGAGAGTGTCAGAGAGTGTCAGTGAGTGATAGAGAGTGATAGAGAGTTTCAGAGACGGTCAGAGAGTGTCAGAGAGTGATAGTGAGTGTCAGAGAGTGTCAGAGATTGATGGTGAGTGTCTGAGAGTGTCAGAGAGTGTCAGAGAGTGATAGAGAGTGTCAGAGAGTGTCAGAGAGTTTCAGAGAGTGATATAGAGTGATAGAGAGTGTCAGAGAGTGTCAGAGAGTGTCAGAGCGTGTCAGAGAGTGACTGAGAGTGATAGAGAGTGTCAGTGAGTGATCGAGAATGTCAGAGATGGGAGTGAGTGTCAGAGAGTGTCAGAGAGTGATGGAGAGTTTCCGAGAGTGTTAGAGAGTGCCAGAGAATGATAGTGGGTGTCTGAGAGAATCAGAGAGTGATAGTGAGTGTCAGAGAGGATCAGAGAGAGATTGTGAGTGTCTGAGAGTGTCAGAGTGTGTCAGATAGTGATAGTGAGTGTCAGAGAGTGTCTGAGAGTGTCAGAGAGTGATAGAGAGTGTCAAAGAGTGATGGTGAGTGTCAGAGAGTATCAGAGAGTGATAGTGAGCGTCAGAGAGTATCAGAGACTGATAGTCACTGTCCTAGAGTGTCAGAGAGTGTCAGAGAGTGTCAGAGAGTGATAGAGAGTTTCAGAGAGTGTCAGAGAGTGATAGAGATTTTCAGAGAGAGATAGAGAGTTTCAGAGAGTGTGACAGAGTGTCAGAGCGTGATAGTGAGTGTCAGGGAGTGATAGTGAGTGTCTGAGAGTGTCTCAGAGTGATAGAGAGTGTCTGAGAGTGTCAGAGAGTGATAGAAATTGTCAGAGAGTGTCAGAGAGTTTCAGAGAGTGATAGAGAGTGATAGAGAGTGTCAGAGAGTGTCAGAGTGTGAGAGAGTTATAGAGAGTGTCAGAGAGCGATAGAGAGTTTCAGAGAGTGTCAGAGAGAGTGAGAGCGTGTCAGAGAGTGATCGTGAGTGTCAGAGAGCGATAGTGAGTGTCTGAGAGTGTCTGAGACTGTACGAGAGTGTCAGAGAGTGATAGAGAGTGTCAGAGAGTGATAGAGAGTGTCAGAGAGCGTCAGAGAGTGATAGAGAGTGTCTCAGAGTGACAGAGAGTGTCTGAGCGTGATAGAGAGTGTCAGAGAGTGATAGTGAGTGTCTGAGAGTATCAGAGAGTGATAGTGAGTGTCAAAGAGTATCAGAGAGTGATAGTGAGTGTCTGAGAGTGTAAGAGAGTGTCAGAGAGTGATCGAGAGTGTCCGAGAGAGATAGAGACTGATAGAGATTGTCAGAGAGTGTCAGAGAGTTTCAGAGAGTGATAGAGATTGATAGAGAGTGATAGAGAGTGTCAGAGAGTGTCAGAGAGTGATAGAGAGTGATAGAGAGTGTCAGAGAGTGTCAGAGAGTGACAGAGAGTAACAGAGAGTGATAGTGAGTGTCTGCGTCTGTCTGAGAGTGTCAGAGAGAGTCAGAGAGTTTCAGAGAGAGACAGAGAGTGATAGAGAGCGAGAGAGAGTGATAGAGAGTGTCAGAGAGTGTCATTGACTGATAGAGAGTGTCAGAGAGTGTCAGACAGTGATAGAGAGTGTCAGAGAGTGATAGAGAGAGTCAGAGAGTGATAGAGAGTGATAGAGATGGTCAGAGAGGTAGAGAATGTCAGAGAGTGATAGAGATTGATGGAGCGTGTCTGAGAATTTCAGAGAGTGTCTGAGAGTGTCAGAGAGTTTCTGAGAGTGTCAGAGAGTGTCACAGAGTCATAGTGAGTGTCTGAGAGTATCAGAGAGTGATAGTGAGTGTCAGAGAGAATCAGAGAGAGATAGCGAGTGTCTGAGAGTGTCTGAGAGTGATAGAGAGTGTCTGAGAGTGATAGAGATTGTCAGAGAGTGATAGTGAGTGTCAGAGATTGATAGAGAGTGATAGAGATTGATAGAGAGTGTCAGTGAGAGATAGAGAATGTGAGAGAGTGATAGTGAGTGTCTGAGAGTGTCAGAGAGTGATAGAGAGTGTCACAGAGTGATAATGAGTGTCAGAGAGTGCCAGAGAGTGATAGTGAGTGTCAGAGAGTGCCAGAGAGTGTCAGAGAGTGATAGAGAGTGTCAGAGAGTGATAGTGAATGTCAGAGAGTATCAGAGAGTGATAGTGAGCGTCAGAGACTATCAGAGAGTGATATTGAGTGTCTGAGAGTGACTGAGAGTGTCAGAGAGTGTCAGAGAGTGTCAGAGGGTGTCAGAGAGAGATAGAGAGTGTCAGAGAGCGTCAGAGAGTGATAGAGAGTGTCACAGAGTGATAATGAGTGTCAGAGAGTGCCAGAGAGTGATAGTGAGTGTCAGAGAGTGTCATTGCGTGATAGAGAGTGTCAGAGAGTGTCAGAGAGTGATAGAGAGTGTCAGAGAGTGATAAGAGAGTCAGAGAGTGTCAGAGAGTGATAGAGAGTTTCAGAGAGTGTCATTGAGTGATAGAGAGTGTCAGAGAGTGTCAGAGAGTGATAGAGAGTGTCAGAGAGTGTCAGAGAGTGATCGAGAGTGATAGAGAGTGTCAGAGAGTGACACAGAGTATCTGAGAGTGTCAGACTGTGTCAGAGAGTGATAGAGAGTGTCAGAGAGTTTCAGGGTATGTCAGAGTGTTAGAGAGTGTCAGCGAGTGACACTGAGTGTCTGAGAGTGTCAGAGAGTGATAGTGAGAGTCAGAGAGTGCCAGAGAGTGTCAGAGAGTGATAGAGAGTGTCAGAGATTGATAGAGAGTGTCAGAGAGTGGTAGTGTGTGCAGAGTGTATCAGAGAGTGACAGTGAGTGTCTGAGAGTGACAGTGAGTGTCTGAGCGTGTCAGAGAGTGTCAGAGAGTGTCAGAGATTGATAGAGAGTGTCAGAGAGTGTCAGAGAGTGATAGTGAGTGTCAGAGAGCGTCAGAGATTGATAGTGATTGTCTGTTAGCGTCTGAGAGTGTCAGAGAATGTCAGAGAGTGATAGAGAGTGATAGAGCGTGATAGAGTGTCTCAGAGAGTGTCAGAGATTGATAGTGATTGTCTGAGAGTGTCAGAGAGTGTCAGAGAGTGACACTGAGTGTCTGAGAGTGTCAGAGTGTGTCAGAGAGTGATTGAGAGTGTCAGAGTGTGATAGAGAGTGTCAGAGAGTGTCAGAGAGTGATCGAGAGTGATAGAGAGTGTCAGAGAGTGACACAGAGTATCTGAGAGTGTCAGACTGTGTCAGAGAGTGATAGAGAGTGTCAGAGAGTTTCAGGGTATGTCAGAGTGTCAGAGAGTGTCAGCGAGTGACACTGAGTGTCTGAGAGTGTCAGAGAGTGATTGAGAGTCTCAGAGAGTGATAGAGTGTGTCAGAGAGTGTCAGAGAGATTCAGAGATTGTCAGAGAGTGATAGTGTGTGTCAGAGAGTGTCAGAGGTTGTCAGAGAGTGATGGAGAGTGTCAGAGAGTGTCAGAGAGGGTCAGAGATTGTCAGAGAGTGATAGTGAGTGTCTGAGAGTGTCAGAGTGTGTCAGAGAGTGATAGTGAGTGTCAGAGTGTATCAGAGAGTGATAGTGAGCGTCAGAGAGTATCAGAGAGTGATGGTGAGTGTCTTAGAGTGTCAGAGTGACTCAGAGAGTGATAGCGAGCGTCAGAGAGTTTCAGAGAGTGAGAGAGAGTGTCAGAGAGTGATAGTGAGTGTCAGAGAGTGATAGTGAGTGTCTGAGAGTGATAGAGAGTGTCTGAGAGTGATAGAGATTGTCAGAGAGTGATAGTGAGTGTCAGAGAGTGTGAGAGATTGATAGAGAGTGTCAGAGAATGATAGTGAGTGTCAGAGAGTATCAGAGAGTGATAGTCAGTGTCTGAGAGTGACAGTGAGTGTCTGAGAGTGTCTGAGAGTGTCAGAGAATGTCAGAGAGTGATAGAGAGTGTCACAGAGTGTCAGAGAGGGTCAGAGAGTGTTAGAGAGTGTCAGAGAGTGATCAAGAGTGTCAGAGAGTGATAGAGAGTGTCAGAGAGTGTCAGAGAGTGTCAGAGAGTGATAGAGAGTGTCAGAGAGTGTCAGAGAGTGTCGGAGTGTGTTAGAGAGTGTTAGAGAGTGTCAGAGAGTGCCAGAGAGTGATAGTGTGTGTCAGAGAGTGTCAGAGAATGTCAGAGAGTAATAGTGAGTGTCAGAGAGTGTCAGAGAGTGATCGTGAGTGTCTGAGAGTGTCAGAGAGTGTCAGAGAGTGATAGAGATTATCAGAGAGTGAGAGAGAGTGATAGAGAGTGTCACAGACTTTCAGAGAGTGTCAGAGTGTCAGAGAGTGTCAGAGAGTGACACTGAGTGTCTGAGAGTGTCAGAGAGTGATTGAGAGTGTCAGAGAGTGATAGAGTGTGTCAGAGAGTGTCAGAGAGATTCAGAGATTGTCAGAGAGTGATAGTGTGTGTCAGAGAGTGTCAGAGGGTGTCAGAGAGTGATGGAGAGTGTCAGAGAGTGTCAGAGAGGGTCAGAGATTGTCAGAGAGTGATAGTGAGTGTCTGAGAGTGTCAGAGTGTGTCAGAGAGTGATAGTGAGTGTCAGAGTGTATCAGAGAGTGATAGTGAGCGTCAGAGAGTATCAGAGAGTGATGGTGAGTGTCTTAGAGTGTCAGAGAGAGTCAGAGAGTGATAGCGAGTGTCAGAGATTTTCAGAGAGTGAGAGAGAGTGTCAGAGAAAGATAGTGAGTGTCAGAGAGTGTCTGAGAGTGATAGAGATTGTCAGAGAGTGATAGTGAGTGTCAGAGAGTGTGAGAGATTGATAGAGAGTGTCAGAGAATGATAGTGAGTGTCAGAGAGTATCAGAGAGTGATAGTCAGTGTCTGAGAGTGACAGTGAGTGTCTGAGAGTGTCTGAGAGTGTCAGAGTGTGTCAGATAGTGATAGTGAGTGTCAGAGAGTGTCTGAGAGTGTCTGAGAGTGATAGAGAGTGATAGGGAGTGTCAGAGTGTGTCAGAGAGTGCCAGAGAGTGATAGAATGTATCAGAGAGTATCAGAGAGTGATAGTGAGTGTCAGAGAGTATCAGAGAGTGATAGTGAGTGCCTGAGAGTGTCTGAGAGTGTCAGAGAGTGTCAGTGAGTGATAGAGAGTGTCAGAGACAGATAGAGAGTTTCAGAGTGTGTCAGAGAGTGTCAGAGAGTGATAGTGAGTGTCAGAGAGTGTCAGCGAGTGATGGCGAGTGTCTGATAGTGTCAGAGAGTGTCAGAGAGTGATAGAGAGTGTCAGAGAGTGTCAGAGAGTTTCAGCGAGTGATAGAGAGTGTCAGAGAGTGACAGAGAGTGTCAGAGCGTGTCAGAGAGTGATAGAGAGTGATCGAGAATGTCAGAGAGTGAGCGTGAGTGTCAGAGAGTGATAGAGAGTGTCCGAGAGTGATAGAGAGTGCCAGAAAGTGAGAGTGAGTGTCTGAGAGTATCAGAGAGTGATAGTGAGTGTCAGAGAGTATCAGAGAGTGACAGTGAGTGTCTGAGAGTGTCTGAGAGTGTAAGAGAGTGTCAGAGAGTGATAGAGAGTGTCAGAGAGTGATAGAGAGAGTCAGAGAGCGTCAGAGAGTGATAGTGACTGTCTGAGTGTGTCTGAGTGTGTCTGAGAGTGTCAGAGAGTGTCAGAGAGTGATAGAGAGTGATAGAGAGTGTCAGAGAGTTATAGTGAGTGCCTAAGAGTGTCTGAGAGTGTCAGAGAGTGTCAGAGAGTGTCAGAGAGTGATAGTGAGTGTCAGAGTGTGTTAGAGAGTGATAGTGAGTGTCAGAGAGTGCCGAGAGTGATAGTATGTGTCAGAGAGTATCAGAGAGCGATAGTGAGTGTCAGAGAGTATCAGAGAAAGATAGTGAGTGTCTGAGAGTGTCTGATGGTGTCAGAGAGTGTCAGAGAGTGATAGAGAGTGTCAAAGAGCGATAGAGAGTTTCAGAGAGTGTCAGAGAGTGTGAGAGCGTGTCAGAGAGTGATCGTGAGTGTCAGAGAGTGATAGTGAGTGTCTGAGAGTGTCTGAGAGTGATAGAGAGTGTCTGAGAGTGATAGTGAGTGTCAGAGAGTGATAGTGAGTGTCTGAGAGTGTCTCAGAGTGATAGAGAGTGTCTTAGAGTGACAGAGAGTGTCTGAGCGTGATAGAGAGTGTCAGAGAGTGATAGTGAGTGTCTGAGAGTGTCTGAGAGTGATAGAGAGTGTCAGTGAGTGATCGAGAATGTCAGAGTGTGAGAGTGAGTGTCAGAGCGTGTCAGAGAGTGATAGAGAGTGTCCGAGAGTGATAGAGTGTGTCAGAGAGTGATAGTGAGTGTCTGAGAGTATCAGAGAGTGATAGTGAGTGTCAAAGAGTATCAGAGAGTGATAGTGAGTGTCTGAGAGTGTAAGAGAGTGTCAGAGAGTGATAGAGAGTGTCCGAGAGAGATAGAGACTGATAGAGATTGTCAGAGAGTGTCAGAGAGTGTCAGTGAGTGATCGAGAAAGTCAGAGAGTGATAGAGAGTGTCCGAGAGTGATAGAGAGTGCCAGAGAGTGATAGTGAGTGTCTGAGAGTATCAGAGAGTGATAGAATGTGTCAGAGAGGATCAGAGAGTGATAGTGAGTGTCTGAGAGTGTCTGAGAGTGTCAGAGAGCGATAGAGAGTGTCAGAGAGTGATAGAGAGTGATAGAGTGTGTCAGAGAGTGTCAGAGAGTGATAGTGAGTGTCAGAGAGTGTCTGAGAGTGTCAGAGATTGTCAGAGAGTGTCAGAGAGTGATAGTGAGTGTCAGAGAGTGTCAGAGAGTGTCAGAGAGTGATAGAGTGCCAGAGAGTGATAGTATGTGTCAGAGAGTATCAGAGAGTGACTGTGAGTGTCAGAGAGTATCAGAGAGTGATAGTGAGTGTCTGAGAGTGTCTGAGAGTGACAGAGAGTGTCAGGGAGTGATAGAGAGTGTCAGAGAGCGATAGAGAGTTTCAGAGAGTGTCAGAGAGTGTGAGAGAGTGTCAGAGAGTGATATTGAGTGTCAGAGAGTGATAGTGAGTGTCTGAGAGTGTCTGAGAGTGATAGAGAGTGTCTGAGAGTGATAGAGATTGTCACAGAGTGATAGTGAGTGTCAGAGGGTGTCAGAGATTGATAGAGAGTGATAGAGAGTGATAGAGAGTGATAGGGAGTGTCAGAGAGAGATAGAGAGTGTCAGAGAGTGATAGTGAGTGTCTGAGAGTGGCTGAGAGTGATAGAGAGTGTCAGAGAGTGATAGAGAATGTCGGAAAGTGTGAGAGAGTGTCAGAGAGTGATAGTGAGTGTCTGAGAGTGTCAGAGAGTGATAGAGAGTGTCAAAGAGTGATGGTGAGTGTCAGAGAGTATCAGAGAGTGATAGTGAGCGTCAGAGAGTATCAGAGACTGATAGTCACTGTCTTAGAGTGTCAGAGAGTGTCAGAGAGTGTCAGAGAGTGATAGAGAGTTTCAGAGAGTGTCAGAGAGTGATAGAGATTTTCAGAGAGAGATAGAGAGTTTCAGAGAGTGTGACAGAGTGTCAGAGCATGATAGTGAGTGTCAGGGAGTGATAGTGACTGTCTGAGAGTGTCTCAGAGTGATAGAGAGTGTCTGAGAGTGTCAGAGAGTGATAGAAATTGTCAGAGAGTGTCAGAGAGTTTCAGAGAGTGATAGAGAGTGATAGAGAGTGTCAGAGAGTGTCAGAGTGTGAGAGAGTTATAGAGAGTGTCAGAGAGCGATAGAGAGTTTCAGAGAGTGTCAGAGAGTGTGAGAGCGTGTCAGAGAGTGATCGTGAGTGTCAGAGAGCGATAGTGAGTGTCTGAGAGTGTCTGAGACTGTAAGAGAGTGTCAGAGAGTGATAGAGAGTGTCAGAGAGTGATAGAGAGTGTCAGAGAGCGTCAGAGAGTGATAGAGAGTGTCTCAGAGTGACAGAGAGTGTCTGAGCGTGATAGAGAGTGTCAGAGAGTGATAGTGAGTGTCTTAGAGTATCAGAGAGTGATAGTGAGTGTCAAAGAGTATCAGAGAGTGATAGTGAGTGTCTGAGAGTGTAAGAGAGTGTCAGAGAGTGATCGAGAGTGTCCGAGAGAGATAGAGACTGATAGAGATTGTCAGAGAGTGTCAGAGAGTTTCAGAGAGTGATAGAGATTGATAGAGAGTGATAGAGAGTGTCAGAGAGTGTCAGAGAGTGATAGAGAGTGATAGAGAGTGTCAGAGAGTGTCAGAGAGTGTCAGAGAGTGACAGAGAGTGACAGAGAGTGATAGTGAG